>NW_006437828.1:13561021-13562855 GCF_000325575.1 Pteropus alecto | reverse complement strand
GGCAAGCAGATAAACACGTGCACACACATGCACACGCGTGTGCACACGCACACACTCAGCCTTTACAGCGATCGGGCAATGGTATTAAGTGTGATGGGCAGAGAACCAGCAGATGCGGAGGGAGGTGGGTCCGTGTCATTTGGTCTCATCTGCAGACGGCCCGGGAGCCCCAGCCGTGTGGCTGCTTCTTGCTCTCTCCTGACTCCTCCTTGGGGCTGGGACGCGGTTGCCACCCCCGCCCCAGGCCAGGGAGCCCTCTGAAGGTTTTGCCTCTTTAGGAGACGTCGTGTTATTTTCTAACCCACGCGCAGGTGCTCGCCTCTGCCTTCCAGGTACTTCTGGTTGGTTCTTTTCCCTTTGCTGCATGGGGACTTTTTGGACAGCTGCTTCTCTGCGGTTTTCCAGACACTGAGTCCAGATGAGCAGCAGCTCAGGCCACCTGCACAGGAGTGTCCTCGGCTGCTGTCTCCCAATGTTCGTTGTAATGTCAGGTAACTGACAGGGAGAGATGGCGGGGAAACTGCCACCTCGTTAGCAAAACCAGTGAGAGCGCAGGCCAGCCACGCCTCCGTGCGAACAGCTCCTAACTACACACGTGCGACACTTCATCAGGTTGAAAAGTGACCTGCTGATACCTGACTGCTTTTGACGCCCAAATCCTGCCGTGTCACACGGTCGAGCCCGGTGTATTTAAGGCCCATTGCCTGAATTGAGTTCACCTCAGGGAGAAGCGTGAGAGGCACTTTTAAAAATCCCTCCATTACTCCGCACATCCCGTCACCCAACTGCCCAGCAGGACGAGCCACAGCCCCCCTCCCACCGAGTCTGGCTTCTGTGACCTGCAAGTTGAGGAGGGAAGCCGCTGACACAAATAACCCTGGGAAAGGCAAATTCAAACATCCTCTCTTTCTCCCACAAACAGGAACCAGAACAGTATGGCGGGATGACATGGAAGCACCTGCCGGTCCCACAAAGGACGTCGCGGAGGACGGCTCGGGGCCGATAAGCCAGGAAGGCCCTTGTGATGTGCACGGTGACCTTTTCCAACAGCCACCTGGAGAGTGAGTTCCGGACTCGCCCCCAGGTGAACGGCCCAGGCCCAGCGCATCCTGGCCGCTGCCGCCGCCAGGACACGAGGCAGATACTCTCCAGCTGGCCTTTCATAACCCCGAGTGACAAATGGGAGTCACAGAGAAAGAAAGCTTCTTAGGGTGGATCTTTGGAAAAAAAACGGAGTTAAAATCAAGGTTCTGAAGTTCGACGCCCCTGCCTCCCATCTGCTGGTCCCGGGAATGTGAGCGAATGTAAAGTGGTCAAGACGGGTTTGGAAAGGGGACGCGTCCCGGGTTGTCGGGTGTGCCTGACCGCGCAGTTCTTCAGGGAAGGAACCACAGAGGGGCAGGGGCGCGTCCTGGGCGTTGACTGGAGCCCCGCCGCACCGGCGCGCAGGCCAGGCCATGGGGACCTGGGCTCGCGGCTAGCTGAGGGCGACACCGCCGGGTTCACGGTTCAGGAGTCCTGCAGCTGGAGCCGACACACCCTTTTCGCGGGAGGAGAGTGGAAAGGGCGAGGGAGGCAGGGCGGGCGAGCGAGCCGCGGGCGACACCGGAAGCCCCAGAGGAGCCTCGACCTTGCGCAGCCCGAGGTCATGGTGGGCTGCTGAGCCGGGGGCGCGCGCGCGCGCGCGACAGCGAGGGGCGGCGCTGCCATGGAGACCCCGGTGGCCTCCTGCGTCCTCTACCCGGGGGACGACCAGGGCTGCCGGCCCGAGCCCGGGGGCGCCTCTGTGCAGGGAGCGTGTGCGCAGGCTGCGGGCCAGGGCGGCGCGCCCGAG
>NW_006437828.1:13553686-13557648 GCF_000325575.1 Pteropus alecto | reverse complement strand
TTACGTACAGTCTCAGCTGGAGGGCATGAAGGCGGCTTGTGAGCTCACGCGTTATCGCTCGTGAACCGAGAGGCTGTCTTGGCCCTTGGTTAACCATCTCAGGAAGGAGAAGAGGCCGGATCTGCTGCCTCTTCTGGGAAGAGACTGGACAAGAGCTTAGAGTAAAGGGAATCTGTGTTCTCGTATAGGAACGGACATTTCATATTGTAGTGCATATTTCTCTAGAGTTTTTTATTTATGCTAAAACTTCTATATGAAATGGAACCAGGCTAGTATTTTCATTCCTTAAATAGCAAACTCTTAGAGTGTTCTCACTGTGATTTTACTAGACCAATCATTCCTGTCACGTTGACCATGGGAAAACAGAATGCTGAGGGGGGCTTCCGGAGTGAAGTCGCTCCCACGGAAGGCGGAAGCGCTGGCCGTCGGGTGTGGACGGCCGCCCGGCCCCTGCCCACGAGCGTTTTCTGTGTCCTGTCCTGTGATTCATCAGTAGGGAGTGCCCGTACTAGGCGGAGCAGCACGTCTGGCCCCAGAGTCCTGGGACTTGTCACGTGGTGTGCACAAGGGCAGGTGGAGTGTCACATATCCAACCCCTGAATGGCAGCAGCACACGAAACAAACTGGGGACCAGCTCACTTCGCTTGTGGGGCCAGTCCTGGGGTGTGCAGCCCCCGGGTTGGCGCCAGTTAAGCATACAGGAAAGCCACCCCCCGCCGAAGGGGCGGACTCGCCTCTGGAGCTCTGATGCCCAGGGAAGGGTGTTTCATGTTCAAGGTGACACTCTCAGTCCATACCCAACACCATTTTGAAAAACGGAGCAACACTGCTTCTGACGTTCGATCAGGTGTCAGGTGTAGCTGATGCATTTGCGTGGACATCTGTCCGGGTTCCGAGCGAGCAGGACCTGGGGCGCAGGAAGGCGTCACCCTTCGGTCCGTTGACAAGCAATGACTTGTGTTGTCAGTCAAGGTTCACCTTGGAGCCCAAGGGTGCAGGCTTAAGACATCCTCATTTCCTTTCTGTTTTCATCCCTGGCCTTGGGAACGAGCTGAGCGCGATGTTGACTCGGCAGCTCTGCAGAGTGTGGTTTACAACTTGGCGATTTCGTCCCTGAGTATATGGTGGTTCCTATTTCTTTTCCTTCAGGAGAATGAATACTGTGGAAAGGCTTTTGCTCCTTAGTTAAAACTCTACCTGTATCAGCTTTGCTACAAATTCTTAAGCAGATGAATCGCCTGCTCCATTTCTGTTAATTTCTGCTGTTACTTGAGTAATTCTGGTGGCAGAGGTTTAATCTGCTGGTCTCTTGGGTAACTTCCTGTAAAAGATTTTGCAATGCGATGCTTTTGCTGTCCTTCGCCGCTTCCTCAAGTTGAGAGGGTTTCAGGGCCTACTCTGCTGTACTACCTTACTGGGGCGAGTGGAAATAAAAGCGTTATTTTGTCTTGTCTTTAGGTGCTTCCTTAAGCTCATGAAATGTTTTATTTTGGAACTAAAAACAAAAAACTCCTAATGTTCATGTTTCCCGCTTTCCCTCTGCCGTGTCGTCATTCGTGGGAAGATAATAAAGGCTGAAAATGGAAACACGCGGATGTGTTCGTTGCCCCTGAATTCACGTCGGAGGCAGCGCCTTCCCACCTTTTCTCACCCTGTGAGGCGCCTGGACACGCGGCTCTGGCGCTCTGCGCCGAGCTGCCGATGCGGGCGCCCTCGACGCGCGCAGACTCGAAAGGACCCGGGACAGAAGTAGCCGGTTGTCGCGTGAGAGGGCGGCCTCCCGGGCTCTCTACAGCGCCGACTGCCGCGGCCTCGCTGTGACCGCAGACGAACCAGCCTGTTCCCGGCGCAGTGGGGCAGCGGCCACCGCTGGCGCCGTCACTGAGTTCATCAGAGCTTCACTTGCCGCCTCCCAGGCACGGAGGCTGGAGACTTGTATGTGTGTCCGTTTATGCCGAGATGAAATACATTCCTGGAAAAGGCCAGCGCTCCTGACCTCTGCCTCGTTGTGGCTTTTGCCCTCCTCCTCGGCAGCAGAGTACCAGGCGCGACGCCCTTCCTTGGGGAACGTGCTCGCCTGGGGCCAGGCAGGTATTAGCGCCGCCTGCGTGTGAACGAGGAGTTTGATGCCCGCCGAGGGTCCTCCCAGCGACAGGTTCTGAGTCAGGGGGTCTCTGCACACGCACACGGCGTGTATGGAGGCCTCTGCCCTCCCCGTCCCCAGCCCCCGTCCCCAAGGCCTCCTGGTGCCTTGGGCCCCCACCTGCAGGCTGGGGTCCTGGCGGTAACCCTCAGGGACACGTGTTTGGAGGTGCTCTCCCTGACGGTGACACTTTGGCCTCTGGATCGACCACTCGCCAGCCCGGGTCTCCCGCTCTAGAAAGCCCCTCGTTTTCCGTGTTGCACACAGGCTGGCCGCAGGGACGGCGACATGTGAGGAGCGGCTTCCAGCACGTTCTCCGCTGTCCCACCGGCCGGGTGCCGACCCGGAGAGCGAAGGCGGCTGTGTGGCGTCTGAGGAGCAGCTTCCAGCACGTTCTCCGCTGTCCCACCGGCCGGGTGCCGACCCGGAGAGCGAAGGCGGCTGTGTGGCGTCTGAGGAGCAGCTTCCAGCACGTTCTCCGCTGTCCCACCGGCCGGGTGCCGACCCGGAGAGCGAAGGCGGCTGTGTGGCCTCTGGCCCTGTCTGTGCCGTCAGGCCGGGCGCCCCTTCTTGTTGGACTCAGCGGACCGTGTGGCTCACTTAGCCATCCAACAACCGCCTCTGTGTCTTCTGAGTGTCAGCCCTGATCTCTGTGCTGTCCCGGCCACCCCACTGTGAGCTTAGAGCCAAGTGCCTGCCAGCCCCGGGTCCCAGAGCAGGACGGACGCGGGGCACGGGCCTTTCTCCTTCGGAGTTGGGCGGGGCCCCTTTGTCCCCTCTCCCTGAGGACTCCCTGTGCCTCCCTGCTCTGGGGCCACCCGAAGCCCTTCCCTACCCCCACCCACTCCTCCCCTGTGGCCTGGCGTCCCCTGCTCCCCTCTTGGCGGCCTGTGCAGCTGTGGGTGCGACCTGACCCCTTGGCCTGCTCGGGCCTGGCCCAGCACAGAGGGTGCTGATGGATGCCAAGGCCACTTCACTGCCCTCTCTGGGGCTTGCAGCTACCTGGCCTCACCTGGGAGACCAGGTCTCCTCGTAGCCCCCAGGAGCTTGCGCTGAGTGTCACTCTGGGAGGGAACACTGCCATAAGTGGGGTGTCCAGGCAGGGAGCTCTGACGGCTGAGCTGGCAGGGATTCTGAAACCGAGGCGCATGTGTGTGGAACCGAACCCTTTGATGTGCCCTCACACTGAGCGCTTGTCCTGGTGGACAACCCCCTTCCTGGGGTGACCTGTCCACCTCACCGGACCCCAGCCCCAGCCCCCAGGGCTCTGGTCTGCATTTCCTCTTCGCCCCTGTCCAGGCCGCCCGCCCCACAGCCTGCGCACGGTGACACTCCCGTCGGGGCACTGTGTCCCCCGGTCCTCATCCGTCTCTCTCGGTCCTGCCCCCGGCGGCCTTCTGGCACTGCCCCCCGCTTCCGCCGCCTCGATGCCCGCCCCTCAGCGTGTTCGGACAGCGCTCGCTAACATCAGGTCGGAGCACGTTTTTATTGTGCACATCGTGCCACGTCTCCACCGTGAGTGTCCCGGACACTGTGACTTTGTCGCCCCTGGGACCAGTCTTTGTCGTTAGCGTGAGCGTCTGTTGAGTCGTCATCATCGTACCCAGTCAGGTCAGGTCTTTCTCTCCTTCCTGCCGTGGCCGTGTGTCTCGTGCAGGATCCGAGTGTCCCCGGATCCTCAGCCAGGGCCGGGGCGTGGCAGGCGCTCGGCACGCGTTTGTGGAATGACAGACCTGCAGGTGAGTGCGTGTTCGAGTCCCCACCGCCGGGCGGGGATGAACGCGGAGCTCGGACGAGGGAGCACGGCACGCAGACGGCG
>NW_006437828.1:13550799-13553637 GCF_000325575.1 Pteropus alecto | reverse complement strand
GGGGGTGGGGGCGGGGGGTGGGCCACCGCGTCTGCCGGAGGCTCGTGTCAGCTGGGACCCCACCGGCCCACAGACTCCGGGGCGCAGAGGTCCGTCCTTCCTCATGATTCCGCTTCAAAGGAATGGCTCTCGGGTCCGGGAGAAAGAGGCCTCTGGGTCTTGGGAGGCATGGTGACACCTCAAAGGGACGAAGGAGCCACAGTGTAAGTCCCTTTCAGTAAATCTCCAAGGAGGGCCGAGGCCTGCGCTCCAGTGTGGCTGCAAAGTCTATCTCCTGACAGTGGGTCTCCCCCAGGGGGCAGGCATGTTCCCGGGGTCAGGGGTCTCCTGGGACACGGCCGGGGCCAGCAGCCCTGCCGGAGTTCGCTGTAGGGTCCCTAGGCCCGGCCCGGAGCGGCCATTGTGTCCCCACAGCTCTGGGTTCTGAAGCGGGTCGGGCAGGACGGTTGGGACGACACTCAGAGGCAAGAATGAACACTGAGAACGAACCCTCAATCTACTTGTTTTCCTGCAAACGCGGCGCGAACCTTACTAACGCATTCTGAAAACATTTTCTGCATCCATGGCATAATCTGGAAACTCTCAGGTTTGAGCAGCCCTGGTAAAGCATGGCCCCTGGAATGATGTGCAAGTCCCTCGAGATCGAGTCTGTGAAACCCAAAGCGCCGTCTCCCTCACACGCTCCTGGGGACCTGGAGCTCGGCCCCGCCCCGGCCACCGCTCTGCAGAAATGTTTACTCCTGAGAAGGTTTTGTGGCTTTTGAGTCAAGTGGTAACTTAGAGTCGTGGGTCGATGAGGTCAGCTCTGTGCCCTCAGGCAGCTTTTCCTGACGTGTGTGGCACGACCCGTCACGTGGCATCACTGCGTGTCGACTGCTGTCCCCTCACTGGGTGGGACAGGGCAGCAGAGTGACCTAGAAACAACGCGGACGGGCAAACCAGAGGCGGGGTTTCCACGCTTCCCGCCGGGCAGCCGAGTCCCGCAGACCTAACTTACCGCTGCCTGGCGGGACCGCACACGGCTTGCGTCCCCGGCCCCCGGGGGCGGTGGCCCAGGGCTGGGACACGCCGCGGCACCCCCGATGCCCGCGGGGATGAGCCTGGCTGTCCCTCTGGTTTTCCTCGTGCACTTTTTCTGCTGTTCTGTCTCTCGTTTCCTTTCCTTGGGAGGATTTGGGGAAACGACCCCCGGTGTCCCCTGTGCAAGACGCTGTCTTCTGCCCGTCTCGCTTGTCACAGAGCCCTCTGTCCGTGCCGAGGGGCAGCGCAGAGGGATAAGCGTCCATTGTCCTCCTCTGTGTGTGCGACAGTGGCTCTGGGAACTGGGCGCAGGGTGGACAAAGGCCCTTTCTCCCTGCTGGCCTCTGGCCTCGGGCCCGAATTCCCTCCCGTTGCCCTGGTTCCAGACGGCCGGTCTCCAGGGAACAACCGGGACGACTCGTGGTGGCTCCACGGGGAGAAAATAATTCCTCACAAAATCTGTTAGCAATGAGGAGGTTTCCTTTGGCGTTGCTTACTGTGTTCTTTTCAAGAGAAAATTAAGGTGCAAGTGATTTGTGAGGAGCCACGGGTGTCATGAAGAATGGATGAGTCTCTCTCTCTCTCTCTCTCTCTCTCTCTCTCCCCGTGTCTGCCGGGTCTCTCTCTCTCTCTCTCTCTGTCTCTCTCTCCCCGTGTCTGCCGGACAGCGAGCGGGGAGCTGCGAGGCAGCCACGAGGACCAGGAAGGCTTCCTGGAGGAAGTGGTACCAAGCTGGGTGGGACAGGTCACGCTAGGGGGCCGCTGCGGGCACGGAGCCTGGCCGGCGTGGGGACAGGCATATGGCCCGGTGTGGCCGGCCTGGCTGTGGGCTTGACATGTTTCTGGAGAGACCGTGAGGGGTGGACGACAGGGTGGTGTCCAGACAGTGCCGCAAGCAGCCCGCAGTCACCGCCTGCCAGCCGACCGGCCCTCAGGAGGACCGTCCCCTCGGCAGGCTGCTGGGGGCAGGAGGGGAGGGTGGGGCTGGGAGGCTGTGCTCGGGGCCCCACGAGATTTGGACACCCGTGGAGAGCCTCCCATAGCAGACTGGACCGTTCCCCCCACCTCCGACACACGCTGGGAGGGCCGTGTCTCCCCAGCCAGGACGGGTTTTAGGGTGGGAGGACGGGACCAGGCGGGTGCCGTGCAGGTGCCCGGCGGGTCTGGGGACCCCGCGAGAGTCAAGGGCTGGTGGGCTCCCTTCCGCCCCCGGGCGAGGGACGGGAAGATGGCAGGCTTGGTGTCCCTGGAAGGCGAGGGGGCGGGGAGCTCTGTCTCCCGGCAAACACGGCAGACTTTCAGCCAGTGTGAGTCGTGTGGGACCGGGGTTAGGGACCGGGGCCCGAGCTTCCTGGCTGTTCTGCGTCCCTCCCCTCCCTTTGCTCAAAGCCACTGAAAGAAGGAAAAGTCTGATGTCACTCACAGTCCCCTAGAAGCGAGAGGGTGCTTGCTACGCGGGGCCATGGCAGGGCGCAGGCTTGGGTGGGAGGCAGGAGCTGGGGGTGCTCAGGTTCCCACGGGCAGGCGGGCAGGCTGGTGCACACTCGGGGGCGACTGCACTGGGTCATTCTGGGGGCTCTGGGCTATGGGGTGGTCGCTGGGCGACTGGCCCCTGGTGACTCAGGCAGAGGGGCATCACCTGTTGGGTGCGGGGCAGTGGGGGAGGGCTGGCTCTGGGGGGCCGGGCCTTGTGCTGTCCCTAAGGACTGGCTCGCTGGGAGGGCCGTGTCTCCCCAGCCAGGACGGGTTTTAGGGTGTCAGAGCATCACAATACGCAGGAAGAAAACCCGACGAATGCCATTCTCTGGGGTCTTTTCG
>NW_006437828.1:13549707-13550605 GCF_000325575.1 Pteropus alecto | reverse complement strand
TGGGGCTGGGAGGCTGTGCTCGGGGCCCCACGAGATTTGGACACCCGTGGAGAGCCTCCCATAGCAGACTGGACCGTTCCCCCCACCTCCGACACACGCTGGGAGGGCCGTGTCTCCCCAGCCAGGACGGGTTTTAGGGTGTCAGAGCATCACAATACGCAGGAAGAAAACCCGACGAATGCCATTCTCTGGGGTCTTTTCGGCTTTGCTGACCAGACCGAACGCCAGCTCCATGTCCTGCTGTGTTTCCTTGGGAAAACGGGACTGTGTCAGCTTCCTGACACTGAGCGCCAGTGTCTGCGGGGACCTGGCCCCTCCTCACTGCCGTGCTGTCCGAGGACAGGTCGCCGCTCTCGTGAGGACTGGCCCACGGTTTGCTCTCTGCGAACCGTCACCTTCTCAAAGTCCCAACTTCTCACTGCCCTATTTATTTATAAGCTAATTATTAACCGAAACCAATGACTTAAAAACACTTCAGTGTTAATAAAATGGGTCAGTGCTCCATTAACTGTGTCAGTTCACTTATTATTAAGCCGTAGGCTCCTCGGGGACACTGTTGAGTCTGTTGTCACATGGCTGTGACGGGGGCTTTCCTGCCCAGAGCCAAGACTCTAATCAACAGCAAGAGGTGAAGTTTATGTCCCTTCATGTGACACGGTGCACACAGCTGTGCACCGATCTCAGGATGGGAGGGCGGGCAACATCCTTCCTATAAGGACACCGTCTGGACCTGCACGTCCCTTGAGGCTGCACCAGCTGCAGGCGTGGAGTACAGCCCGAGGGGGACCCGTGACGCCAGGCCACGGCCCTCGGGCTCTGCCCCGTCGCCGCCTGTGTCTGAGCGGAAGCAGGAGGAGAGCCGGCCGCCTCGGGGGGATGGGGGCTGGACAAGGGCTGC
>NW_006437828.1:13541987-13549559 GCF_000325575.1 Pteropus alecto | reverse complement strand
GCTGCAAAGAAGCCCCCGGCACGCCCTGTCCCCCCTGTGGCTTGGCTTTGCTCCGTGTCCATCGTGGGTTGGTGGGCGCTCGTCCAGCGTGCCAGCCGCGGGGACCGCCGCGCAGCACGAGGGAGCGCCAGACGGCTGCCCAGCGTGCCAGCCGTGGGGACCACGGAGCAGCACGAGGGAGCGGCAGACGCCTGCCGCGTGTGTGACGGCCAGTGCTGTTCCCCCTGGGGCCGTGACCTGGGAGCTCGGGGGACACTGGCTTTGGAGGCTCAGCACACACACGTGGAAACAGTCGAACAGCGAACACGGTGCTGCCGGTGAGTTGCCGCCAGGCCGAGGCCCGGGGAGCCACCGCCGTGCGCCCAGGGACACCGCAGGCCGGCACGTTCGTCTGCCTCTCTGCGCTCTGTGTCACCTGCCGCTGCCGCGTGTCCCACAGTGCTGGGCGTGACCCTCACCTCCAGTTAGAGAAAGTGCTGGCTGTACTCGTCATCTCTCCACAGGACCAGAACCAATAGGATAGATAGATAGATCTTTCTAGAAAGAGACCTGTTGTAAGGGTTTGCTCACGGGATTGTGGGCTGGGAAGCTGGAGGCATAGGAGGCTGGCGGCCTGAGCCCCCGGGGCTGGCGGTATAGACCCCAGTCTACACCGGAGAACCAGGAGGAGGCGGAAGACGGGGTCCCAGCTCCACGAAAGGCAGAGAGGGAGCCCCCTCCCTCGTTCCGTGCTGTCCGGGCCGGCTCGGGCTGGACGGGGCCCCAGCTCGAGCAGGCCCTCTGCTTCGCTCCGATCACCGACTCACATGCTACTCTTGTCTAGAAGCACCCTGGATGCCCAGAAGTAGGGTGTCACCAGCTCTCTGGGCCTCCTGTGGCCCAGTCAAGCTGGCGGGCACCATCGCCCGTCACAGAGGCAAACACCTTTAACAGGGCAAAGCGGCCGCTGAGAGGCGTGACCCGCCCGGCCGCCACTGTCCTGTTTTTAAAAATGGTTCGTGTGGTTTTGTTTTGAATTCTGCAGAGTCCCCAGGGAAGGCCACACGTCTGCGACCTCTCCCCTAATCTCAATGGGCGAGAGTTCTGCTTCCTTTCCAGACCCGCTCGGCACACGTGACGCTGTTTGAGGAGCCCACGCATGACAAATGCTCATCGTTCAAGAACCGAAGTGCATCGCATCTCGGGTGCCGTGGCTGCTGTGTCGCGGGTTAAATCCCACGGTGACACGTCTGTGTGGCGACCGTGACACACTCTCGGCCCTTTCATGCGTGCCCGCGTGATGTGTGACCGTCACTACAACGTGTGAACAGAAGGGGGTCCTACAGCCTTTTCGAAAGCCCCAAGCCTCGGCCCAGCGTCATCGGAGACTGGCCAGCGTTGCCCGCAGCGTGTGCGACATAGAAAGCGCCGTCCTGACGTGGAGCCTTGGCCTCAGGGGCCCCGAGGTCGTGTGGAGCCGAGGTGGCGGTGCCAGAGCATAGCGAGTGCCAGCATCGCCTCGACCAGACCCCTCGTCCCCTCCCCTGCTCTGTCCCAGCCCAGCGGGGGCGCCGGCCCGTGGCCCTTCCGTGCTGGCTTCCTGGGCCCCCTGCGAGGCGGGGCTGGCACTGTGACCCCCGCAGGTGCTCGCGGTCGGTACGTGACAGACAGCAGGTTGCCGCGGGAACGGGCGCGGGTTCCGGAAGGCCCCACCTGGTTTCAGAGGCCGAGGTCGGCCGGGACCCCTGTCTCACGCTCCCCACACCGTGGCGGCGCCTCTGGCCCTGACTGGCAGTTTTTCAGAAGTAAGAGTGACATCCTATCGGAAACAGCTGATTCTTGGCGGAGGGCCCGGCCCCCGCACCGGCTTCGTTGTTCCCCATTCTGCCAACACCTTTCTCTTTAAAATCCCAAACCACGTTTAAAACAGTGCGTCCCCCCCCCGGCTGTTTCTGCGGGTCCCTCCCCTGTGGGCCACATGGTCTCGTACAGCTGCGGAGCTGGGAAGGGGCGGCGTCGTGAGAGAGGAGGCCCCGCGGAGCCCCGCAGAGCCCCCGGCCGCCCCGCTGCTGTCTGCACGCTGCACGAGAGTGGGGAGTAGGTTTGGGGCAGGTCGTGGCCCTTCCCGGGGCCCGGTCGCGTTGTTCCCCCTGCGGCGTTCGGGAGCGCGCCGCGCCTCTTCTCTGCTCACCAGACTAAATCGGCACCCAGGTGTCGCCACGGTGCCCACAGGTGTGCACGGCGGGTCCTGGGACTGGATGACACATAAACATGAGCGTGTGGACCATTGTGAGCTAATTATACCAAAACGCCAAGCCGATGCGCTTCCTGCGTGCGCGTGTGCGTGTGCGTGCGCGTGTGCACAGGTACGTGTGATGTGGAGAATTAGATTGCTGGATAGAGTAACGTGACACACGGTGAATCCCACTGAGATTCTGGAGCGAAGAATCGATATTCCAGATCTTTGCTTTCCCTGCTGGTGCCTGGTGTACGTTGGGAGTCAGGAGCCCACGGTGATTTCGTAAATTCGCTTACAAAGTTGCCACATGTGTTCATCACATATAAAAACAGTAACTTTGTAAGGATACGTTATGTGTTTGTAAGCAAACATATGTGCATGGCGTATACTGCATTCTTTTGCTACATTTTCAAATGTTTTAGAAGCATTTACCTCTAAAAACATCATTTAAAATTTTCACATATAAATTCACACATAGCGATTCCCTTCTGCCATGAAGACTTCTTTGGTTTCCAGATGTATTTTGAGAAGAAAGTCACTTATGTCGGGTAGATAGATGGCAGCAATTCGCCCGGCTGTCCACGCCACACTTGCTGGACCTGCCACATCCGTTGCTGTAATTCTGAGGTTTGCTTGATGTCGCAATCAGCTTTCTGTGTCAAGATGCAGGGTGTTCAGGGCCTGAGAGCTGGAGAGCGGACGGGGAAGGCGGCCATCCCGCAGGGAGGAGCCTCGGGGCTGAAGGAGGTTTCAGCAGATTGGGGAGTGTCCCTTTTTTAGTGACAAGTCAGCATTGTCTCTGGGGGTTTGGCAAGTGGATCCCTACCACAGACCCCCTCCACTCCTTACACATTTTTTTGCCTGAGGAAAACAAGCCGCCCTTTGAATTGAAAACTTTTTTGCACCCGCAACAGAAACAAAACAAAACACCACCATCCTGTGGTTTAGATGATCCAGGCAGGTTAGTGGTCAGCACAGTTTTGTGTAAAGGACCAGGCGGCAAACGTTTTGGGTTTGGGGACCTCCTGGTTTTCATCTCAGATTTTTTGTTGTCGTTTGCTTTTGTTTTTACAGCCCTTTGAAAATGTAAACACCTTTGGCTTCGGAGCAGGCTCTGGGTCCCACGTGGCCGGAGGTAACGCACACCACTTCGGGTTTCCTGTGTTTTTCTAAAATAAATCCGTCCTGCACGGGAGGGACAGTCCAGTGATGTGGGCGAGGAGACACCTCGCTGGGATGTCGCGAGTCTCTTGGAAGGTCATTCCAGTTGTCCTCCCCCCACGAGTCTCACGCAGGCGCATTTATTTAGAGCTGGCCCGTGTCATTGCTTTGTTCTTCACGTGTGTGTGTGTCACAGACGTTTCATGCCAGGCCACCTGCCGCGGCAAAGTCTCTCAGCTTCTTCTGCTCGCCTGAAAAGCTGTTTACATCGCCTCCATTCTGGGGCAGGGCCTCTGGTTATGGGGTTGCTCCAGCGCGTGTGCAGATTATTCTAGAAGTTTCTGCTCCTCATTGCAGCTGTGGGGAGTCAGCTGTCATTCGCAAACCGCCATTCCTTTGAGAGTAAGCCCTTCTCTCTGCCTGCTGTGAAGGCGGAGAAATTCGCATTTGGTTTCTGCAGCTTATTTATGATCAATTTAGGTGTGGATTTTTACGTGGATTCTGCTTGGGATTTGTTAGTATTCTGGAATCTGTGGATTGGTGTTTTTCGTCAGTTCTGGAAAAAATTCCTTGTCCCTTCATATTTTGCCTCTGCGTCACTCTGTGTGTGTGTGAGAACGTCTTACACTCCGTTCTTTGTAGCTCTTACATTTTTCTTGATAGTCTTAGTATTTTTGTCTCCGGAAATTTTATTCTGATTTTTATTCCAGTTCTTAAACTGTGCCAAATTTGCAGTTAAATTTAGTCTTCGTGTGTGTGTGTGTGTGTGTGTGTTTTAAAATTTTGGTTATTGCATTTTTATTTCTAAAAGCTCTATTTAGTCATTTAAACGATCTGATATGTTCCTTGTTATAGTTCTGTGATCTCAGGGTTGTCTTGCCTGTTCGAACATTTTCACATTTTCCTCGCTCCGTGCCCGCTTTACTGAGACATCGTCCACATACCACACAACTTGCCCGTCTAAAGCAGCCCTGCCCGTGGTGCTCAGTGGTCATGTGCCCATCACGCAGTCACTGCTGCAAGTCTTCGCCCCCAAGTCCCTGCCCTGTCAGCGCCCGCGCCACGCTTCCCCGATCTGGAGCCCCAGGCCAGCCCCGCTGCCTCTCAGCCTTGGGGGGCCGCCTGCTCTGGACGTTTCCCAGAGCGGAGTCACCTCCCCCGTGGTCTCGGTGACTGGCGAGGCCACGCTTCATTTCATCGCTGGCCGGCTGCTGCACACTTGGGTCGAACCCCGTTTTGTGTCCTGCGAGGACAGCTTCCGGAACGTCGACGCGTGAGCTCTGCGCGGGCACGTCCTACGAGTGGACTCGATGGGTCGCATGGCTCCTCCATGTTTAAATGTCTGGAGAAGCTTCTGGACTGAGGCCGCGGTTCTCCCAGGTCCTCTCCAGCGCTGGCGGCTCTGTCCTTCTGATGAGTGCCGCGTAGCGGGTGTGAAGTGGTGTCTCGGCGTGGATTTTCCCTGATGGCTAATGCTGGTCGGCATATCTGTTTTATGATTTACCCGTTGATGGCGAGAGCAGGAGCCTCTGTGGACCCAGATCTCTTGTCCGCTGTTCCTCAGCAGGAGACGTTTTCACACGTGTCCTTAGGTTTGACAAGGTCTAGACGTTGTATTTAAAAATTACGCATAGGGATCATTTTCCTGCCGATGAGGCAGCTTTTCCAGATTTTATTTGCGTTTCTTCTGCTGGGCGGGTGGGACCCCCTTCTGGGAGTCCCTTAGCCAAGGTCAGGGTGGGGGTTCTCTCAGCGGTGCCGGGGGTTGGCCCGAGGCGGCGATCTGCTCCCAGCCGCCTCCTCACCTGAGATCGCACCTCGTGGGGTCCCCGGCACCTGTCACCTCCTAGGGCTGTCAGCTGCTTTCAGCCGAGAGACTTCTCTTTCTGCCCTGCGAAGTGAGGCTGTGAACGAGGGAATGAGGGTCGTCTGTGACTGGCGGAAGCTGCCGAGGAGGAAGCCGCTTCTGTGGTCACCTTGCAGGGCCCCTTCCGCCTCGGGCGGCCGCTGCCCGCGGAATTCCTCGTCGGTTCCGTGGTTGCGTGTGTCCGAGTTGTGCAGAGAAGCGGAGCCCCCGGGACGCAAGACATGAAGCAAGCAGGGAGCCAGGCTCGTCGTGAGGACTCGGCTCGGGCGACGGGGAGGCCGTGGGGGCAGGTCCGCAGTCTGCAGCGCGGACGGCGGGCTGGAGGCCCCGGGAGAGGTGCCGGTGCTCACCTCGGGGATTTCCACGCGGGTTCGTGGGAAGATGCTATCGCTGACTAGTCGGAGCCAAGTTTGGATTAATATATATTTTTTTCAAAATTGCAAAAGTTGTTGGTAATGCAGTTATTTAAGTTTGTTGATGGTGTTTATCCGCCCTCCTGTAACTTGTTTTTGAGTTTCTTCTTTCAGGATTTGAGATTAACAGATTTTTTCCGAGGACGGGGACGGCTCTGCGGGCTCCGTGCTCCCTCTGGTGGACGGCGGCTGAATGACCGCCCGGGAGGGGTCCCCGAGCCTGGAGGTTCCCCGCGGCCTCGGTGCTGGTCAGTGGCCATGCTCAGCGTGTGGGCCGGAGTCTCCTGAGACAGCTGGCGTCTCGCAGGGCGCCTTGGACTCAAAACGGTCTTCACAGCACCGACAAGATCAGAGGCCATCTTCATGGTGTGAGTTTTTGCTACACTATGATGGTTTTGGGGGGCTCTGGGTGACTCAGCCAACCATTATTCTCCACGTGGCCAAGGTGTGGCGCTGCGGAACCCCGCCTGGGTGCAGGGCCCATCCGCACGCCAGGCACGTCGAGGGTTTACTGTAGCAGGACGAGAGGCGCTCGTTAGCCTGGAGACTGCGTTTGTGCCTCATCCAGTCACCGAGCCGGCAAATGCAGCTTTCAGGGCACGAGCCTTAGGGTCGGCCCTGTGCCCATTGTCTGGCATGACTATCTGACCCTTCTCGTGGACTTGCCTGAGGATGGACAGGTGTGCCTGGAGCAACAGCCGTGGGTCCCGGCGGCCTGCCCGGTGCTCATGCAGGTTGCTGTGGGACGGTGCATGGTGGCAGGTCCCCAGGGGCCACACAGGTTAGAAGCAGCACCGGTGCCCAAGGGAGGGCTGGCGAGGGGCCTCGGGACCTGGGCTTGCTGCCCCCAGACCAGGGCCTTACGAGGCCGAGCCTCTGGGGGTGATGGCTGGGCGTCTGGACCTCAGCCTCACACCGGGAGGAGGGCTCAGGTGCCTGCAGGGGCGGGACGCGCAGTGGCCGGTGGCACGGTGCTGGGGCTCTCCAGGGGCCCCGGGGTCGGCACAAGCGAGCCATGATGGCAAGTCCCCGGCCCGCAACCGGCGGAGGTGTTGGTGTGGCCACGCCTCGTCACGTTCGGACACTCCATGCGGCAGAGCGAGGCCCCGGGCCGCGTCCGTCACGCTCGTGCCCACTCCCCCCACATCGTGTGCTCGGGAACAAGGAGACAGCACGGCTGTGACGAGAGATGCAAACGGGCAGCAGCAGACCCTCGGGACCGTGCCCGAGAGGCAGGCGTTTGAGGGGATGAGGACACTGGCCCACCCGACTCACCCGTCCAGACTGGCCTCTCGGAGGCTCTCCATGCACTGCCCCCGACTCTGCCTGAGCCACATGCTGGGCCGGGTGGCGGCCTGCCCTGGACCTTGACCTGCCCCACGGCCCGCCCTTGACCCTGACCTGGCCCTGCGCACGCTCTGCGCAGCCCGCTGTCCTTGGAGGCCGAATCACGGGGCCTGGAAATGCGAAGTTTTCGTTCTAGTTCGAACCCGCGGCACAGCGAGCGACCTGGCCGCGTTCCGTCTGTGGCCTCAGTGTGCAGGAGGGGCCGTGGGGTGGCAGGGCTTTGGCTGGTCCCTCGGTCTGGCCCTAGTGCTGCCTCCATCCCCGCCCCACGCCCCCCTCTCCCGAGCCCAGGACACGAAGCTCGGCCGCTGCCGTGGCCGTGACTGGGACGCCGCCCGCCAAGGGCCCGCGGCCTCCGTCCACTTTCACTCTCACGGCCGCGGTTGGAAGCGCACGCGGGGCGGCACTGCCGGCGATCGCTGAGCGGCCGCGCACCTGGGGGACGGAAGCCTGTCGGCGTGGCCGCCGCTGCTCTGGTTCTGCCCCTGGGCCCTGTCCTGAGCCCGGCAGCTGGCGGCCCCGTGCGCGTGCGGTGGCCCTTCCCCGGGCACGGCCGTTCAGGATTG
>NW_006437828.1:13531127-13540694 GCF_000325575.1 Pteropus alecto | reverse complement strand
GGCCGTGCGGGGGGCTGCCCGCCGTAGGGCGTCTGCCGCTCACCGCTGCCCCATAGCGCGTGGGCCGCGGCGGAGAAGCCGGGGGTGTGGGCCGCGGGGCCAGTGCACGTTTCCGGACGGCCGAGGGACCTGAGAGCAGGACGTGACCTCGGTGTGAGGTCACGGGCGATGTCGAGGCGGGAAGGGAGCAAATGGGAAGCTGTGACTTGGCGCGGCTCTGTCCAGGGTCCGGCCGGGGGAGGGTGGTCAGGCGCTGGGCAGAGCCGGGCTGACAAGGGGCCTTCGGTTTGGGATGCAGGGCGCCTCGAAGAGGATGCTCACGGAGGAGGCGAGGCGGGGGCAGTGCAGCTGGCACCGGGGTTTCGCTCACACGCTGCCCACCGGTTTCGCTGGCCCTGGCTCCGTTTCGGACGGACTAGATGTGGGGACGCGGAGGTGTTCGGGGTCCCCAGCACGCCCACTGATTACTCCTCATTTTCGTAACAGACTTACATGCTTGTCACTGCCCACGGGCTGCAGATGGGAGAACAGCCCCCAGCCACAGTGACCAGCTCGCCTCTCCGTGGTGAGCTGTGCTGGACCCGTCCCCCGGAACCTGGGGTCGCGGGCCGTCCCCATGGCCCCTCCTCCTGGCCACGCACACCAGGTCTCAGCTCGCGGCCGTGCCGGCTCGTGCTATTTATATGTGGACACAGGCTGTGCAGAAGCATGGACGCCCTGCTGTCTGGGCGGTGGCCATAAACACGGGGTACCTTGCCA
Source organism: Pteropus alecto (assembly GCF_000325575.1). Classification (NCBI taxonomy): domain Eukaryota; kingdom Metazoa; phylum Chordata; class Mammalia; order Chiroptera; family Pteropodidae; genus Pteropus; species Pteropus alecto. The sequence continues at coordinate 13,539,935 of NW_006437828.1, read as the reverse complement.
GCTGCCCGGCCCCCTTAGGTAGGCGGTTCTTGCTAAAAAAACCGCAGGACGGATCCAAGCCAAAGCTGGACTCGTTTTTGAAATCGGTACCGGAGAGACACGATCAGAGCCCCAGGCCCAGGGCGGCCTCGCCTTTCCGTGGGCCGGTGGCTCTCGGAGTCCGAGTCTCGGCTGACCCAGGTAACGCTGCCCGAAGTTCAAGGGCTTCTCGCAGGCTCCCCTGGAAGGTCCACGTCTGCCCCAGGGGACCTGTAGCTCACAGGGATCGGAAACGGGCCTGAGGCTTCATGTTAAGGTTGGAGGAGGCTGAGGTGCCGGAGCCCCGCCCGCCTCTGGGCCAGCAGCTGGCTCGCCGGTGCCCGGGCGAGAAACGCTCTGTGACTCAGGACGGCCGCTTCTCACGCCCGCATTCTTCCGCCGGCCCGGATCCGCCCCTCTTGAGATCGGGCTGGTGATTTACGAGGCGGTGTCGGTTTGGGCCGGTGGCCCGTGGGTCTATATATAGTGCCTCCTCGGCCGTGAGTCGGGGAGCTGGACAGGCTTGAGGAGGGGACTCAGCTGTGCTGTCCGGCCGGAGCCTGGAGCGGGTCAGCTGGGCCGGTGCCACTTGTCCTGCGGGCCGTCGTCCCTTCTCTGGGGTAGGCTCCCTTTCTTCCTCCCCTTTGCGATCAGGCTTAGGGGCAGGGGGCAGCGGCTGTGCGGGCCCGGCTGCCCTGGGGTGTCCTGGGCGTGCCCGTTTCGGGGAGAAGACGTAGCCCTCAGCTCCGCTCTTCACGGGGAAAAGCGGACGCCGAGATCTGTGGTCTGCGATCCTGGGCGTGCCCTCATTTCTCGGAGTCCTGGCTTCGCTGTGGTGGCCCCCCACGCCCCTCCAGGGCGTCTCCCTGTCACCCGACGTCTGCAGTGCTCCCCCAGGTCCCAAGTCAGTCGATTGACATCTGCAGTTTCTGAGTCTCAGGACAAAGGGACCTGCGGGCAGAGTGCAGACTCGTAAAGGGATCTAGGTGCACTCAGCACAGACCCCTCATGTGTCTGCGTGTCGGGGACGGGAAGGAGGACAGCACAGCTGGCCCGCGCCTCCCTCAGAGGGACGGTCACCACGGTGCTTCCTGTCCCGTGCTCTGGTGTGTGATGGCCCCGCAGACTCCAGCTTCTGTCCCCGTCCACATTCCGGGAACGCCGCTGCCAGACAGGCAGTGGGGTGGGAGCCCGCACGGCCGGGGCGGGGTGGCGGGGGGGGAGGTGCCCCCCGGGCTGCGGTCCCAGAGTCACCGTCCTTTCCTGCTGTGGAGAAGTCAGACAGGCATCAAGGGGCCGCTGGAACCCGGGTGACTTAAAAGGTTATTTAGCAAACGGAGCCTGGGTTACATCTGCCGCTGATCTGCACAGAGCTGTCATTGAATCGAGGACTGTCACCTACCTGTCTGTTCTTTACAAAACTAAGGAGAACCCATGGGGAAAATTTTATGGAATGACATATTTTAAACATTTTTATTGAGGTGACATTGGTTGATACAATTATATAGGTTTCAAGGGCACGATTCAATAACATGTCACCTGCATATTGCGTGCTCACCGCCCGAAGTCATAACCGCTTCTGTCGCCATGTATTTGACCCTGTTGCCCTTGGTCAGCTCCCCCTCCCGCTCCCCCGGTCACCACTAGACTGTCGTCTGTGTCCACGAGGTCTTGCGTGAGTCTTCGCTTGCTGCTTTCGGCGTCTCGCCCCGCGGGTGAGCGAGCGTGTGGGTCACAACATTTTCCGCCGACTGTTCGCTCGGCCCGGGCTCCCTAGATCCGCCCACGTCGTCACGACGGCAGCGTCTCCTCCGTGGCCGACGGTCCATGGCAGGCGCGCACCGCACCTTCCTTGTGCTTTCGAGGCCGCCGATGTGTTTTCGGCCGATGTCGGTGGCCCTGGGCACACTCGCTGCTTCCCGAAGTGGGCAGGAGCGGTGCCCGGTGCACAGAGTGCGCAGGGGACGTGTGTCCCTCGGGAGACCACTCCAGGTGGCCTGCGAGTCAGAGCGAGGGACACAGAGCTGCGTCCCCGCGTCCCCGCTGGGTCCAACCATGGGATACGGAGCTGCGTCCCGCGTCCCTGCGGAGCGCCCGCTCCCCGTGCTGGCCTGAGGAGGGTGTCACGTCCGGTCACTGCCCGGAGCCTAGGCGGCCGGCCGCAGGCTGGCTCCAGGATGGCTGCTCACTGTCTGCAGGCACGGCCGACCTCGACTGGCCAGACAGGAGCGTGGGGCCCAGCGTGTGAGCACGGCCGTCTTCAGGGTGTGGCGGCCGCGGTCAGACCGGTCAGCACGGCGTGTCCTCTCCCGCCACCGAGGCCCCTTTTGGACCCTGTCCTCTGCCAAGAAGCACGAGCGGCTTGGAGGCCATCTCGGCGCAGGCCCGAGTGAACACCGCCGTGGGACGTCTCCGCCCCCGGGGGCTGTCCTGGGCTTGCCGTGGGCCGGGGAACGAGTCTCGGCGTGCGCAGTGGCTCAGAGCAGTGACGCTGGCCCCCAGCGCGGTGTGACTTCCGTTCCGAGCCTGCCAGCACCGCACGGCGGGCTGTGTGTGGTCACGGGGCGGCTGCTCTGAAGTCGCACCTTGGCGGGGGGTCGGAAGTCCCGCTGAGCGGCCGCTGGGGCACTTCAGACTCCGAAGCGACAGACCACAGCAGAACTGACGGTGTCGGGGCGGCCGCTGAGGTTGGTTTCCGCGTGCCGAGCACAGCACCGCCATCACTCAGGTCACTGTGGACGTCAGACTTAGCGGGACGAGCGCTCAGCGGGGCCACGCAGCGCGCCGGAGCCAGGGCTGGGGGCTGGGCCCATCAGACGGCGACACCTGTGCGCTTGGCCTTGACGGTGACGCCGCGTTCGGAACCGCGGCTGGCTGCAGGTTCCATCACGTGCACCGTTGTGTCCTTATTTATAGTCACACTTGTGCTGGAGAGTGGGGGTGACCTGGCATCTGTCCCCACCCCTGGGCTCCGTCCCTGTTGTCCCCTGGGCGGGTGGCGTCCCCTGTGGCTGGGCCGTGGGGTCTTGCTCAAGAGCTCCTTCCTTAAGTCAAGGCGAATTGCTTTAATTTAGACGCAAATGACAAAAAATGGAGCTCAGATTTGGAGAAGTTCTTTTGCCTCTTTACTTGAGAAATAACCACAGAGATTTGGGAATACATTATTTTTAGAGAGAGCCAGAGAACCCAGGAAGTTGATATTTTACTTATTTTTGGGTGAACTTAGGTAGCAAGAGGCCAGTGGTATAAACACTGGCGCTAATTCACGTTCCCAGGTCCCATCCCAGATGGAGCTCAGCTCTTTCCTGTTTTGGGAGCATTTGACCAAAACGCGCTGACTCCCCCGCCCCGGGCTCCCACGCTGGGCTCGGTCCCCATCCCCCTCGTTCCACCGAGGCAGGTCTGCAGTCTGAGCGTGGTTTAGGAAGGGATCTGGAAGGTTCCGTGCTCACCGGCTCCATTTCTCAAGCCCCCTTTCAAGCCGCGCGGGCCCCTCGCTCCCGAGGCGGACACGGAGAGCCCCGTGTGTGCTCACAGCCTTCCGGGCGTGTCCCCCTCGCGCCCCTGTCACCTCCCGGGTCCTGCCTCCTCCCACCCCGTCACCGCCTGTCAGCCCGCCGTCCAGCGGCGCTCGTCTCGGATGCCGCCGGCCGCGGGGCACCTGCCCGCCGCTGGGTCCTGCTCTCGCGTTCCGTGTGCTCGCTCGGTCTCTAATCTGTGTTTTCATGACTTTACCCTTATCGCTCATGTTGCCTCGAACTCACTAAACATTCTATAAACATCGATTGAGTTTATAATTAAAGGAGACGCGTGGCCCGAGCTTCTAACTTACGGAGGCAAATGAGAAACGAAACCGGGTCGCGAGGAGCTTCATCGGTGCCGGGGCCCCCAGGCCAGCGATATTTACGCTTGTGCAGCTCCCTCCCGCTCACCACCCACAGCGGGTTCCCTTTGGGGCGACGCACAGAGTTCGCGCAGCCGCGGCAGGAAGCCGCCTGCGTTGGACACGGACCTCAGTGCTGGTGGTCACTCTTCATTCGTAGGTGTGAACCAAGATGTCGCTTGTCGCTCTGCCCTTCTACCAGAAGAGACACAGACACTTCGACCAGTCGTACCGGAACATTCAGACGCGGTACCTTCTGGATGAGTACGCGGCAAAGAAGTAAGTTTAAACACACGGGTGGGACTCGCGCTTCGGTCACGGGCGTCTGGCGTTTGAAGGCAGGGAGCTCCGTCCACTGCTGAGACCTGAGGGGACCTGGTTTGGGGGGTGGTCAGGGATGGCGCTGCTCCCTGATGCCTGTCTTCAGCGCCATAGGGGAACACGGCTGACCGGCTGGGCAGTGGCCTGCATGCCGAGTGCTGCATGGCATCGCGGCACCCTGCAGACCCCGGCAGAGTCTGGCAGACCCTGGCAGACTGGCTCTGAGCCTTAGCTTAGGGCAGGATGGCAGAGACTTTCGTACGTGCCCGTGGCTTCGCTCCTCCCCACGCATCTGCTATGACTAAACAGTCCCCCGAAGGCGGGGCCGGGGGACAGGGAAGCTGTGGCCAAGCAGAGGGGGGCGGACGCCGGAGTCAGTAACGACCTTGCCACGTTGATAATAAAAGCAGCAGGAAACACCTCATTCTCCGCGTGAGGGCCTGGGGCGCAGCCACAGCTCCGCGAGTCCTCACGCCCCAGCCGCCGGCGGCTCCGCGGTTTCCATGGCCGATGAGAAGGTCGAGCTGCAGCGTGGAAGGCACAGCGGGCGTGGCGTGCCCCCTCCCGCCTGTGCGCATGTCACCAGCACCTATATTTAGCAGGGCCTGTGTTCCTTGTGCTCAGCTGCCACCCACCTAATAAACGAGGCCAAGTATTTGCAGCCCCTCCCAACAGCCTCGGGGGCTGCGGGTCCCGTAAGACATGTGAACCCGGGGTGCTGGGCCAGGGCTGTGGCACGCGTAGGCCCCGGGGGACATTGCCGGGGCGGTGGGCGAGCTGTCCATGACGATGACCCTCTGCGGACGGGCAGTGCCGACGGGGCTGGTGGGACGCAGAGAGGGGGACGTAGGTTTGAGTGTGTACATATGTGTGTGCACACACGTCTGCATGCCGCACACATGCTCATAACACACGTGGACATGTGTGCAGGAGTGCATGCCAATGCGTGCGTGCGCTGTGCATGTACACATGTGAGCGTGCACGTGCGTGCATCGTGCCTGTTTTCATGCACAAAGCCAATGCGCGGGCAAGCGTGTAGTGCATGCACGCCTGCGCACGTGCGTGCATGCGTGTTCCTGCATGTGCGCGTGTGCGTGCTCCAGGGAAGGGTTTGGTGTGCGCACAGAGCGTAACGTTGTCCGTTGTCACCACTTCCGCGCTGTCCTACGCCTGACGTTTCCGGCGCCCGCCAAGGCGCGCCTCGTCCCTGTCGTCTGCCCAGACGTCGTCTTCCCAGAGGGCTCCCAGCCTGCCATCGCCCGGAGGGTCGACCTGCAGGCTCTGTGCGAGGAGGCTGAGCCCCGCGCCGGAGCAGGAGCAGCATGAATCCGAGAGAAGGTGACGCTCGCAGCCCCTCAGCCGCTGCAGCCGGGCGGAGCCAGGCGTCGCCGGGGGTCGCAGGACCCGGCCCGTCCTGCCGGGGACCGGGCGGGTGCCGAGGTCAGGGCGGCGCAGGGGCCTGGCTGGCGGGAGCCTGAGGGGACAGGGAAGGCGGCCTTTGCTTGAACGCGAAGCCCCAAGCGCGTTTGTCCGTCGCTGGCTTGTCCCTCGCGGCCGGTGCCTCAGCAGATCCTGACAGGGACGCTGCTTGGCGCCATCTTGCAGAAGAGAGCCGTGCGGTGCAGAGAATGCCCACCCGTGCCCGGGGCCCACGCCTCCCACGCGCCGCCCCTGGCCTTCGGCCTGTCACCGCGTCACACAGCACTCAGCCTGTCCACACGGGGCGGCAGCAAAGCGTGAGGACCTAACGGTTCACAGCTAATTTTGAATCTCACCAGCGGCCTCTGGAGCTGGCAAGGAGCAGCGGGCAGGGGCGCGGGGTCAAACGCGCATTTCCGCAGCGGGGCGGCGTCCCTGCCAGCTGTCCCTGTGGGAACCGCGTGTGACGGGCTCTGTAAACGGGCACATGCCCGGCTCGCTGGACTCGCGCGTGAGAAGGTGGCACAGGACGGTGACGGGTTGATGGCCGTGTCAGCCCTCGGCCGTTCCGGAGAAACAGGCGGCGACCTCCCGCGGTGTCAGGGACAAAAGAGGCCAGCGCCCCACGCCGGCCGTCACGCGACGCCTGCTCCGTTTCTCCCCTCCCTGGCGCTTTGCTTCTAGGGGGGTGTTGCTGTCTCTCTGAACCACTGAGAACCTGAAGGAAAAGTGAGGTGTGGGTTAGCAGGCTCCATCGCGCAGGTCGCCCTGTGACCAAGGAATCCGTTTAATAAAAACAAGGCGTAGCTGAGCAGATACTTACATTTTAAAATTCAAATTGTCTTCCAAATGCCTAGGGGAATTTGCCACATAAGTTTATTTTCTCATGAAGTGAATACTTTTTTTTTGCAAAAGGGTCACTTCGAAGTGTGTACGTTTAAAATCTGGGCTTGCCGGTATCGGCTTATTTGGGAAAGCGCCCACCTGTCCGTTGCGGCCCGGGGGTCAGAGTGCTGAGCATTATCGTACCAGTTCTGCCTGCTGCAGCTGGGAACAGATCGCATAGACGTCCTGTGCCTCGGTTTCCCCAGGGGCGGGATGTGGAAAGGATGCATCCATTGCTTTGCACAGTCGGGGAGCGGGTCACCGTAATTCACGTGGCTTCAGCAAACGGCCTCTGTGACACCCCTGGCTGCTGGAGAGCTTCCTGCGGCAGGGCTGGCCGCAGCGGCAGACCCGCCCCGGGCCAGGACGGCTGCGGCCTCCAGGTCCCTGTCCTGCCCGGCGGGTGCAGCCCACGCCGGTGGCACCTCACCCGCTGCGGCTGAGCCGTCTGCTCCGGAGCTGTGCGTTCCCTGTACTGCCCAGTGGGTGCGGCCCACGCCGGCGGCACCTCACCCGCTGCGGCCGAGCCGTCTGCTCCGGAGCTGTGCGCTCTGTGACCTCACCGTGCTTCATCCTCGACCCGCGTGCGTGCCTCCCACGCCAAGGACCCCTTTGGATTTAGTTCTTTCCTCCTTTACAAGGACGTCCACGCGAGGGCGGGGCTTGGTGAGCGGGGCCACGGCCCCTCGAGGTGCGGCTCAGTCCCTGCCCAGTCCCTGCCCGGGCAGCCTGCTTGGAGTTAAAGGAATTCGTCCGTTTCAACCTCTGTTGCTCTCGCTGGCCTCAGGGGTACGAGAAGCACTTACTGATCCCCCAACCCCAGAGGCAGACGTCAGTCTTGGGAAAGACGAAGCTGTGGGTTTGTCAGCTGCGTTACCAGCTCGTCTTGACGTAGACACACCGGCGAGTATGCACGTCCCTCCACGGGGCGCAGCAGGGTGGGAAGGCCCCTTTGACACCCATACTTCTGTCTGGGAGAGAAATGGGGCTCCCCGTCACGCGGGCCGCCCCGGGCTTGTCCTGGGTGTGCATGCGTGTCGGATGACGTGACTCGGCCCAGGAGGCCCGCAGTCCTGCTGCGCCCCACAGACCAGCCGACGTGTTTTCTCTAAGAACCGAGCCCAGGACCGGATGAGGGGAGGCTTTTCCCCGAGACGGACGGTCACAGGGCAGCAGGCCAGGGAGCGGGCGTCCTGGCTTGGTTGGGACCTGAGGATGTGGCGGGCAGCGGACAGAGGAAGCTCGGGATCAATGATGCCGGCTCCTGGGTGGACGGTGCCGGGGCTGGCGGGGGTCACCCCCGGGCTGGGCGCTGTTGGGGGCCCACAGAGACGGGCTTGGCCGGAAGGCGCGTGCGCCCCCCCGCTTTGCCCCACAGACTGGAGAGGCGGACTCATCCACTTCACTCTTCTGATTTTTCTAGAATACAGGCTTCGTCTGTCTGTATCTGTTGATTCTGTTGGAAGGCTTTAGCTCAGCCCTAAGTTCTCTCAGTGATGGCGCCTTCTCGGGAAATCTGGTGGCTTCCGTGTGGCACCAAGCAGGAGGAAGCTGCTAGCAGGCTCAGACCATCCCAGACTGCCGCCCGGGGTGCTGACCGTAAGGGAGGCCTGACCCAGATCCCAGCCCAGCCCTGGCCGCCTGCCGCAGGGGCCTTGGTGACCATGTCCTGCCGAGTCGCGGTGCTCTGCCCCGCCCCCGTGCAGCCCCGGAGATGGGGTCCAACAGGTCCCTCGCTTAAGGGGTTTGACGCTTAAGGGGTTTCAGGCTCATCTTCCGCTCTCTCCGGGCCGGCTGCTGTCCCCAGACCCTGCACAGGTGGGACATGCCCGGTGCCGGGAAAGGAACAGCGGTCCCAGGGGCCGCTCACAGCCATCGCCCAGAGCAGCCGGCCTTTGTGCACGGTCCCGGGTGAGGGGACCGCGGGGCGCGCCCCGCCGGGGCGAAAGGCTCCCGTGTCCTCTGTGCCCCGCGGGGAGTCCTGGGGGCAGCACGCCGGCCCCCACGGCAGCTACCCGCGCCCTTTTCCTGCACACCGAGCAAAGTCCCGTGTTCGCTCCCGCAGGTACCAGTCCCTGGTGGCTTCGTACGGAGAGGCCAGGCGGCAGCGCTTCCTCAGGGAGCTGGCCGAGATGGAGGGGAACGTGCACGAGGCCCGTTTGCAGGCTCGGGAGAAGCTGGACAGACACGCCGTGGAGCAGGTGGTGGGTGGCGCGGTGGCTCCTGCGGGGCGGGTCACGGCGGGTCCTCGGGGTGAGTGGGGTGAGTGGGGTCCTCGGGGT
>NW_006437828.1:13528804-13530232 GCF_000325575.1 Pteropus alecto | reverse complement strand
AGCGGATGAGGCGCGCGCCGGAGATCCTGGTGCGGCTGCGCTCGCACACGGTGTGGGAGCGGACGTCCGTGCGGCTGTGCTTCACGGTGCAGGGCTTCCCCACGCCCGTCGTGCAGTGGTGAGCGGGCGAGGCCGGCGGCCGGGTGCGGGGCCCAGGGGAGCTCGCAACCGCCACGCGGCCATTCCACAGACGGCCGAGCTCCGACCGCGCGGGGAACCTGCTCACAAACGCACGGTCCCCATCGCCCGCGAGCCGGGCTCCTGTGTCCTCGTGACAAGGACTCGCCCGCTTCCCGGAGAGCTTTATTCAGCACGGCCCGCATTTGCCGGGCAAGTCTGCCTTTCACTCCTGCAGACGAAGCTCCAGGCCCTGGGGCCGCAGTGCGGTCAGCGGAGCTGTGTGACCCCAGAGTCCCACGTCCGAGGCCCTCGGGCCCTCTGTGTCAAGCACCGCCGCAGACACGCATGCCTTTGCTTTCCCGCGTGCTGGAGGTGATGCCACTGTCCCCTAGTTGGCCCCTGCCACGGGCGCCATAGTCTTTCTGCCGGTACCTGGGAGGGGTCTCGGCCCCAGGAAGGTGGGGAGGCGAGGCCGTGGCCCTCGTCCTGGGGGCACGAGGCCGGCTTGGTCCAGTCAGGCTCAGGGCAGAGCCACTGGGCCCGTCTCAGCTCCCTGGTGGTCTGGGGCTGGTCTGGTGCAGCTGATGCCGTCCGCTGACCTCCCTCCCTGAGTTCCTGGTGCAGGCGGGCAGACCCTCGGCGCTGTTACCAAGGGTTGCCGGGGACCGGGGACCGGTGCCCTCTCCCCACACAGACGGGAGAGTGTGGGCTCTGGACGTCCCCCCAGCCGCCCCCTCCGCCCACTGCCGTGACCCCTGGAGAGCAGAGCAGCCACCTGCAGGACAGTCAGGACGATGCAGTCAGCCTCCGCACTAACCCGAGTGTGTCCCCCACCAGGTACAAAGACGGGAGCCTGCTCTGCCAGGCCGCCGAGCCCGGCAAGTACATCATCGACGGCAAGTACGGGGTGCACACGCTGGAGATCAACAGGTGAGGCCGGGGCGCGGGCACCTGCCCTGCCGTCAGCCTTCCGAGCGGGCGGGTGGCCTTAGCAAGCGGAGTGACTTCGTGGCGGGGCCAGCCTGCCTTCGTCACCTTCCGGGGTCGGGCCAGAGGGGTGCAGGTCAGGGGGATGCAGGTTCTAGGGACCGAGAGATGAAAGGTTTTAGGGAGGACGGTGATGCCAGGCGGCCGCCCAGCAGCGAAACGCGTCACGTTGACCCCTGGCTCATGGCCGTCCCCAAGTCACACTCCTCAGGGACATGGGACCTTTTTCCTTTCACTCATAACAAATTTTAAAAATGTAGAAAATACAGATAAGAAAAGAAAACAGAAGTCGCCCACGTCGCCAGCACGCGCGTCTGGGTG
>NW_006437828.1:13527739-13528661 GCF_000325575.1 Pteropus alecto | reverse complement strand
GCAGGCGGAGGCTCCAGGAAGCCACCCTGACCCGTGGGGCCGCCAGGGCCCGTGACCCCGGGGCTGCTGCGGACTCGCGCTTCTCCTCGGGGGCAGCGAGGGGACTTCAGAGGAGAGAAGCCACCCACTAGCTCAGGTGTCAGAGGGTCGCTCTGGCTGGGCGCGGAGGGCGGGGCGGACGTTAGGGAGCTTCACGGAGTGTGAGAAGGGGGACGGGGCGGGCGGCTGGCGAGGAGCGGGGGGGACCGCACAGGTTTTGGAGGCAGAGCCAGGAGGATTTGCTGAGGGACTGGACTTGGGGTGTTAGTGAAAACGAGGCATCAAAACCAAAGTCCTGGGCCCGTGCGTCGGCGGGGACACGGCCGGCGGGTGGGACACGGATCGCGTCGCGGGGGGCTCCTCTCTCGGGGACCCGGGTGTCCTGGCCCCCAGCTGCCTTCTTCAGATGACGTTCTCTTCTCTGATGACATTTTAACGGGCCACGAGCCACAGCGTGCGGAGGCCGGCGTGCCTTCTCGTTGCGGGGGGCGGGTTTGTGCCCCGCACACCTGTCTCTAACTGGGGGGACCGTGACTGGGGGGTTGGGCGGGTCTGCCGGACCCCGCCCGTGGCTCCTTTCCAAGCTCCATTTTAATCTTTATATTAAAAAGAAATCTATTCTCCCTTCCCAAGTACGAACGAAGCCCCGTTCCCGCTGGCGTCGGCCTCGGCAGTGACGGAGGCCGGGCCCCCGTGAGTGGCTGAGTCAGCGAGGCCGGGCGCCCGCGGGCACCGGGTCACACCCAGGCCTCCTCACACCCACCAGGTTCTGCGGAGTCTGCAGATACGCGAGGAATCGGGGCGAAGGAAGCCCCGGACCAACACCCTCAGTCGTGCTGGGGCGTTTTAGACAGGAAATGTGATTCCTCCTCAACGCACAGGG
>NW_006437828.1:13523418-13527674 GCF_000325575.1 Pteropus alecto | reverse complement strand
TCTGCCGCTGCCCCGTGCTCCGGGCTCCAAGTCCCCGTTCCGGGGTCTGAGCGGCGCCGGGGGGGCGGCGTGCGCGGCTCGGGAACGAGCGTGTCCTGTCCCAGCGGTGACGTGAGCCCCTATGAATACTCTTTGGCCCCTGCGGCTGAATGCTTGGCGTGCCGGAGAGGGAGCCGGAGCCCACGCTTCCCGCTGCTCGAATTCGAGCCGTAACTGACACGGCTTCTTGAGCTCATAACGCTGGCTCTGGGGACCAGAGCACGACTTCTGTTTCCTCCAAGAATTTTAATGCCGGTCTCATGTTTTCGTGAAAGTGTTGAGAACAGTCTTACGTTTTATCTGCAATCTCTCTGCCCCACCTCCCAGCAAATGACGGTGGGGGTGGCCTCTTACTGCTCTTTATTTTTAGACTCTGGTATTCAAATGTGAACTTGAGCGAAATTTTAAACCCAATGCCAACATCTAGTGCACAGACGTGGGGCCCGGCTCTCCAGGGGAAATTTATGGACCATGTAAACGTTCACCCATCTTCAAAGTAGATAAAATGTCACTGTTTCCTCCACGGAGTCAGTTTGGGGGTGCTTTGCATGGAGACTTTGGGGTGCAGAAGTGCCCCTTGGAAGCTTGTAGAAGTGGAGGCCCAAGGAGACCATCTCTGTCCTTGGGACTGGTCCAAAGAGAAACTAAAACCCTTCGCCCCTTAAACACTTGCTTGCAGCTGTTGGCAGCCTGAGTACAGGCTGGGGAGCACCTGTCTTGTGTGGCTCTGGGAGGGGGAGCGGGTCCCACAGGGACTTGGGGAGGCACGTGGGCCAAGGCTCAGGGCCTGCACAGCACCCCCGGGCAGGCGTGAAGGTGGGCCACGTGTCCTCCAAGTCCACAGGCCCTTCCCTCCACCCCGACTGGGCCTGGCGCCCGGGACCCGGGGCCCGCCTGCCCACAGCCCTCCGCTGTGTAGGCGCGTGTGTGTATGTGTAATCTGCACGTGGACCTCCGTGCCGGTATAGTTCATGTAATGGAAAACATTTACAAGAGAGAAACGCAAAGAGACAGATAAAAGTGCACGTGCCCGCAAGCTCTGGCTTTCCCCACACACCCCGCACCCTACCCTGGGGACAGTCACAGGAAATCAGTGTGTCTGAGGAGCTGCAGGGGCTGTGGCCTCCTCTACAGACCGAGGGCAGCTGTGGACGCGCCCGCGAGCTCACGTGCGGCCCCACAGGAGCTTCGCTCCCTGCTCCCCAGCCGGTCCCTGCCGCTAAGTACCAAGTGCTAATTGGCTTGCGAGCCGCCGGTGCTAACGTGTTAGGCAGCTGTGCCCTTAACGCAGGAGTCAAGTGGAGAGGGAGCCCAGGGTCCTTGGGGTGGAGCGGGGCCGGGGGCCGGGGCGCAGGGCTGGTCCCGTTCCGGCCCCTCGTCCCCTCGGCTCAGTCTGCTGCAGCCTCCCCTCCCGTCCCCTCACGTCCCCTGCGGCTGTCCCCAGCTCAGGAGCAATGACAGCTTAGGTTTGGCTCTCACACCGCTGCTGAGCCCTCATGACCAAGACGAGACTCTCCGGCCTTGGGAGACGGGTGTGGGAGGTGGAAACCAGGGCAGTGCCCGGGCCCCCGTTCTTCCCAGGGGTGAACCTGCACCCATCACCATCCTGGGACGACCCTCTGTGGGGGACCCAGACCTCGTGGTCACTTTATTTGGGGTGAGGGCATGAATTCCCCTCGGCAGGGACTCCCTGGTCTGTAGTTCACCCTCTCGGGGGCTGAGGCCTTCGGAGCTGCTGGTTGACAGATGAAACCAGGATTCTCCGTAGACAGAAAGATGGGCCGGGAGGGGACAGACTCCTGTTGAATGGCGGGAAGGGTTGTCGGCAGAGCCCGCGCATTCCCATCCTCAAAGCCGAAGCCGAGTCCAGCCGGAATCAGACCCATCCGTGTCTATGACTGACACTCGCCCCAAGGGCAGGGCTGACACGGGCCCAGACAGAGCTTTCATGAACAAAGAAGGGGTCTGGGTCGCGTGGCTGCTTCTGACGGGCGTTTGTCCAGGCGGGGCACTGACTTGTCCAGAGCAGCCCACAGCGGGCTCGGGGCCTCATCTTGCCTTGTCTCTCCAAGGGCCAGCTTCGATGACACCGCGACCTACTCAGCGGTGGCCACCAACGCGCACGGCCAGGTGTCCACGCACGCGGCGGTGGTGGTAAAACGTGAGTGCGGGGGGGCGGGGGTGGGGGGCGCCTCCGCGGCCTCTGCGGCTTCGTCCACTGCTGGCCCGTCCTCTTGCAGGCTTCCGAGGGGACGAGGAGCCGCTCCGTTCTGTGGGACTCCCGATCGGACGTGAGCTGATTTTTTTTTCTCTTTTCGGGCAGACAAATACATAGTGACATAGCAAATAATTAAAAAAATTGTGTTCTAAAGGCCAAGCCTTTCTTTTTCTTATCGAAAGTCTCTCCCAGGCCTTCCTGCCCGGCGTGACTGTGTCACATTCTCTCTGTCCAGTGCCCCTGTCGTCCGTGGTTCCATACACGCACTTCGACGTCCAGTTTTTGGAGAAATTTGGGGTCACGTTCAGAAGAGAAGGCGAGACTGTCACTCTCAAGTGCACGCTGCTGGTGACCCCGGACCTGAAGCGCGTGCGGCCGCGGGCCGAGTGGTACCGAGACGGTGAGCGTGAGGCTCCCCGCGGCGCTGGCCCTGGTCCGGGCTGCGACCTCGGCCGCGTTTGCGTGAACGAGGTTTAAACCGTCGGGCCGGTTCGGCGTCCCTGTCGACCGGGGTGTCAGGCGTCCACGGGGGGTCTTGGAACAGCCCCCTCGGATGGGGGGTGACTAGACGAGGCCGTGAGGGTGGATGGAGGGGAGGCAGGCGGCGGAGGAGGTTTGATTGACCCTCGTCTTTCTAACTGAAGACGTCCCCCGGGCCTGCCGGCGTTGGCCGCTGTCCCGTGTGGCAGCTGCTTTTTCACAGTGACCCCCGTTCCCGTGTGGGCCTTGGAGAGAAACGGCCTTCGGACCGGGAGAGGCGGGCGCCTCGCGCCTCCCCGTCGGGCCGGGTGCCTGCCCCTCGCAAGGCTGCGCGTCCGGGCTTCGCGGCGACCTCTGACCCTGCCCACCGCGCTCTTTCAGACGTGCTCCTCACGGAGTCCCAGTGGACGAAAATGTTCTTCGGGGAGGGCCAGGCCTCCTTGTCCTTCAGTCACCTGCACAAGGACGACGAGGGCCTCTACACCCTGAGGATCGTGTCCCGAGGCGGCGTCAGCGACCACAGCGCCTTCCTGTTCGTCCGAGGTGTGTGGGCCCCAGGCCCGTGTGGGGACAGGCGGCCTGACCTGCAGGCTGAGACGGGGGGCCGAGGGCATGAGGGTGGGGGCGACGGTGTGCTCACAGACTTCCTGGACGTGCGGTGGCCGTCCTCAGGGGCACACCAACCGTCCCGGCAGTGAGTCCACGGGATCCGCAGGCCCGCTGGGTGGGGCAGAACTGGGCTCCTGGCCCTCTGGTTACGGGGAGAGTCACGGGGCTTCACAGAGGCCCCCGCTCAGAGCGCCCAGCCCGGGCTCCGACTCTCCGCGGAATTCCCCGCACGGTGGAGGGGCTGCGAGAAGGCAGCCCACTTCGCGGGCCGCCTGGATGTCCCTGTCCCCTCTGCCCCCTCTCCGGGCTGCTCAGAAGGAAGAGGCAACGAGGCAGCGGCTGCTTCTGTCACCGTCCCTGTTCTGGTGTCCCACGTGTGTCTACGACACAGGTGACGGCAGCCGGGGCGCAGAGGCAGATGCACTGTCACCCGGACCCTCACCCAGCCCCGTCGATGCACTTAATGGGAAGGAAAACAAGACGCACGCTGGGCGAGCCTTTCGCAGACATGCATGTGCGTGTGCAGGCGTGTGAGCTGTGCACTCACGTGGGATGCACATAGCCTACGCGTGCAGGCACACGGGCGCGTGTGCGCGCATGCATCATGCATCTATCCCGCATTCACGTATTTTACATGTACGAAATGGATGAAGTTATGTATGTTATATGTAACGTATATGTGTGTAGATGAGTTTGCAGCATGCACGTCTGTAACCACACATTCTTCTCTCGGTTTGGTCCAAAAATGTCATCGTCTCTCTTTTGCAAACGAAGACGTGGAGGCTCAGGGGCAGGCATCCGGTGGGGGGGAGGCCGGGGCCCGGCAGCCCGTGCAAAGCCGCAGCCTGTGCTCGGGGGGCCACCCCTCTCAGGGTTGTCCCGGATCTGGCTGGCCCTCCCCTGTACATCC
>NW_006437828.1:13522167-13523094 GCF_000325575.1 Pteropus alecto | reverse complement strand
GCCCCGTCACAAAGGCCCAGGGCACTGTGTGCAGATGTCAAAGCACTTCCGGTCACTAGTGCTTCTGTCTGGGGCCCCTCTCCCCACCCGAGGTCAGCTGGCCTCTCTGCCCTCCGTCCCCCCGCCATCCAGCCCCACCTACCGCTGCTGCACCCCTGCCCCCCTTTTGTGCCGCCTCCAGCCCGGGCCTGGAGCCCCCTATCCCCGTGCTGGCTCTCCGGGCCGGGATAACCTAACGCGAAACACGAAAACAAATACCAAGCAGATGCGTGCACCTGCCCCGCACTCCGGCAAGGTCAAGGTCCCAAACCTTGCAAGGCTGGGGCTTTGGCACCCAGCCCGGTTCCACCGCCCCTGTCAGGCGGAGCATGACCTGTTTACTAGCACCGCCAACGGGGAGAGAAAAATGCCCAGGGGAGCCCGGCTTTCTCCTTGTTCTCTGTGCATCCTGAGTGCGAGCGAAGCTGTCTGGCTGGGCGTCGACGAACCTTAGACGAACCTTAGCTCTCAACGGGGTGAGGAGGCTCTCAGGAGACGGTGTGCGGTGCTGGCCCTGCCGAGGCCGGCGAGGCCCGGGCCGCCGAGCAGACCCTGCTTCAGGCGGGACGCGGCGTGCTCGGCTCTGTCGAGGCCGCCGCCGGCCTTCGGAGCCGCGGTTACTAAAACCGGAAAACCAAACCAGCTGCATCGTCGCGAGGTGAATGAACAGATGGACCCCGACGTCTGCTCACAGCCCGCTGGAAGAAAATTCTAGATCTTCAAATTTTTAAGGGCTTTGGCAGAGAAAACTGCTAAGGCATCGCGTCCCGGGCAGCAAGAAGGCGCTTCAGCTTGGGATCCCATCACGGAAAGCGTAGACGTGAGCGTTTCGTAGAGAACAGGATGTTTGGAGTTTAAGAACTTATCAGTGCGTTTCTGTTTCTTGTC
>NW_006437828.1:13519945-13522120 GCF_000325575.1 Pteropus alecto | reverse complement strand
TTCAGCAGTGGGTCCAGTCAGGCAGCTGGGCCTGAGTGCGGGGCGCTGTCCGCTGGCTTTCAGCGACTCTGACCCGGTTGTTTCTCTCCCCGCCCCCAGATGCTGACCCGCTGGTCATGGGGGCTCCTGGCGCACCCATGGACGTGCGGTGCCACGACGCAAACAGAGATTATGTCATCGTCACCTGGAAGCCGCCCAACACGACCACCGAGGGCGCCGTCATCGGCTATTTCGTTGACCGGTGAGTGCCCATTGTGTTCTTCCGGGGGCGGGGACGTTCCTGCAGTGAGTGTTGCCACGACGACGCGCTTGGATGTTTTTCTGGATTCGAGTTCATGCCGCCGTTCTTGATGGCATCTGGGTTCTGTCTGCTCAGTGACGGGTGACGGTCGCCCAGCCGGCCGGGCCCTGTGCGGCCACACCGCCTCTCTGCGTTCCAGCTGTGACCCACGTCTCTGGTCCTGCTCCGCCAGGCGCGCTGTGAGCCGGGTCACCGTCCTGCCGAGGGTCAGCCTGGCGGGGACCGGGCCTGGCCGAGCGGCCGCGGTCAGCCCCATGCCTCCCTCCGGAGGACTCGAGGGCCCAGGGGTGCAGCTGGGGACACGGCTCCTTCACACCCAGCGCCCTCGTCTCCTTCCCTGGGGTGCTTCTCGTTTCCAAGTTAAAAACACGGACATTTCAAAGCGCAAAATGTTAGAATTTTTCTTCGGGTCAATAAGCATAGATCATCCTCGAGCCCAGCGGAGCGTGACCTCGCCGTGTCCCTCGCTGGGTGGCGCTCACACAGGAAGGACACAGACCGAGCCGGCGCGGTTGCTGGCTGTGCAGTTTACGCCTCACGCAGACTTTTCTGTCACCGAGAGCGATCGTCATCGGAGGAAAGGAATTCGGGAGTGAGGCAGAAAAGTCTGAGCTAGTGGGTTGTTGGCGGTGGATCCCACAGGAATTTAATCCGTACAGAACACATAAAATGGTTAGTTTGGGAAAAAACCAGTCGGCTTGGTTTTCCGACATTCCGCCGGTTAAGTTCTCGGCACCCAGCACAGCTCGTTTGGCTGAGGCGTCCCCCAGCAGGACGCTGTTCCACACGCTCCCGCGGGGGTGCAGGGCACTGTTCCCACACGCTCCCGCGGGGGTGCAGAGTGCACGGTTCAGGGTTCGCCTTGAGTGAGAAAACGACCAAACATAAGCTGAGCAGAAGCGAGGGGCTCTCCCACCCCCCGGCCACACCGGCTTCTCGCGCCTTCTCCCTCGACGGTCCACTCTCTCCAGCCTCCCTGAGAAAAGGCACGCGCAGGGCGGGCCCCGGCGAAGCAGCCGAGCACGTGCGGGTCGGGGACGTCCGTGAGCTGATTTCTCTCTAAAACGGACACGCGGCCCTGACACCGAATGTGTCTGAGGCGCATTCTCCCCGCTCGCTCTTCTCCCGGACGTGAAGGTCCAGTGCTGAGCCGCCCCGGCCTTTGCGGGATGGAGTTAATCTCTTCCTGTGCCCGGACGTCCGTCAGGACGAAACACGCCCACTTGCCACACGAGTGGCGTGCTAGGAAGAGGCGTCTTGCCGTCCCCAGAGGGGACCAAGGGCCAGCGCCCCCATGAGTCCCCCGGGCTCTGTGGGGCCAGGTCCGTCCTTGGGACGCGGAGTGCAGGGTGGGCTCCTTTCCTTAGCTTCCGGCAGACGGGCACCCCGAGATTTTGTGGTGTAAGCTGAAAGGGAAGGGTCGCACGTGGGCCCGAAGCGGCTCTCGGGGGTGGACTTGCCTCCACGTGGGGGGTTGGGACCCGGGGTCAGGCCCCGGCCTCCAGCTGTGACCCACGAGCCGCTGCTGTGACCGTTCACGTCCGTCCTGTCCGCGCACGTTGGTGGGTGCCCTGGCGGCATCGAGCGACGCGAGCTCCTCTCCCGTCGTGACCGCGTCCCCCGCGTGTGTAAAGACGCACGAACCTGCGTGACTTATCGGACCGCGCCGTCCGCCTTTCTCGCCTGAAGGTGTGAAGTGGGGACCGACAGCTGGGTGCAGTGCAACGACGCCCCCGTGAAGGTCTGCAGATACCCCGTCACCGGGCTCCGCGAAGGCCTCTCCTACACGTTCCGCGTGAGGGCCGTCAACAGCGCGGGCGTCAGCCGGCCGTCCAGGAACTCTGACGCCATGGCCGCCCTCGACCCCGTCGCCC
>NW_006437828.1:13506582-13519815 GCF_000325575.1 Pteropus alecto | reverse complement strand
CCTCACCTCCCCCTCAGCCTGGCCACACCCAGCTGACACCTGCACCTCCCTGTGCTCTTCGCCGAAAGGCAGCCGAGTGGGTGCAGAACCAGCCTTTCCTAAGCCTGCGGGTGGTGTGATTTCGACACACGAGGACACTTAGGGGTGTCGAGAGCCGGCCACTCTGCTCGGGAATGTTAACTTCGCAGATGCTGCGGGTAGCAGGGCGGGGTCGGGTTTCAGGGAGTTAGGGTTTCAGGGAGCCACTGTGTTTTCCTTACCTGCACGGTCCTTTGAATCCAAAACAAAGAGTTGAGACGTGTTAATATTTTTAGGACCTTTTCCAAGATATCAACTCTGGTCAGGCCAGGGCAGTGCACACGCTGTGGCCGTCATCGCAAAGGCGATTCGGACCTCGTGACCGATTAGGAAAACCGGCACTTTCTTAGGGAACCTTTGGGTGTCAACGTTAGCATCACCCTTTCTCTCTGCAGCGGTCCACTTGGAGGGGGACAAAGAAATTGTGCTCTACCAGGACGACCTGGAAGGTGAGTCCCTCTTCACTCTGTTTCAGCTGCTTATGCCCTAGGGGTTTAGGCTTGTAATTCCAGACGAGAGAGAGAGAGAGACTGACAGACAGACAGACAGACAGACGAACACACACACACACACACACACACACACAAACACACACACACACACACAAGGGCGGCACTCATCCCTTTCTCCCAAAAAAAAAAAAATAAAAAAAAATTTTCCTTAACAAGGAGGGAGAAAATGAGTACTTGCATTATTTATCAATCAATGCAAAACAGAGAGACAGACAGACACAGAGAGAGAGAGAGAGAGACAGACAGAGAGAGAGAGAGACAGAGAGAGACAGAGACAGAGACAGAGACAGAAACAGAGACAGAGACAGAGACAGAGAGAGAGAGAGAGAGAGAGACAGAGAACACCTATTTACATGTAGAACTAAAAACTGTAGCTCCAGCTTGCAAGCTTAAGGTTCATAGAAGTTAAAAAAAAAAGCAGGACAGAATGAAGGTGTGAGGAGGAAGGTCACAGTGCCGTGAGGCGTGGACGCTTGTTTGCACTGGGGTCCACTAAGGCATTCTTTTGGGGACATACAGAGAAGAAACCAAACCGAGTCTGAGATCCGATGACTGGCTGATGCCCGCTTTCTCCCTCACAGATGCCGTTACTGGAAGAGTATTTTGTTTTATTTGTTTAAGCAAAAATTTTATTTCTAATATTTTAACTAAATGGATCGAATCTTTCCCATCAAATCCAGTCCTTACTGGATTTTATGAAACTTAATATTCCTTCCAGAGATATCCAGAAAGATAGATTTAATAAGGAGACTCTAGCATTATTAAACAGAAATCCCAACATTTTAATTGGACTTATAATTAGAGTTCACAGAGGAAAATGAGCGAAAAATCAAAACCGAAAAGAATGAATCGGGCTGGAGCGGCCCGGGGAGATGGACTCTGAGCTCTTCAAAACTCTCTCCGCCCCGAACATTGTCCCTGCAGATGCAGAAGTCACCGGCTGACTTTCACGTTTGCCCACGAACGGTGTCCACAACCATTTACGTTCTGCCCCATAAGGAGTTGATAAACACATCAGGTCTCATGTCCAACCGAAACCGTCACAGGTAGCATTTCCCACGTTCCCTTCTCACGAGGAGGCAGGTTTGGCTGCTCGGCCTGGGCCTCCGCGGCGTTCGAAGCGTTCTGGAACCTGGAGCGTTTTAGTCAGAGCCTGGGGAAGCTTCCGGGGCTCTGGGTGTGAGGCGGGTCACGAGAGGCAGAGGCTGCACACTCCGCTGGGGCACTGCCCGGCCGGGGACGTCAGCGCAGCCGGAGCCCAGCGCGAAGGGTGTCGGTGTCCTGCGGTGTCCTGCCGTGTCCACGCGGCCAGCGGGCAGTTCCCGCGGTCCGGAGCAGACGGGGCCGGCCGGGAAACACCTGCAGGCCGGCCGCGCTCCGGGGAGTCAGTGTGTCCACGCGCGTCCGGTGACGAATACGGCTCGTTTAAGAAATCTTTGGAGAGGATTCCACAGCGTCCTAAAGCAAACCACTTCTGGGCTCAAAAGCGTGCCCTTAGGGTTCAGTCCTCCTCCGCCGTCTTTCCTTCCTCCTCCTAAGCTGACTTTTCCGCTTTTCACGTCGTTTAAGCTAGAAAAGAACTGGCGAACGTCGTTCGTTTCAGCGAAAACGAAGCGTTACTTCCGTTCGTTAAAAGTTGCTCCTCCGCTGTTTTAGGTGTTTTGCTAAAATTTTTCTCCTCGCCTCCATCTCGGTCAGTGCCCTCTTCAGCCTCTCGAGTCCTGTCCATTCTCCCCTGACCTCCTCCGCCTTGGCCAGTCCTGCCTGAGCGGCTCCCTGGAGAACATTCCGCTCCCGGGAAGGCCGGAGCGGCTCTCGCGGGCTGCGGGGCGGCCGCGCGCACACGGCGGCCGCTGCCCTGGGCGGAGGCTACGGCGCCTAATCACGGTTGCGTGGTCTCTTGAATTCTGCCATCTCGGGGGTCCCGCGAGTTCCAAGTAAACGTCACGTTTCATCGACTCAGAGAAAAAAGCTTCTGGGCGAGCTGTGCTTTCCCTGGGTTTCTGGGACGAAGCCCACGATTCGGAACCGAGCCCTGGCCGCGGACCCCGGTGCAGCCGGTCAGTGGCTGTGCGGACTTGGGTACACGCTTCGCTTTTCTGACTTTTCATCCCGCCTTGAGCTGACCCGTGAGAACAGGGCTCCGGGGAGGCGTCGCGATGCTGATGGCAGCCTGAGGCTGTCGTTGGCTTCTCCACTCTCTGCCCCGCCCTTCGGCGCAGGAGTCTCCGCGGACGTCCGTTCATTCCCTCGCCCTCTCCTTGGTGCCCTCGGAATCCTGTTGCCTGCTGCCCGCGGTCGGGGTCACCCACCCGTCCAGGCCCATGCCATTGCATCACCCAGGGCGATGCCGAAAGCCCCAGTGAACTCGAGCATCTTTCCCTGGTTGGGGACCCCTCGCTGACGAAAGCTGGCCTCAGATAAAGCGTTTCTTACTCCATTTCTCTGGCCGAGAAGCTCCCTGCCAGGCGCATGGACAGCGGGGCATTGGGATCGGAAAGTGGGGGTGCTGGTCTGCATTCGGGGTGCTCACGCCACGCAGCTCCCATCATCTCCTGCAGCCTCTGTCCTGGGGTCTGCGTCCGGCACCTGGGAAGTGAACGACCCCGTGTCTGGGCTTCGGCGTGCAGGTCCCTTGGCGACGTTCTCACACCCTCTCTCTGCGTCACCTCGGGCGTGGACACAGCACACAGGTCCGGAGCGGGTGGCCGGGCTCTGAGGCGCCGCTCCACCCAGAACTCGGGTACCGCCTGCTGGGCGCTCCCGGCTCGGGAGCACTTCTACGCTGGCGGCTTATGAAACGGGGTGCACCCTGACATGGGGCTCTGGGAGGGGAAACCCTGTCCTTTCGTGCGGTTCCCATGTGGCTGCTTTTCATCGCTGGCAGTGGAGTCCCCAGGGCAGCTGGGCGTGGACATGGGCTCAGAGACGTCCCAGGGTTTCAAGCCTCTTGAGCATGTGCTAAGCTGAGGCTCATGACACTTTGTTTCCAATTACGGCTCGTGCTCTGGGGACCCTCTGCCCCCATCGAGAAGCTCTGCGATCGGAACATGACACCCGACACCTGACGTGACATTAAAAAGACTCGTGTCAGGAGGGAGGTCAGACGTGTGGGGCCGCAGATATGCCGTCCTAGTCACTTGTGGAGGCTTAGCGCGGCCGCTCGGGGATTTCGGGAGCGCAGGCGTCGCTTACCGGGCTCGTGAGCGTGCGGCGGGGCGGCCATGGCGACGTGCTTTAGGAGTTGACATGTAGTTTCAGTGCTCGGAGGAATGAAGAGAGCAGGGCGGAGAGTAGGTGACCTTCGGCCAGGATCCCGCAGTGTAGGGCATGGTGGCAACACCTTCTGGGCACAGCCCCCCAGCGTGGCCAGTGCTGCATTCGGGGGACAGCTGGGTTCCCTCTGGGTGGACCTGCCCCTAGCCTTAGCGGGAACGCTGACCTAGACCCTCCTCCGGTGACCCGGCTGGCCTGCCCCCTCGGCTCGGGGCGCACGGTCCGAGCCGGCAGCTCGTGTACTTTCCCGGAATAGAAGCGATGCCGATATGGCGGTGGCTGCGCGCCAGCGGCTCCCCACTAGCCGCGCTCCGAGGACGGGCCGAGCCCGCGGGCCGACCTGGGCTCACCGGGCACTCACCGGGCTTGTTCCCCCTGCAGGCGACGTCCAGATTCCAGGCCCCCCCACCAACGTGCACGCCTCCGAGATCAGCAGAACGTATGTCGTCCTCAGCTGGGACCCACCCGTGCCCCGCGGCAAGGAGCCGCTGATGTACTTCGTGGAGAAGGTACCTGCCGGCCGAGCCCGCGGGTCTGCGGGGGGTCAAGGGCGCAGCTGGCCTAAAGGGAGCAGCGGCCAAAGCCACCTACCAGCGTTTGCTTGCTGCTGCCCAGGAGGGCCCAGTGCTGGCCGAGCTGTCTGTAACGGGCCCACGTCACGTCAGGGGCACTGTCCTGCCTCTGGTGTGGCGCCATCCGTGTGAGCCATGTCCCCGGTCTCAGAGGCCCTGCTGTCCACGTGGGCACCGGGCGGAGGGATCCGTGAGCCCCTGAGACAGGGAGAAGCCGCAGGGAGCTTGCTGCGGCTCGGTGATTGTCCATACGCCGCGTGGCCACTGGGTGGCCACCTCGTAGAGCAGGTCCCGCTTCAGGTGGCCGGGCTCACTGGCGTGGCAGGATGCACATGCGTGCGCGTGTGCGTGTGTATCCGTGTGTATCCAGACCTCAGGTCTGGACGCGTGTAAGGAAGTAGCTGGTGTACTGCAGCCCTGGACACGCGCACACACGCATACACACGCACACGGACTCACACGGATACACACGCACACGCGCATGCACGGATACACCACACATGGACTCACGGACATGCACACGGACTCACACGGATACACATGCACACGCGCACACATGGATACACACGCACACGGACTCACACGGATACACACACGGACTCACATGGATACGCACGGACTCACACGATACGGACTCACATGGAAACGCACACGGACTCACATGGATACACATGCACACGGACTCACACGGATACGCACACACACACAGATACACACGCACACAGACACACAGACATGCACACACACACGCATACATGCACATGGACTCACACGGATACGCACACGGACTCACACGGATACACATGCACACGGACTCACACGTATATGCACACACACGGACTCACACATATATGCACACACACATAACATGCACACGGACTCACACAGATACACACACACATGGACTCACACGGATACGCACACACACGGATACACACACACACGGATACACACACACATGCACACAAACACACACAGATACGCACACACACATGGACACATACGCACACAGATATGCACACACACGCATACACATGCACACGGACTCACACGGATACACACGCACAAGGACTCACACGTATACGCACACACACACGGACACACACACGGACTCACACATATACGCACATACACACATAACATGCACACGGACTCACACAGATACACACGCACACGGACTCACACGGATATGCACACACACGGATACACACACACAAATGCACACGCACACGGACGCATGCACACAAACACACACAGATATGTACACACACATGGATACACACGCACACAGATACGCACACACACGGATACACATGCACACGGACTCACACAGATATGCGCACACACACACATACACATGGACATGGACACACACAGGCGCACACACGTGTACACGTGTATAACTGTATGTGACCAACGGCATTTCAGAATCAACCTCTGCAGCCTGCATTCTGTCCCACTTCGGTCTGTCCTGCTGGCTAGAAAGTGCAGGTCGCACCCGCTCGCCATCTGGCGACCAGCTGTCGGGTTGTGGGCCACGGCTGGAAGGCGTCGGGGGCCACACGAGTCCGTAGCTGTGGCGGTCCAGCTGTAGCACTGTGATGTGTAACACGCAGACGCACGCGTGGGCCACACGCTCAGCACGAGCACGTGTGACGCAGCTAGCTGCGCATGGCAGGAACGGACATGCACGTGGACGCCGTGCAGAGTGGCCAGGGCCCTCCGGCCTACCCAGCTAGACTGCCTCAAAAGGGGAAAAAATTAAACACCCAACTAAACCTTTAAATGTAATTATTGGTGACAAAAATTAAGCATGCAGCATAGAACGTTTGGAAAACACAGACCTTCTATGGAATAAAATTAAAACCACCAACAATTCTGTCGTATGTGAAAGTCACATTAACAAGTGGTGTATATATTCACAGTCTTTTCCGCTCCAGGTTTTTACATACTTGTTAAATCATAGATACGATTTACATTTTAATTACATTTAACAAAATGATCCAATTCTTCTCGCCCTATTAAAGACCTTTATACAATAACTTAAAGGCTACATTTTAATATGAATGTATCGCAACGTACCTTACCCTGTCGCTAGTTGTCTGGGTGGCTGTTCCATCATTACCACTATGAGGAGCTGCAAAATAGTAACAATTTTAAACCGAAAGGGAACAGTTGATTTATGACGGCATTTTATGACTGTATTCCTAAATGATTGTTAACTATTTACAGTTCATTCCGTTTTACTAAAAGTATAATCTATGTATTGATTCCCTTAAGTTTTCTATGGTTTAATTATTCCCTCTCAAGCGAAAATTTTACTGATAAGCATTTCCAACTTTTGGTAATTTCTTACCCCCTTCTCCAAATCGGTTCCCCTTTTCATAAAGTTCAGGAAAGATTTATTGATGGTTCAGTCAGTGGATACAGGGTGGACACCCCTGAAGTACAGTTTGGGGGAGCCCAGGCTCTCTGTCATCATGCGATGTGGGGGAGCCCGGGCTCTCTGTCATCATGCGATGTGGGGGAGCCCAGGCTCTCTGTCATCCGCCCTGCTTCCCCCTGCAGTCCATGGTCGGGAGTGGCAGCTGGCAACGGGTCAACGCCCAGGTGGGCGTGAGGTCCCCTCGATACGCCGTCTTCGACCTTGCCGAGGGGAAGCCATATGTGTTCCGAGTTCTGTCTGCAAACAAGCACGGCCTGAGCGAGCCGTCGGAAATCACGCCCCCCATCCAGGCTCAGGACACCGTCGGTGAGTAGTCAGCGCGTGGCCAGAAGTGAGGACGGGCCCCGAATAAGGCGACATCACTTAACCACTACTTTGCACGGACAAACGTGGCCTAGGAGTTAAACTTCAAGGCGCCTCCATTACGTGAGGCGACGCTCTCTCTGCCATGCTTCAAAGTTCCATCTTCCTCTGTGAAAGTGATAAATGGCTCAGAAACATTTCTAGGCCATGGTCACTCAACCCTGAGTGTGCTGGAGTCTCTTCCCCGTGTGGCTGCAGCCCCCTCTGCGAGGCGATCACATGCTGCCGTACATGTCCCGGCCTCTGCTGGGGAGAGGGGTCCGGGCGGCAGGGCTGGCACTCGAGTCCCCTCTCCAGTCCGCTGGAGCCGATGGAAATGCGTCTCGCTGTCTTGCAAGCGTTAAATTCTCATTCCAAGGCAGTTGCCGCCCAGTCAGCCAAAGTGCGTGTGTCACTGGAGATCTTTGCAGTGGTCTCGGTGGCCGTGCGATTGCACGTCCTTCTGTTTGGGGACAGGCGGGGCCTTGGGAGGACAGAGAGGATGGTGAGGACCCCTGGGGTCCCCTGGCTGTTTGCCCACCCCTTATTTGTGTCCCTGTCCCGTCCTCCTCGCCCAAATTTCACCTACCGGCCCAAACCCCGCGGATAGAGGGGCCAGAGGGTCTGGTGCATCTGCCAGAGGCTGGAGGCGCTGACCACGTCCATTTGTGTCCCCCCTTTCAAGCCGCTCCTTCTGCTCCTGGCCGGGTCTTCGCGTCCCGTGACACGAAGACGTCTGTGGTGGTGCGGTGGGACAGGCCGAGGCAGGACGAGGACCTGCTGGGCTACTACGTGGACTGCTGCGTGGCAGGGTCCAACATCTGGGAACCGTGCAACCACAAGCCCATTGGCTACAACAGGTGCTGCGCCCGGGAGCCCCGCCCACCGTCCGGGGGTCAAGTTCAGGAAGCAGAGCCCAGACACGAAGCGCACGCTGAGGGGGGCACAGGCCGGGGAGAGGGGGATCTGGGAAGCTTCCGCCGGAGTCCGCGTTCTCATCCGCTCACCAGGACGCCCGGCTTTGAGGTCGCTGAGCCGGCTCCTGTGTCCTTGGCCGAAGGGCTTTTCCTGCCGTTGTAAAAGGGGTTCTGGAACCTCCTTGGCGCTTCTGGCCAAACGAGCACTTAAACTGACCTCTGAGGGGACAGTTGACACGGCACCTGTGCTGCGGACGGTGTCTTGTTTTTCCGAATTGATTTTCTGAACTCTTTTTTTTTTGGTGAGGCAACCCTTGGTTGACCTCACAGATCGCAAGGACCTTGTCAGCTTACAATCCCTTATTTTTTATTTATTATTCTTCATGCCTACAGCACCTGGTCTTCCTCGGTGGTCTCCCATCCAAGTGCTGACCAGGCCCGACCCGGCTTAGCTTCCGAGATCAGACGGGACCGGGCTCGTTCAGGGTGGCGTGGCCGCAGATGATTTTCAGAACTTTTAAATTGCTTTGTTCACATAACTGACAGTCCTCTGTGCTGGCCGCCGGCTGGGACAAAGCCCGGGGACCTCGTTCCGAGGTGCGAGGCGAGCACTTCTGCTCGGCACCGGGTTTACCGTCACTCGTCCCGAATGTGCCAGGGCCGTTTGCGGTTCCCGGGCTTGCTCCAGGGCGTGCTTCCTAGGGAAACGAGGCGGCTGTCAGCCTCTCCACTGGGGATGGGTCAGCAGGTAGGGCACAGCCATCGTTGCTTTTCAAACTTTTTTTTTAATAATTGGAGAAAGCAGAGATGCACTCAGGAGAATGATGGGTACGTTAGTCCCAGCCCGTGGCCAGCAGATGCGGGAGGATCTCTCAGAAGCGAACACTTAAAATGTCACTTCAGGGCAGGGGCTCCGTGAATGGTTTGCACGTGTTTGCAGGCCCTGCAGGAAAGACACCTGCGGTCTCTCAGGTGACGCTCATCACAGTGCTGCGAGGGTGGTCACCTCTCGGGGTTCGGGCGGCGAAGGACACCCCCGCTCGGCAAAGCCGGTGTCTGGGTCTGCGCCGACCTCTCCGTTCCCACGGGGAACGGCTTCGCACGAAGTTTCCACACCCGGGGGTTTGTAATGCACCTTCGATCGGACAGAACCAGGACAACGCACAGAGCAGGGTCTCTGGCCCTGAGCGGGGTGCTTGGGAGTGGCGAGGGCCTTGCTTCCTGCGTCCGAGACCCTGGCACGTCAGCTCCTGCTGGAACCAGGTGTCTCCACCTTGCGCTTTGACCCTGCGTGTCGGTCCCAACCAATGAGCTAAGAAAGTGAAGACAGGTGTGTGTAACCGGATGCGAGGCATCAGGAAATCTTCACCCTTTCGGTCCGGTGAGGACGTTTGAAGGGTGCTCACGGGCTCTGTCCCCGCCATGGGAGGACGGGGGTGGAGCCTGGTGACGCGCCGTCCCTGTGCCCCCAGGTTCGTGGTGCACGGCCTGACGCCTGGCGAGCAGTACATCTTCCGGGTCAAGGCGGTGAACGCCGTGGGGACCAGCGAGAACTCGCAGGAATCAGATGCCATAAAGGTCCAGGCCCCCCTCAGTGAGTCTGGCGCCGGCCCTCCCGTTTCGGGGTAACGGCGGGCTTTAATTTCTGTAGGAACAAACGTTCGTGATGCCATTCAGGGTGTCATCGGAGGAGACGGGGTGGGGGGTAGAAACAGGCCGTGGGGAGAGGGAGAAATGGAGAGATGCGGGTGACTTGCACATTAAAGACAGAAGATGCTGCTGGACGTCACGTCTGTTGCCAAGTTCCTGAGCCCACGTTAAAGTAGTGGCTGTGGGGCGTGCGTCCACCTCTCTTTTGAAATAGAACGTCACTGGGCTCTCCAGCTCTTCTTGGTTCAAGGAACTTTAATAAACCCTTCTAGAGAATTTCAGGTGGTTAACTTTGAGGCTTTGCTCCTCAATCATGTTTTTTAAACATTATTATTTTGATCAAACCGAACGATTCGGATCTAAAATCGCAGTGACGGGCCCTGGCGCAGCTGATCTGTGAAGCTACCATTTTGTTTTTGCTTATTTCACGTGACCCCACCTCGTCGCCGAAACGTTTTGAGGACCGGTTTGAAACAGAAAGGCCACTGATCTCACACATTTTGCATCATAGTGTCACCTTTTTCCTTCTGAGAGAAATGCTTTGCTCTTTAATTATCTTTCTCTCCAGCTAAATTTAAAAATATTTTCTGAAATTAAAATTTCCAACAATAATGTTTCTAGAATTTCCAAGCGATGTCAAATCTGATAATACTTAGGTGGGCAGAGAGCAAAGTGTACGTTTTTGTTGTTGTTTTAAGGCCATCCTTCTAATCTGTCTATTTTTCCCAGGAGGGAATATCAGACACTCCCCACCTGCCTCTGAGTCATTCCTATGAAATGAAAACCAGCCGTTTCCATTTTTACTCTATGGGTTACTCAGAGTTGGGGAAAACCAGAGGCAAACTTTTTCCAGCGTTTTATGAAATGATCCCGCGCTCCGTGGAGCCGACCCGTGTCTGCAGCGGGCGGGGGCGAAGGCTCCCTGGCCTCGGCGGCATCGGCCTCCACGGAGCCACCGGCGCCCCTCACCCGGTCCCCTCGGAGGGGCGGGGAGAAGCCGTCACCTCACACGTCCAGCCGGTGTGAAGTAGCCTGTTGCCCTGGGGTTAGTGACGCTCTGGGGACTGTATGAGAAATAGCCAAAAACATGCAGGACAGCATTTCCTAAACTTTCTTTTAAAAAGGAGAGAAAAACAAAGGTGGTTGAAGGGTAGGCGGAGAAAGGCAGAGAGGGCCGAGTGCTCGGGCCTCTGTCTCACTCGGGGCGGCCGGGCTCCGGTCACCTGTCGCCCCCCACGTTCCCTCACAGCCGTCCCCTCCCACCCGTACGGGGTCACGCTCCTCAACTGCGACGGCCACTCCATGACCCTCGGCTGGAAGGTCCCCAGATTCAGCGGCGGTGCGCCCATCCTCGGTTATTTCGTAGACAAGCGCGAGGCCCATCACCAGAACTGGCATGAGGTCAATTCCGCACCCGTCCAAGACAGGGTCCTGAAGGTGGGTTCCGACCGCTCGTCTGTCTCCCGGGTGATGCCCCCTCCCCTCCGCTCCCCCCCAGAGTCACGCTGTAAGCTGAGGTCTCCTTTTTGGGGGGACTCATAGAAGTTCTGCTCTCTGTTTTGTGGAAGATCCTGCTTTATGACTCATTAGGATTTGGCACCTGTGTTTATCACGTGCTTCACACACGTGTGTTGTGACGTGTGCTGCCCAGACTCAGGCTTGGTGTGACCTTGCTGCTGTGCTGTCCATGGTTAACCCTGACGCTTCGCTGTCCTGTTCCCCGTCAGGGGCCTTCCCCTTTTCCGGGGGGAGGCTGTCCGTGTCCACAGGGAGGAGAGCGGTACCTTCAGACACGCAGGGGGCTCTCAGCATCCAGAGGTGACCTCCCTGGACGTCACGTCTGTTCCCGCCCACACGCCAGGAGGCCGGGCTGAAGGCCCTGGCGAGGGCTCCCCTTGTCTTGTGTGGCATCGACCAGACCCTACCGCTGAGCGTGGCCTTGTCCCCTAAGGGACTTGTAGCCAGGAGCCCGGTGTCCCGTCGGCAGGCCCCGCCCCAGCGAGGAGGCATCCCGTCTCCACTCCTGTGATGTCCACGGGGGCTGTGGCCTCATCCTGCTCTCCCTCTTGCCCTCTGTGACTTTAATTTCTCTGAGCCTCAGTTTCCCTGTCTGCGCCACCATCACCCGTGAGGCAGGAGATGGAGGGCTTCACGCAGCGCCTGCCACCCGGCGGGCGTGTGGCCGCCTTCCCCAGACGCTTCGGTCGGGGCGGCCGGCGGAGTCCCTGCCCTCAGTCATTCTGTCACTCGGTCACCCGTACCCCTCGCCCCCAGGGGACCGTCCCGTGGCTCATGTTTTGCGTATTAATGTAAATACTATCTGAACAGGTGGAGGACTTGACGGAAGGCTCATTATATGAGTTCAAGATTGCGGCCAGCAACGTGGTGGGGGTCGGGCAGCCCTCGGACCCCAGCGAGCTCTTCAAGTGCGAGGCCTGGACGGCGCCGGAGCCTGGTAAGGCCCCGTGTCCTGGATGCGCCGCAGCAGCACCCGGTGCACGTGGGGGGCGCTGAGAAACGGGCTCCTGGCTCCCGCCCGGGCCACGGCCGCCGTCACCTCTCTGCAGCGGGCAGGGCGTGGTCCCTGTGCATAGGTCACGGTGCCGCCCCCACTGTGCGGGGACCGGGCCAGGCCGTGAGCTAGGGGGACGTGGTGCTGCAGTGTGGGTGCGGTGCGGACAGGTGAGCAGGTGACCAGCGTAGAATGATTAGCACCGACCTGTGTGGCAGGAGAGAAACAAGCAGCAGGGACACTTGTCCCCAGCGAGCCGGTGTCCCACGGTCGAGGACACGGCCATGGACGCCGGTCTCCGGCCATGTGGCTCGGGCAGGAGGGGACAGCGCCGGCCCGGGCTAGCACGGAGCGTGACTCCGGGAGCCCCACTCCCGCCCCCGCCCCCCGAGCGTCTGGGACCCCGAGCCCTGAGTTCTAAGACGCCGCGCTGCCGATCCGCGCCCGCTCGGGACTCTGCCCGCCGGCGCCTCGCGCATGTTCTCAGGGACCGGGCCCCGGCTCCGAATGGGCGTCCAGTGCGTCAGGAACGTGAACGCGGCGGGGCCCGCGCTCGCAACGCACCACAGCGGGAACCGAAGGCGAAGCCGGGGAAGCGCGAAGCCTCGGGCTGCTGCTCGGTTCCGTGACCGGCTGATCTAGCTTTTCTGCTTCTCTTTTTGGGACTCGTTTTAATGGAATTAGTTTTTGCCCCTTCGCGAAGCCAGTGGAAGGTCAAGCGGTCAAAGTGTCCGGGCTTCTAGGAAGTGGCCTCGCCGCACGCCGTGTGGTGTGGCGTAGTTCAGGCAGAGCCCCCACCTCCCCTGCCGCTCAGAGTCCCCGGCCTGGGGTGTCAGCCCTGCGCCCCGGTGAGTGGCTTTGGGCGCGGGCGGGAAGCGGCGCTGAGGGCGCGTGGCGGTGGCTCAGGCGAGTCCGTTAGCCGCAGGCG
>NW_006437828.1:13504831-13506261 GCF_000325575.1 Pteropus alecto | reverse complement strand
CCGTGGCGGTCCGCGTGCACGCGCCCACGGACGACCCGT
Organism: Pteropus alecto; assembly: GCF_000325575.1. Lineage (NCBI taxonomy): Eukaryota > Metazoa > Chordata > Mammalia > Chiroptera > Pteropodidae > Pteropus > Pteropus alecto. Next base: position 13,506,222 of record NW_006437828.1, on the reverse strand, counting down.
TCCAGGCCCTGCCTACGACCTGACGTTCTGCGAGGTGAGGGACTCGTCGCTGGTCTTGCTGTGGAAAGCGCCCGTGTACACCGGCGGCAGCCCCGTGTCTGGCTACTTGGTGGACTACCGGGAAGGCGACTCCGGCGAGTGGGTCACCGCCAACGAGGCGGCCACCGCAAACCGCTACCTAAAGGTGACGTCCCCCACCCCCCGCCCCATCGCCCCTGGGAGCAGGTGTTTGGCCCCCAGGAGCAGACCAGCACGGGGGACTGGGGAGGAGGGGGCCTCAGCACTGCGCGTCTGCAGAGTGACCGCAAGCGGTTCCCATGGGGGGGCGTGGCTGCCTTCTCTGGCTCCCACACGCTGGCCGTGGGTACCTGGGGACGTGCCCTCCTCCCGCGGTGCCGGCCGACAGCCCCGCACAGCACGAGCAGACAGTCCCAGGGGACTCGGGCACAGGCTGCTGTGCACGCTTTCCACTGGGGTGATCATGACTGTGCAGTGTCTTTCCACCGCCAGCCCCACGTGTCCCGTGGCTGCTGACGCCAGACCTGCTGGTGACACACATGCACACACGCACACACGCACCCATGACCGGTTTACCGCATCCGACACCGTTGTAACGGGCAGATTGCTCTAGCCTGCCTTTCTTCAAATATTTCTGTGTTAGCCCCTATGATTCGCCAGCAACTGGGGTCAGCTGTGCCAACGGCCCTCAGCCCTGCCGGCCACCCTCACCCAGACGCTGCCTTCTCTCAGCTGTGGGCTCTGTGGTACCGTTTAGACACGGAGGTGACCCGCGTTCCCCCTTAGGGAAAGGCCAGGCCTGAGCCGGGCACATGGCTGCACAGCACAGAGGTCTAAAAGAGTGGTCGCTTCTGGAAAACAGTTGACAATGTGAAGCAAGATTGTTACTTTTCAACGAACAAATCAGCTCCTAAGAATCTAGCTAAACAGCCTAGTTAGGAATTTAGCTACTTTGTGTTTTTTATGATTTTCAATGTAGATTATAATACAATCTATATAGATATAAGAAGAGCTTGATTTAATTTTGACGTGTCGAAAAGGATGGCATATTTTGCACTGTTAAAAATCATGCTTAATATTTAACCCCATAGCAATGGGTTAAATGTGAACGCCAGATCACAAACCAGATGATATGATTATAATTCTGCTTTAAAATGCGTAGAAAAAGCGGAGAATTTATCGAAACCGTAGCAGACCCGCTGTTCCTGCAAAGTCGGGTCAGGAGCTCCTCCCGGACTCCTTCTAGCGGAGACGCGGGGCTTCCAGAGGCGGGTGGTCGCTTTTAAAAACAGAGCGAGCTCGTCACACAGCGCGCAACGTGACGGCCGTCTCGGTTTACCTCCGCGTTCAAGGTCTGCGACCTGCACCAGGGG
>NW_006437828.1:13490260-13504607 GCF_000325575.1 Pteropus alecto | reverse complement strand
GGCCAGCGAAGCAGCAGGCGCTCGGGAGCCGCGGGCTCGCGTGGCCAGCGCGTGTTCTCGCCCTGCAGGCACCAAGGAGGTGAGCGTCGGGGTGGATGAGCAGGGCGACATCTACCTGAGCTTCGACTGCCCGGAGGTGACCGACGCCTCGCGCTTCACGTGGTGTAAATCCTACGAGGAGCTGGCCGACGACGAGAAGTTTCGCGTGGAGACCGTGGGGGACCAGTGAGTCGCACGGGAAGCTGGCAGCGGCGACCTCTTAGAGGCACCCCGAGCCCGACTCATCGGCACCCTGTGTTCTTGCCTTCAGCTCCAAGCTGTACTTGAAGCATCCGGATAAAGCGGACTTGGGGACTTACTCCGTGTCTGTGAGTGACACGGATGGAGTGTCGTCCAGTTTCGTCTTGGATGAGAAAGGTAACGCCCGTAGGACACAGGCTGGCCTTTTTGGGTTTATCACACTTTCAGACGGTGACACCGAGATGGAAGAGACTCGTTTGCTTAGAAAATGGTGTGTGTTTGTGGGGGGCTGGGGGACTCTGCAAACAAGCCCAACCTTACTTTAGCAAGGAAGCAAACTCTAGAGTTTGTCTTCTACCCACCAGATAAGTCCCTGGTCCCGAGCACTTTGCTTACGGAGTTCCAGGCACGTTTCATGGGTTCGGCAAGCATGTCAGGAAGCCCGCAGAGCCGAAGGCGAGCAGAGGGGAGGGCCTGTCTTCCCAGCACGGAAGACCAGGACGACAAAGCAAATCTGCGGGTCGCTCTGGTGTGAAACGGCGTTTACCTGCCATGGTCCAAACCTCTCGCTCTCTCAAAGAGAAAGCAGCAGAAATAGGGAGAAGTTGTGTTTACTGCGACCCGGGGGAGGCAACAGTTTCCCGAAGCTCAGTTTTACGAATTTCGGGGGCTCCGTTTTCTGCCGGGCTCCGTTTCCGTGCTCCAGCCCCCTCTGCCTTTGCAGGGCAGGGTCGCGCTTGCAGGCGCTTTCACGGAGCCGTGAGCTGGAGCGAAGCGGTGGCCCTGGGCAGAAGCCTCAGGCTCTGCAGCTTTGGTCTTTGAAAGCTCCCAGGCCTTGCTGAAGGGTGCAGGCCTCTGGGACGCTTTAAAGCGCGAGCAGCAAACCCTCTGTCATCAGCTGGCACCTTGCTCGGCGGTGTGGGGGAGGGGCTGTCCCCAGGAAGCCAGGCCTGGCGTGGGGAGAAGGGGCAGATGGGCAAGGCGGGGGCAGCCTCCGGGCGGCCTCAGGCCCCTGCGGCTCGGACTCTGGTGGACTCGGGCCGGCCTGTGCAAATTCAGCAAGACGCAGCGGCAGCAGACAGAAGGGCCCACACCGCTGCTGCCCGGCTCCACGGTGGGCACGGCTGGGGTCCACGCACGGGCCTCTGGGCTGCCCGTCCGACCCCTGCTCAGTGGTCTTCAGACCGTTTTCTACCCACAAAACGTCCTTAAGGAATTACGCAAAGCGATGCCCTCCTCCTCTGCATTTTTAAGGCGACAGAGGATGTTTTCGCCTTAGTTCGAGATGGCTGCAGAGGTTGAGCGCGTCCTGCATGTCTGCGTGGTGCGTGGGCTGTGAACGCCTTTCAGGCAGAGCCTCGGAGCCGCGGGTTCAGCTCGTTCCATTTACGGGGATCCCTCCCAAACTGGGCGTTTGTCCTCGACGTCAAGCTGGTCGTCCAGACCGCGTTTGCTTCCCGTCGGGAAAAGTCCAACTTCTTTCTTCGGTCCCAGTAAACGTGCCATATGTGCCTTCGTGACCACGACCTCATTTCTAAATTCTCATTTTAAGAAGGAAGGAAAGAAGGAGGGAGGGAGGGAGGGAGGGAAGGGGTGAGGCGATGGCTTCGGGCGTCAGTCTCCCAGGACCCTCCGGAATGGTGGCTCTGCCCGTCATGGGAACTCAGGGCTCCTGTGGGGCAAAGGGTGCTTTGACGGGGCGGGAGCTCGCAGAGCAGCGGCCCCTTCTCGCCGGCCAGACCCCGCTCGGGAGCAGCTGCGTGGGGTTGGAGGGGCGGGCGCCTTCTCTCCCCTGCCCAGGCCTCTGCCCTGCGTGTCCCGCGTGTCCCCATCGTCAGTGGGCCATTTAAAGGGGAAGGCCTTAGTTGCAGGCGACCGACTGATTGACTGAAAAGAGCATTCCGAGGGTGAGGTGACCTTTCCCTTCCGGGTCAAAGGTCTTTCCGTCCTCAGTTAAATCGTGGCGACGGCTCTGCTGCTGATGCTCAGGTCAAAACTGATGAACATTGTTTTTTCTTAATTTTAGAGCTCGAACGTTTGATGGCACTGAGCAACGAGATAAAGAACCCCAGTAAGTGAAGCCCGGACCCCCGAAACCACGACTGCTCCCCGACCTGTGGCGCCCCCTCGGGAACTCGCGGGGGAGGGTGGCCCCATCTCGCGCTCCGGCATCCAGCCTCGTCACCGATTCACTCAGAACAATGTCCGCGGAGAGGGTCACCCGTAGACGTTTCCGTCACGTAGGGAGGGCTCTGGGTTTGCAGTTTGGCTCGACTGTCCCTCACCCAAGTGTGACGTCACTGAACGCAGACGTGACCCACGCGTGCAGCCCCCGGAGCCCCGGGAAGCCAGAGGTGGCCTGCGGCGCGGGCCCCGCACGCACAGCGGGCCCACGGAGCTTTGTTTTCCGGCCCTCGTGTCTGTAATCCGAGTCGACGCTCCGGGGTTCCACGTTCTCGGAGAATTTAATGACCAGGCTCGATGTTCTCCTGCAGCCTGCGGCTCTTGGTCCGGGGGTCCGTGTGTTACTGACCTGCGAGGTCTTCTCTTCCTGTAGTAATTCCTCTGAAGTCGGAATTAGCCTACGAGATTTTCGACAAGGGCCAGGTTCGCTTCTGGCTGCAGGCCGAGCATTTATCACCCGACGCCAGCTACCGGTTTATCATCAACGATCGGGAAGTGCCTGACAGCGAGGTGAGTGCGCGGGGAGGCGCCCCGGCTTCGCGGACACCCCGCTTTGCTGTGGTAGCCCGCTGGCTTGCAGGCCGCGTTCTGTGTTTGCTGTCGCCCCGTCGGAGCTGTAAGTCGGGCGTGGAAGGTGGACACGGCGAATGAGAGGCGGCTGGTTGGATAAGGGGTCGGAGTCTTTCCAATCCAGCCTGTTGGAATCAAAGAATGACAGACTATGTCGGGGACGTCGACCTTGGCTTTAGGGTTCGTTCGGGTCACGTGCGGCCGGGGGCCAGATGTTTTCGCTCTGTCGTGAGGCGTCGGCTGGGTGACGGTTTCGGCCGCGCTCCTGGCAGATGCGGCCCGGGGGGCAGACGCGCAGGAGCGTGTAGCCCTCTGCGCTGCGGACTCCGCGCCCGTGTCCGCTCCTGGTCGCACAGACGAGCCCCAGTCACCGCACGTTGTCCCCTCCGCTCGTCTGGTGTGTCTCCCCGCCCCCCGCCCCCCGCTTCTCCCATCCGAAAACCAGGATTTCTAACGGCGAAGGCGATGCCTTCGTTGACCGGAAGTCGAGGCCCGGGGTGGGGCTGGGCTTCATTCACGTAAAATCTGAACGTCGTGGTTAATTCAGGTGCCCGGTCGGGACTCGGTCGTCCCCTCCCTTCCCGGCGGGTGGCGGTGCTTATTCCGTGAACCGTCTTCGATCATCTGCCACAGCTCAGGGGACAGAAGGGACGGGAAAGTGAGACACAAACTTGCCGTCGGGGGGCTGATCACGGGGACGGAGAAATCCGGCCTCCGCTGAGATCGATGCGGGAAACGCGCCGGGTCGACGGCGTGAAAACTGTGCCGCGCACGCGGGATTCAGGGAGCGGACGGGGCGGAGGCCGTCGTCAGGGGAGATGCGAAGGGAGCTGGGCTCCTGGGCCGCTCGGGGAGGAGGGACTGGGGGATGCACAGCAGGGCAGACCCTGCCGCCCACGGCCGGGGCTGGCGGAGCAGCAGATGCCGGGGAGCGAGGAGGCGGAGCTGTCGCCGTGACCTTGGAAATGCACTTGGGGTGAGGACGCTGCAGGGGACGGTGCCCGACGCGGGGCCGAACCCGGAGGTCAACCGAGGAAGCGCTGTTTTGCTAATGTTCGTCTTCTACCCTCTGTCCCGTGACACTGGCGTTAGGAATTCCAAAATATAAACGTCCCCTTAAACGGGAGGACGGGCCTCGTGAAAACAAACGCATGATCTGTCAGAAGACCAGCCGTGCCCCTGGCTAAACTTAGACTAGTTACCTACAGATGGAAAACCTTCTCGGTGTTTTTACGAGGGCAGGATTCTGGGAGCAGGGGCCTCTAAGGGGCCTCTAAGGGGACGGCGGCGCACCCCGGGGCGACCCCACTTGACCTGCTGCTGGCCACACGCTGTTCATTTTCCTTCTGCCCGTCTTGCTGCTGGGTCCCCATTCTCGAGGGCAGGGTCGTAATTCAGGTCGGGAAGCCCCTGCTTAGACCGCAGCGGGGCTCGGTCTGCGAGGGGGGATGGACCCCGCAGCGCATGTCAACAGCAGACGCTGCGCTCGTCATCCTGGGCGTGGCAGGTGCCGCCGGCCGTTCGCTGAGCAGGGCCGCGAGGAGGGTCCCGGGTCCGCGGCCCCCACGCCCCCCTTCCCTGCGTCACCGCTGCTGTGACGATGAGTCGCTCGTGTGGACGTGGCCCTCGCCTTGGAGGGGAGGGGACTTTTTCTTTCTTCCCTTCCAGCTTCCTTGGCTGGTCCAGTAATTAAACTGACGTCTGACAAATTTAATTTCTTCCACGTGAAATGTGAGAGTCAAAGAAATGACCAAAGCAGGCAGCTTTTCTACCTTTCAGACAAGGAGACCGACCTGTGCAGCGGTGGCGAGACAGAGGGTTCTGGGCGGGGGGTGGTGAGGAAGCGGCAAGGTTTGTTGATACGGACTCCTCGGCCCTGAATCCCCGTCTCTGGTGACAAGGACACCTTCTGCCCTCCCGGTGTGCGGGGGGTGCATTTCACGTGGGTGACTTACCTCCTGCTTCAGGGGCACAAAGGAGGTCAGTGTCCTTGCTGCACTGGCTGTGTCTTCGGCTACTTCAGCCCAAAGCCACCGACACGCCGAAGTGGCACGTCCTGGGTGGCATGTCTGCCCCTTTTCTGTCTGCCTTCGTCAGACCCCGTATTATGCAGGGTGGGATGACAGTCCCTCAGCGCCTGTGTCTGCGACGCGGCACGCGTGACGAGGGCGCAGTCAGGAGGAAAGCTGAGCCGTGAACGTGTCCCCAGTCAGACGCCGCCCACGTAGGGGACCACGGTGCCTGCGTAGCCGCCCGAGCTGCTGCGGGCGGGGTGTGCGGGAGGGGACGGTCGTGGCTGTGTGGGTTGAGGGACACCCTGGACAGCCGCACGGTTTCACTGAGGCTTTGTCTGCAGGGTCGGGAGGCTCCCCGGGGCCCACGGGTGGGAGGATGTGCTGCCCTCTGACCTGTGAGATGCTTCTCCGTGGTCCGTGAGCTGCTTTCTGCCTGAGTCGTGGTGACTCGGGCACCTGTGTGTCCCCCATTGGGCTGGAAACCCGAGGTCCCCTTTGTGCTCCCCGTTGCCCCAGCCTTGAAGGTGGCAGGAGCTGCTGAGAAAGCATGTGAACGCACGGCGGCCAGGCCGAATTTGGTGCAGGACAGAAACGCCAGGAAGCTGCAGGAATGAGGACGTCCTCGAGGAGACTTTGCTGAGTGCCACTCAGTAGCTTCAGGACACCCCTCAGCTCAGCACCGTAGCCAGCCCCAGGAGCTGAGCGCCACGGGCTGACTTTCTCACGGGAGAGTCCACAAACATTTGTTTGGCATTTATCGCCTGCCAGGATGGCGTTAGGCGCTGTGTGGCGTTGCAAGGATGGGTGACAGCCCCACTCTGAAGGAGTCACCCGCTATCAAGGGAGACAGGCAGGAAGGCAGTCAGACCCAAAGTCCCATGCGGGGCAGGCGGGGGCTGCGGGGAGCCCACGGGACGTGCACCCGACCGAAATTCAAGCACAGTCCAGGAGTCCTGCCCGAGGGAACATGAGGGCACAGGGCTGTATCCAGGTGAAGCCACTGCGGTGAGCCGGGGACAGGCCGTGACAGGCGCGTGCTCGGCAGGTGCCATTCTGCCAGAGCCTCGTCTCCCCCGCACGTGCCCCTTATTTGATGTTCAGTTCGCCGAGACATTTAGTGGATACAATTTGTGTGTGTGTGTGTGCGCGTGCGTGTGTCACAATCCCTTAAGATATAATAGTCGATGTAGCTATTCAAAGCCAGAGATAAACCTGGAAGAAGGGATTTCACTGTGCGATTCTGTCTCCTTTCCAGACACACAGAATTAAATGTGACAAATCAACTGGCATTATTGAGATGGTGATGGATCGTTTCACTATTGAGAATGAAGGTACCTACACAGTGCAGATTCACGACGGAAAAGCCAAAAATCAATCTTCTTTGGTTCTTATTGGAGATGGTAGGCGATATTGAAATTTCATACACCCATAAAGAAAATTCAAAGCAAATTCTTTTGACCAGAGCCAAGCAAACATTTCGTGTCTTTTTTTTTTTTTCCTCCTTAAATATTGAATTTAGCATTCAAGGCCGTCCTAGATGAGGCCGAATTTCAAAGGAAAGAATTTCTCAGGAAACAAGGTAGGTGGTTGACTGGCTCACCCACCCCTAGAATAAATAAATTCATTAGAAAAACAAAAAATGAAAAACAAAAACCAGAGATTTCAGGTTTGACTGCTCTTCCAAAGGAGGTCCCCCGGGACGCCCTGCGACCAAATGCAGAAGTCAGGCCGTTTCTCATTTCTAGAAACTTCGGTACTTTCTGTTCTTTGCGTTTTTATTTCATCTGATTTTTTTTTTCCTCTTGCTTCTGTCTTTAGAAGCCCCAGAATCTTTTATTTTAGTGTCCGCATTTTCTATTACTTTCTGGGTCGGGCAGAAGACCAGTTGGCGGGCTGAGTGGCACATGCGCTGACTGACGGTCTCCGAGCACACGGCTGGCGACGGGTCCCCCAACGCCCGCTTCCTTTAGGTGGTCAGTCCTGTGCGTGAAACCCCGTAACGAGCACGTGGCGGCCAAAGCATCCAGGCTTCCGGCCGCCGAACCAGCTCTATTCCTGCCCCGCCCGGCTCGGCTTCCTGGGCGTTTGCGGTGGACGTTCACGCCTCCCCTGACCCCACGCACCCCTGGGTCCCTCTGACGTGCCTCTAAGCCATTCGTTTCGGGGTTCGTGACCGTGAACTCCCGTGTCCTTTGTAGGTCCATACGCTTCTCACAGGCGGGGCTCGGTACTTACCGGATGAACTTAGAGAAGGGGCTTCACAGCGGGTGGTGATGGGGACAGAGCTGGGGGAGTCGGGCCCTTACGAGGCTTCGAGAGGTAGAGGGGGCAGTTGTCTAACTTAAGACGGAGTGAACTTTTAAACTTTAAAATGTTTTACTGTTCAACTGCAAACGATACATTTTAAATATGTTGTTTTTAAAAATACATACTAACTAGATACAAAGAAAAATGGATAAATTTTAGAGTTTGAAACATAACCCAAGGGTTTATTTAAAGATTATTTTTTTATATGGGATTTCTATACCTTTTGAAAAAAACAAGAATATGGATTAGAAAATATAAAATCAAGGCATTCTTTTTATTTTTACTATTTCAGTTATTTTTTACTTTTAATAGTCAAAAATATTTTAATTTACTAATTCCTACATTATGAACTTTTTAATTGTGTAGAATATCTTTATAGGAAAGAAATCCATAAGTTCTTTCTAGCTCTGCTTTGCATTTTGGGAACGGGCTAACGCCGCTGTTATTAGAACACGATCTGCCTCTGCATTTTTTTTAAATAAAAATGATATTTTTGAAAAACACATACAAATTCATATTCGATTTAAAAATATTATACAGTTATAGAATTGCTAGGTCATCTTATCGCCATTAATTCTCTTAAAGTTTTCACGTACTGTGCGTTGGATGTTCAGTTAGACATATGCCTTGAGAAAAGGCTGTGCTTCCCGTGCTCTTGGTTTGGAGCGGCAGGTGTCGGGCGTGGGCAGGGAGGCCGGGCTGGGCAGCACGTCCGCACGGGGAGATACGGGTTTCGGCGGCGGGTCCGTGCTGCACGCACGTCGCCTGCAGAGCCCTGAAAACTGGGTCTCTCGGCATCATACCGAGCAGCGGTCTCATCTGTGAAAAATGCACACGTAAGTACAAATATAAGTGTAAGCATGATGTAAATATTGCGCGTCTGTATGCACACATACGGTGCACATGCGTACGTCTCTGTGTGTGTGGGGTGTACACATATGTACTATTCGGTTTTGCCTTTTACATCTCTCCCCCGCACCCCCAGGCCCCCATTTTGCTGAGTATCTGCACTGGGACGTCACAGAAGAGTGTGAAGTTCGCCTCGTCTGTAAGGTGAGCGTCAGGTCCAACCAGACGGCGGCGAGGGTCTCCTTCTTGTGACGGTGGGGCGACCTCCTGGGGAAGCAGTTGTCCTCGGGGGTGATACGCGTGGGCCGGCCTTGGGCTTGGTGGGCCGTGACGTCACGGGGGTGACGTGCGAGGGAGCTCACCGCGGTGGCTGGGGTCTGCAGACGGGAGTTCAGTGGCGGAGGCCCAGACGTGCGTGTCCGTGCTGGCCTTTCCGGATGCACGCAGAGGCCCTGGCGTGGGTCGGGGTGGGTTCCAGTCCGAGGCCTGCTGCCGGGTGTGCTGGTTGGGACGGTGACCTCTGTCCTCCGGGTACTGTCTGGCGGCAGGCTCGTTGGTCGACCTGCCGTCCGAGTTGAGCAGGGATGTGCGTGAGGCCGGTCGGCGTAAGTGGACAAGCAGGGCGACGGCCCCCAGAGGCCTCCGCTAGCGGGGTGGCTGGTGCACGGGGGCCGGATGGGCATGAAGGTGTAAACAGGAGGCCACCGTCGGTGTGGGACACTGTGATGTCACCTCTCTAGTGTCCGTGGTCTTAGGTGACGGAGCCTGGTAAAGAGGAGGCTCCAGGTGTGGAGACGTCCCCCGTCCTGCGGGGGGCACGGGGAGCAGCCCCGAGGCGGGCACTCAGCGAGGGGTCCCGCGGCGGGGCAGAGAGCTGGGCAAGGGCGGGCAGCCTCCCTCAGCGGCGCTGGCCTTGGACCCCGCGATTGCGGGACCCCTACTTCCCGCCGCGGGCGCTGGCAGGTAGTTACGCTCAGATTTCCTGTCTCCACGTTGCTTTTCCGTGTGGTCACTGAGGCTGAAGTTTGGACCCTTCGCATGCTCACGGTTGTTTTAAAGGTGCTTCAAAAAATACTCAGATTTTTTTTGAGCGAGTTTCTTATGCTAGTAACTGTAAAAGAGACAAAAACATTTATAGAAGGTTGAGATCACTGGCAAAGAGGTCACGAGGGAGAAAGACTCTGCCCAAGATCCGCCTTCGCAAACGGGAACACGGCGGACGTTTAGAGGGAACCCCACAGGTTTTACCGTGGGTACGCCGTTCGTCGTGAGAACGGACCCCACAGAAGTTTTAGAAATGTCTGCATTTATCATGTGCTCATGGTCCTGACCTGAGAAGCAGGTCCCACGGCCGGGTCCAGGGGGACGCCCCCTCCGTGAGTGCCGCATACGCTTAGGGACTCAGCTCCGTGCGTCAGGCACAGCACCATGCCTGGGCACCAGTGCAGGACATGCAGAACCCCCACTGTCTGGGGGTGCCAGTCTCCTGCCGTCACGGCCACACCACGGGCACAGCCCACCTGGAAGCCCGCAGGATGTCACTCAGCAGAACCAGCGCACCGTCTGGAACTCTATAATTTATTTTCTGCATCACTCTGCCGCGTCCTTATGCGACGTGAATGCAAATGTCTGTCTCACAGAACCCAGAGTGGTCGGCACCTCCCAGTCACAGGTCACAGGGCACCGGGACCTTTCCTCACCTGCAGGACACGTGTGTCATAGTGTGACTTGCAGTGCCACCCAGCCTTGGGATTCTGTGACGCATGGTTTCGAGGTCACACTGACATCGGACGTGAAGTGTGAGGGGCGTTAGAGCCTCACCCCACCGGGCACGTCCTGGGTGGAGGCTTCTGTCCCTCACGTAGCTGCATCCAAAATGTCACAGTGCCACAGCAGCAGCCACTGGACGCCTGAATGAGAACGCGTCGTGGTGTTTATGAGCTGAAAACAAGTGGCTTCTGGCTGGTTTCGTGTGAACCGAAAGGCCCAGCCACCTCCCCGGGCGGAGGGAGGAGGGCCCTGTCCGTCCCCTGCAGCCTGTGGGCTCCGGCACTCGAGAAGCCGGGACCTCAAACGGTGTCGGCCGTGAGCGGGGTGGACGGGTTTCCACGAACCTCTGTCTGAGGCCGTCGATGGCGGAAATCGCTTCTTTCTAAAGTCTGCGGTTTAAAATCAGAACAGACTTTTTTCTTAGGGGCCAGAGCGATTCACGTACGAAACGCGAGATCCCTGTCTCGTAGGTCGCAAACACCAGGAAGGACACAGTTTTCAAGTGGCTGAAGGACGACGTTCTGTATGAGACCGAGAGTCTGCCCGACTTGGAGAGGGGCGTCTGCGAGCTGCTGATACCCAAGGTGCGTCCGGCCCCGAGGGCTCCACGCCGGGGGCCAGGCAGAGCCGGTCCTGGGCTGCCACCCGCCTCGCGTCCCCGACGCCCACGGTCCGCGGAGAACACGTGTGCGCGTGTCGTGCTTCACGCCACGGCCGCGTTTTCCCCACGCACGCCATTTCCCTGCAGTTGTCCAAGAAGGACCACGGCGAATATAAGGCGACCTTGAAGGACGAGCGCGGCCAGGACCAGACCGTCCTGGAGATCGGGGGCAAAGGTAAAATGAAACCTTCTCTGTTTCCTAAAGAGACCCATGTCACCGACGGGTGACGTGTCGTGCAGACGCCCCGCTCCGGGGCCCTGGCGACCGTGCGCATCGTTCCTCCAGCGGAGGCACCAGGTCTGCACTTCGGGTGCCTTTGAAGCCGCGTCGGGGTTTGAGGGAAACGGGTGTCGTCACTTCGGGTTTGTGCGCGACGCCGTGTCCCATGACGCAGGGAGGATGATCGAAGTCAGTTAATTGCACAGTTAGGTTTCTGCCGAGGAAGCGTCTTGTTCCTCGTTTTAAAAGGGGATAGACTAGAAGGACTTATCGAACCCGTCGGCCTTTCATGGATAAACGCTGCCGTTGTAGTGTTTCATTTTCCAAACGACCATCGCGATGTCCTGCATCGATTTAAAGAAACGTGAAAATGCTGCTTTCTGATGAAATCACGTGAGTAACGGTGCGTTCCCTCTGCCTTTCAGTGTACGACGACATGATTTTGGCAATGAGCAGAGTCTGCGGTGAGTACCTGCCTTCTGATTTTCGCGTCGTCATGGGCTCTCGTGCCCGCGTTCCCCGGGGGGGGGGGACATTGGTCGGGGTGCACAGGCCAGGCCCAGGCCAGGGCCCTCATCCGATGGCCTCGCTGATGGTTTGTGAAGGGATCGCCAGCATCACGTGTAGAATGCGTTTTGCTTTAAAAACAACAAGAAGCCGGTTTGGGCTTCCCGCTGACCCGCTCCGTCCGTGCCTTGGGTGCATCGGGATGATGGCTTCGCACACAGCTGCTGTCAGCATCTTTATGACAAGTGACGAGTTGCAGTGATGAATTTCAAGGCTCTGTCTTTGCATCATAGGCACGAAACTGTTTTTTAGCTTTGCAAATAAATGCTCCCTCTCCACGCACCTTTCCACGGACACTGAGAACCCAGATATTGGTCGTTCGTTTGATAACGTGGCTTATGCTCGTATCGTGCTTTATGCTGAGAATCGTAACTCGCTCCTGGGGGCCTTCCACGGTTCGCTCCTGAGTTACACCTTCAGATCAGGGCGCGGAAGTTGTGGGGTGAGTGTGTGGCCGGGGGCGTCCTGTCTGCCACTGTCCCCCTACGGTCCCCCTTCATCCCGAGCTCGGTGTTTCTGGAATTCTTCCGAAACCCTCCTCATCTTTATTTTTCAATGCTTTCTCAGGACAGCTCTGCAAGGTAGGTTTTATTTCTGCTTTTGCTCGGTCTGAAAAGGGCCACGTTTTAAACACATTTCACTTTCTCTAATGATTCGTGGGACAAGGAACGCTTGACGGGCACGCAGGCCGCACTGCGAAGGTGAACCAGGCCGTTCGAGAGGGGCTTCCCCTCGTACTCCACGGGGCTACTCCGTGCAGATGTCACATAACGCGTGGACGGGCGCTCGCGGACAATGCAGCAGCCCCGCCCGACCCGCGGGTCCCAAGGCCAGGCCAGCCTGCTGTCCCCAGGGCCCTCCCGCCGCTGGGTGGGTTTGCCGTGGTGCGTCGGCTACGGGGACATTGCTGGGCCACCCAAGCTGTCCTGGCTGCCCTGGGTGTCGGTCTGTGTCCATCCTGGAGCGACACCCGTGGGTTCCCACGCCAGCTGCGTCACCCGTCATGGACCACATGTGTGGTGTCCGTCCTGTTACTCCCGGCCCTCTGTCCGTGTGTCGTCTGCACCCCGCACCCTCGGACGACCACGGACGTCTGCCCACTCAGTCCTGAGAGCGTGGGTGACGCCACACACGGTGCACACTCAGTCACCTGACACACTCCCACACGCACATAAACTCACTCACCTGACACGCTCCCCCCACACAGTCACACACTCACCTGACACACTCCCACACGCACATAAACTCACCTGACACGCTCCCCCCACAGTCACACACTCACCTGACACGCTCACACACACATACACTGTCACACAGTGTCACACACTCACCTGACACGCTCCCACATTCATACACTCACCTGACACACTCCCACACACACACACTCCCCCCCACAGTCACACACTGTCACACACTCACCTGACACGCTCACATACACACACTCCCACATGCTGTCACACACTCACCTGACACGCTCACACATACACGCTCCCACACACACACTGTCACACACTGTCACACACCTGACACGCTCACATACACACACTCCCACATGCTGTCACACACTCACCTGACACGCTCACACACACATGCTCCCACACACACACTGTCACACACTGTGACACACTTACCTGACATGCTCTCACACACACACTCCCATACACTGTCACACACTCCCCTGACACGCTCCCACATTCATGCGCTCACTCACCTGACACGCTGTGGGAGGGAGCAGAGGCCACTGCAGGTGCCTGGCTCGTCCCTGGCTCGTCCCTTGTGGCGGCCGCTGTGACGTGTGTGATGTTGCAGACGGTGCCGCCGTCGGTTCTGACGGCAGCTGCAGGGCACGGGGTTTATTTATTCGATTTTCGTTTGATGCTTTTTTTACACACGTTCATTTACGAATAAATGGAAAATAAAGTCATGGCCATTTTTTTCACTTTCAGTTTCTAGTTAGAATTACAAATACAATTTGTTTCCTGTTTTTTTCACATATTTTGTGATAATTGTGTTTTCTATAGGTTTTCTATCCACTGTTCCTAATAATAGCATAATATTTCTTGAAATCACTGTGCTATGGTGGGAATTCTTCCCTTGAGATACGAATAACATTTTATCACTATTATAAATAACGACACGGTGCACATCTTTGGGAAAGAGAGGCTTTTTTTCAACATTTGAGAATGTTTCCTTTGATCGAATTCCCTCAGGTCCGAGGACTATGCAGAATACTGTGAATGTTTTTAGGGTTAACAGAAGTGTTCGAGTTGCTGACCGCAGTTAAGAAGTGGATCGTGAAGGCCTCTTCCCCGTAACGCCCTGGTCAGCAGCTGTGGTCACAGAGTTGTCCCTCACTTTGCTGATCCCTGCGGGTCCCCCGCTGCGTGGGGGGCGGGGGTGCCGTGCGTGCGCGTGACCTCGCTGTAGGTGCCGGTGAAGGGGCCTCTGCCTCGAGCTCGGAGCCTTGGCCGCGGTCGCGGGGGCCCTGCGACGTCTTGTGTCCCCGCCGGCCCCTCCCCCAGAACGCACCCCAGCCAGAGCCGGCGGGATTCCTCCGCCCGCACCCCAAGCGCGGCCGCATTTCGCGGCGTCTCTCATGGCCTGCGGTTCCCTCCGCCTTCTCTCCTCCTCCTCGACTCGCTGGCCTGGTCTTGTGTCTCCTGGACTCCCTCGCTGGTCACTTCTGCTGACTCGTCGCCTCCCTTTTGCTGAGTTTCTACAGTACGCAGGTCGTGGACCGATCCATACAGGCTTTGCCGCGTCACAGGGCTGCGTGACGCTTTCCCCCGCCTCCCTGAGCGCAGCTGCCAGGTGGTGATTCTTTTTAAAAGATTATGTGTCCCTCACAGCATCCAGCGTAAGAGTCTTTCAGACCATTCTGGTGTGGCACGTGCTTGTTTGATGATGAGTGTGGCGTGGGGCCAGTGGCCAGAGCCTGCGGCTGACCGGCCGCGGCCGTGAGCG
>NW_006437828.1:13488887-13490241 GCF_000325575.1 Pteropus alecto | reverse complement strand
CGCCCCCGCCCCCCGCCCCCCACGCGGACGCCGCCCGGGCCGCTTTCCTTAGGTCTGAGTGCGTCTCGTTCTCTGCAGGAGCCTCTGCTTCCCCGCTGAAGATCCTCTGCACCCCAGAGGGGATCCGACTGCAGTGCTTCCTGAAGTATTACAGCGAAGCCATGAAGGCGAACTGGTATCACAAGTAAGTGCACAGGCCACGGCTGCGGCCGAGCCGCGGACAAGGGCGGCGCCCAAGCTCTCCCGCTTCGTCGTCCTGGAAAACGATGCCGACCTTTGGCTCGGGGCCGGGGGCCATTACGGCAGTGGGGGGCCCAGGAGAAGGAGGAAGGTACAGAGCTGCCCGGAGTCGGCAGCGACACGTCTGCTCCGTCTCGGTTTGGCCAAGGTGGCTCTGCCGGTGACACGTGTGGCACCCGGGACCCAGCAGAGAGCCAGTGGGAGATGATCTGGAGCCCAGTAGGTTGAATAAAACCAGCTCCACACTAAAGTCACGGAGGAGAGGGAGCAGATCCAGCCCGCGTAAACGGCGGGTGTCCTGTGTCCTGCGTCCTGCGTCCTGTTCACGGCTCCAGTGCTTCTCCGGGCGGGGTCACTGTTAAGACACCCGAGACCTTCGTGACTGTCACACCCACCACGAGTCCTGCACTCAGCCCCGAGGGGTCTGGCTCCTTCCTACCCACCCCCACGCGCATCTCTGAAACACCCCTCCAAGCAGCGCGTCTCTGAGGAAAACAGGACCATGTCCCTGGGTCCCCCCAGGTCCCCAGGTGTAACCACAGGGGGTGGACGCAGGCAGATGGAGCAGCAGCCTACTGCCCTCTGGTCCATCCCTACCCCAGCCTGAGGCCACGGCGACATTCTTGGGTTAGTTCTCGGTGGGTCAGCATGCCAGCACCTCAGGCCCCTCCACACGCTGCCGCTGGCGCCCGCGTCACGCCCGCTGAGGCCCTGCTTCTCCGATCGCCGCGGTTACGGTTGTCCCCACGGCGTCACTGGGGGTGGTGGCCGAGCTCCAGAGCACCTGGAAGCACTAACCGGCGGCGTCCTGGGCTTCCTGCGATGACATCTCGCCATGCTGTGCTGTGTCTCGGAGGTTGTGCTTGGCGCGTGGGACCAGAGGCATGTCGAGTCTTGGGGCGTCCGAGCTTGGCACCTGTGCTTAGGCAGGGCAGCACCCCCACGTCCGCTGGGGTGGTCACAGTCCCACACGGAGGGGTTCGTCCGGGGCGGGTCAGGCAGTGTCTTTTTATAAAGGATTCCAGGAACGGCGGCTTCTGACGGAAGCTCTGGCGCCCTTTGGGGTATGTGGCTTATAAGGATCTGGTTTTTAGACAAATGAGCAAAGCGAAGT
>NW_006437828.1:13487599-13488238 GCF_000325575.1 Pteropus alecto | reverse complement strand
CCGACTCCGCACGTCACAGTGGCGCCGAGGTTGGCACGTCCGTAATTCACGTGCGTCTCAGGCTCGACGTGGAAACACGTTCCGCGGTTACGGTCTGTCGCCGCCGCGTGCCGCGCGGTGACGTTTCACTATTCGACAATCGAAGTAAGTTTTTCTTGGGCAGTAACGGAAAAGTAGAGCAGGATGTAGAATAGCATCTGCCTGTGAGACGAAATGGCCCCCTTAACGCAGCGGGCGAGGCCTGAGGACGTCCTCGGCGTGGGCTTGTCCTGTGGGGAGCGGGGGGCGGGCAAAAGGCGGTGACGGCGACAGGGGCTGGAGAATCCCTCCCCCACGCGGACCAAGGACGCAGGGCTCCCGGCGAGGGCGACAGCTCTCCCCGAGGCCCCGAGGGCTCAGAGCGCTGACAGCCCCACACGCCCTTCCCCGCGTCCCTCCTCGGGACGGACGCCAGGGGCCGAGATCCGATTCCTGATTCTCTCCGGCCTGGCCTGGCCTCCGCGTGCCCGTGGCCGGCGTGACGATCTTTCTAGCTCCCTCCGAGTCGAAGCAGCGTTAGGGAGCAACGGACGTGCGTTCGCGTGCCCCGCACGCAGTGCACACGCCACACACACGCCATGCACACGCCACGCACGGCCA
>NW_006437828.1:13486107-13487572 GCF_000325575.1 Pteropus alecto | reverse complement strand
CGCACACGCCACGTACACGCCACGTACATGCCACGTACATGCCACGCACACGCCACACACACGCCATGCAAGGCCATACACGCCACGCGCACGCCATGCACACGCCACGCACACGCCACGCACACACCATGCACACGCCACGTACACACCACGCAAGGCCACACACACGCCACACACACACCACGCAAGGCCACACGCATGCCACGCAAGGCCACGCAAGGCTACGCACAGGCCAGCCCACGCGACCCCCACGACGTGTGCAGATGGCTGGGTCATATGTCGTTACAAATTTTTTCCTAAGGGGAAAAATGTCATACCACGTAGAGTACTTTAAAGTCCATAGCTGTGCAGACAATGAGCGAATATTAAGTAACAATGTATCTTTAAACACTATCAGATTTAACTTTAGAGGGTTTTCAGATCTGAGCTCCTGATGGAGCTAATAAATTACTAACGCCCAGAAAACCTGTGGCGACCACCTGCAGGTCGGACTCGGCCCCCAGCCCGACAGGCGTCCTGCGTGGAACCTGGGATCGTGGATTGAAATGTGTTCCTCTGGCTTTTTTTCCCCCCCTAAAGAGACGCAAAGATCGCGTCTAGCGAGCACATGAGGGCTGGAGGGAGCGAGGAGATGGCCTGGCTGCAGATCTGCGAGCCCACCGAGAAGGACAAAGGAAAATACACCTTCGAGATCTTTGACGGCAAAGAGAATCATCAGCGCTCGCTGGACCTGTCAGGCGCAGGTGAGTCGGCTCCTGTCCGGACCTCGGAGTCCGCCCTCAGCGATCGATTCCACTGCGGAGAGGGAGACGGGCTGATTTCGCGATTTTCATTCAGAGAAAATTATTTCCGGAAAGTCAATTTATTCGTTTGGCTACTTGTCAGTTTTCATTAAGCAAATTCAGGAGTGAATGAATAAAAATGGAACACGTCGAAACCGTTAATAAGTATGAAATATTTCCTTACAGCGTTCGACGAAGCACTCGCCGAATTCCAGCAACTCAAGTAAGATTCGCACGTCTGGCTGGGATTGTCCTGTGAAGGGGGCAGTGGAGCTGTAGGCATTTCGGCTGAGTGTGGGGACATCTGCGGGCGCCTGGGGGACCCAAGGCTTGTGCCCGGCCTAGGAACTGGCATAAAAATGGCAGTTTAAGCAATTCCATGTGTCGAAGGGCAGGCATTCTTCTAAGCTACAAACGTATTACACATCAACTTTCTAGACTCATCATGACCCTGGGTGATTTAAAGGATTAAAATGATACATTTCTGAAATAGTTATCGTTATGGTGACACATTATACAGAGAAATTTTAAAGAAGGTGACATATTTAGGTTCTTCTCAGATGTTATTTTTTTAGAGAGGTTTTAGGTTCACAGCAAAACTGGGCAGAAGCTGCAGAGAGCTCCCGCCCCCGGCCCCCCACCAACACCCCAGCAGGTGGCAATGCTTCTTCACAGCCGAAGAA
>NW_006437828.1:13484820-13485954 GCF_000325575.1 Pteropus alecto | reverse complement strand
CCAGCGTCTACGTAGGGTCGCTGTCATACATCCTCTAGGTTTGGACGAGCGCGTAGCGACACGCGTCCACCATTATAGTGTCATACAGAGCGGCTTCACCGCCCCGAACACCCCCTGTGCTCCCCCTACTCAGCCCCGCGCCCCAGCCACCGATCTTTCTGCTGACGGCACGTGGCCTTTCAGACCGCTTTCCCGCCCTTAGTCATATGCGGCTAAGGTTCCTCCGCGTCTTTTCGCGGCTGACAACTCGTCTCTTCTTAGCGCTGAATAATGTCGCGTAGTTTGGAGCGGCTTTCTAAAGAATAACTTTGTGTGTCTGAATTTTAGAGTATCTAGAACAGAACGGTTGTTGGCCTACTCCAGACTTTTCAATAAATATCTGTTGAATGGGCGACTAGGATACATTAGAAACTAATATTTTCACAAATATCTAAGACTCTCCGACGCAGTCTGGTGAATTTAGTGAGGGAAGAAATGTCTCGGATCTCTGCGTTTGGGTGTGAAACTTTTCTGCGGGTTTTAGCAGCTGAGAGACGAGGTCCCCCCCTTGGGCCCGGCGTGGGTGGCTGTGGGAGAAGCTCAGGGACGTGGCCCCGAGCCCGCCAGCCCCCTGTGTCCCCCCGAGGGCAGGCGGGCACCCCGTCCCTGCGCTCCGCCTCTGGCACCCCTCACCCGTGGTGCCTCTGTTCCCGGGGTTCTCCCTCAACCTGCTCACCCTTCTTCTCTGCCCCTTTGATTCTCAGGGCGGCTGCTTTTGCAGAGAAAAGTAAGTGTGCGTTCGACGGTGACAGGCTCAACGTATCATTCGGGGAGGCGGAAGGGCCCACGCTTGACCGCAGTCATTTTGCTCTCGTTAAATGATAAATGGCAAAGCTGCTCCCCGCTGGGACGCCCTCCATGCTGCTCACACCTGCACTCCTGACGCCACCAACACGTCCTTCGTGCCCCGGCCCAGCCTCCTCAGTGTCCGCTCCTCCCCCGCCCCGGCCCCTGAGTCATCACCCTCCTCCTCCGTGTTCTTCATGAGATGGTCAGGGGCATCCAGGGAGGTGCAGCAGAGCTCAGGAAGCAAAGCTCATTCCCCTCCCAGGCCCTGCGATGGGACTCGCCGGGACCTGTGGGGCCCCGGGGGTG
>NW_006437828.1:13482882-13484696 GCF_000325575.1 Pteropus alecto | reverse complement strand
CGGGCAGGCGGTACACACTCGGGGTCGGCTACCCTGGGTCTTTCTGGGGGCTCCGGGCTATGGGGTGGTCGCTGGGTGCCTGGCCCCTGGTGACTCAGGCAGAGGAGTGTCGCCTGCCGGGTGCGGGGCAGGTGGGGGAGGGCTGGCTCTGGGGGGCCGGGCCCTGCGCTGTCCCTAAGGGCTGGCTTGCTGGGAGGGCCATCTGTCCCCAGCCAGGATGGGTTTTAGGGTGTCAGAGCATCATAATACGCAGGAAACTTTAAAAAAGCCACACAGCATCCTGCAGACACTTCCCACTGACCCAGCGCAGGGCCTGGATCCCTGGCCCAGCCCAATGAGCCTCTCCACGCCCTGCGTCACCTCCACGGTGGCCCCAGCCTCCGTCCGTCCCCTCCCCGCCCCCGCGTGCCCGTCGCTCAGCGCTGCCTGCTCCGTGGGGAGGTCCCTGGCGACGGTTTCTCACCTGAGTCGCTTTTGTGTTCCAGACCGCGGCAAGGTGGTTGGGGGCTTACCTGACGTGGTGACCATAATGGAAGGCAAGGTAAGAGCGAGCAGGACGCAGGGCTGGGGCAGCGTGAGCTCAGCTGTGCTCGTGGCCCTGAGCTGGGCCGAGCCCCGGGGCCGGGGGCAGGAGGGTGTTGCTTGGCCCCCCACGTCCTGCTGTTGGGGGGCTGCCTCTGGGGCCCCTCGTTATCAGAGACCGAAGAGTCTGACACTCTGAAGCCAGGGGCTGTGGGACCCAGTGCGTGGCTCAGGGCCCGCACGGTGGGAACGTGGCTGCTGCTGCCGCTGGGCGTGGGTGTCCCCTGGTTCTGGTGTCCGCCGGCCCCGGAGCAGGAGCAGGGGGAGCCCCCCTCACGTGTGAGTCTCAAGGTCCCCTCCAGCCTTCAGGGCCCCTTGGGGTGGACACCGGCAAATGCGTCCTGGGTTCTGCCTTATCTCGTTGGTGGCATTGCTGGCCTCTGACCGGTCCCTCTGGGGTGCGCCGGGGCTTCGAGCTGCAGGGACACAGATAGCTGAGGGGCCTTTACTGGGCCGGCATCCCGAGCTTCATAGATCTTTCCTGTAGCTGCTAAGGGAAGCCCCGAGCCGAGGCTGGACGGTCGCCGAGCGCGTGGCAGAGACGCCTGGGTCACCACAGAGGTTTCCTCTGTCCCGGCTGGGGGCAGGCTCAGCCGCGCGCCCACAGTGCGTGGCTGCATGCAGTTGCCAGTGTGTTCTCTGGGCCAGAGGAGCTGGTACGCGGGTCCGTAAGGGAGGAGGAAGGAAACCGAGAGCCAGGCTGGGCGCGGCTGCTGTGCCCGTGGCACACGGTCGCCTCTGAGCTCCTGAGCGGCGGCGACCATGGATCAGCCTGAGGACGAGCAGGCGTGTGCATGGCCCCCTCGTGAGCCGCCCCAGGGGACGGCGCGCTCGGGTGCCCCCCGCGCTCCCGACCCTGGTGTGCAGCCCGGGGCTCCCCCGTGCCAGGAGCAGGCCGGCTATTCGAAGGCCGCGGGCGGTGGCTGGCCTGCCCCGAGGTCACCGCCTCTCTCTCTGTGGCCCCCAGACCTTGAACCTGACGTGCACGGTGTGCGGCGACCCCGCCCCCGAGGTGACGTGGTTCAAGAACGACAAGGACATCGAGCTCGGCGAGCACTTCTCCGTGCAGGTGCAGCAGGCCAAGCACGTCAGCGTGACCATCAAGGGCGTCACCGCCGAGGACTCGGGCAAGTACAGCCTCAGCGTCAAGAACAAGTACGGCGGCGAGAAGATCGACGTCACGGTCAGCGTGTACAAGCTCGGGGAGGAGACGCCGGCCGCCGGCCCGCCCC
>NW_006437828.1:13479213-13482728 GCF_000325575.1 Pteropus alecto | reverse complement strand
GGCAGGGCCCTGACGCCTGGTCGAGGAGCTGTGTGTGCCGGGGCTACCGTGTGACACTGTTTTCTCTTGCTTCACGCTAATAAAACCGTGACGTGTGGCTTGCGTGGTTGTGTCCCGAGGCCCGTCGACTGCATTCGCCGCCTCCTGCGAAACGGTGGGTCAGGCGCAGGTCCCCGCCGGTAGCCTGACCATCCCACGTGCCGGCCGGGCCCCTCCAACAGCTTCACCCCTCCCGGCGTGGTGACAGGTGACAGCACCTGGCCGGGAGAGATAGCCACAATATCACAGCTCCCGAGAAGGCAGACGCCTCGCGCCGGCTTATAGGTGCTAAGCCGTCACCCTGCTGTGGACCCTCAACTCTCGAGGGCACAGCGCCACGCGTAGGTCGACGGCCAGGTTCCTGCGAGGGGTGTTCGTCGGCTGGTAGGGATTTGACAGACGAAGAAGATCCTCACTCACCGCGGTCGCTGCGGGAGGAAAAGTCGAGGCGTGGCTGATGGGGCGCAGTGTCCAGTGAGGCCGCGGCGTGCGGCGCGTCCGCGTACCCCTCCTTCGAGCTCGTCCTTCCTGTTTTGGCTGGAAAGAGGCTGAAATTCCTCGGCATAAAAACCCGATCTCCACAGTTTAGCTTCACGTTAAACGTGTCGCTACGTAACAAAAAGGGCTTTTTGCCCGTTCAGAATATTTTCTGGCCCATTCGAACTCTGTGATGTCGCGTTATGTTTTCCTACGGTAATGAGAGAAACCCTGAAATTTAAACACGTCCCCAACAACAGAAGCCGGGCGAGCAGGTTCCCACAGCAGGTGAAGTGGGCATTAGTGACGACTGGAGATGCCCGTCGCCTTCTCTGTTGCACGGTGAACTTCGGCGCATGTGACGCCACCGCACAGTGGGCCACGGTCCCCAGACACCCCGGCCAAGGGGCGGCGGGGTTCACCGTGTCTGACCTCTGTTTGCTTAAGGAGAAATCGCTGGTTTTCCAGTTTCGATAGTCATTTTGTTTAGCAGTCGTGGGTCACGGGAAAGGACGAAATAATTTTGAATTTCTTCAAGTCCGGTAAGTTTTCTCATCGACTTTATTTTTTAGAGCAGTTTTAGGGTCAGGGCAGGGAGCTCCCCACGCACGGCCCCCCACGATCAACCCCCGCCCGGCGGCACGTTTACAGCTGGTGACCTTACCCTGCCCGTCGCCGTCATCCAGAGTCCACAGTCCACATCGGGGTCACTGTGGGGTGGCACCTTCTGTGGTTGGGACAAACAAGTATTGACCCGTGTCCACCGTGACAGGTCACGCAGAGCCGTCTCGCTGCCCCGAACACCCCGTGCTCTGCCTGCCCCCCACCCCGACGACCACTGACCTTTTACTGTCTCCAGAGTTTTGACTTGTAATGTTTTTGAAAATAAGTTTTATTTTCGAGTGACCTCGGACGCACAGGCTGGAGCAGGGAGCCCGTGTCCCTCGACAGCTTCTGGCTGTCGGCGTCTCATGCACGGGGCGTGTCGGGCCCGGGCGCTGGGCAGGCTCGGCCCCAGGTGGCATCTGGACAGCACTGGTTTCCCGGTCCGTGTCTGCCTCTCTCCAGGGTCCCACTCGGGACACAGGTTGTGTTCGGGGGTCCCCTCCCCCAGTCCCCTCTGGTCCGTGACAGTTCCCGTGACCTTGATGGCTCTGAGCAGAAGTCCCCGCTGCCATGCCCCAGGCCGTGCAGCCTGCAGCCGGTGCTCGGAGGGCGGGCACCGGGTGGCCAGACCCCGCCCGTCCTTTGGGCGCAAACCCGTCACTTAGCAAATAGAATCGTTGCAGGCGTTACACTCAGCCCAGTGACCGGGCGGGTCCTGCCAACAGCTGCTTCCAGGCCGCAGCCGCTCGTCTGGAAGGCGATAATGCAGCCTCTTCTTCTCCACGTGGAACGCGTGACGAGGCACAACACACCTCGTCAGGTGTCACGAGGCTCTTACTCCGTCGGTGAAGTCCTGACACTGATCTGTCTCTACACTGAGTTTGGGGTACGCAGTTCAAACACCCCACGTTTCATGGGCGTGTCTGACACGGCCGCCTCGCTCATCTTTCATGGCGGTCACGGCTCCGGACGCTTCTCACGTTAAGCACATGATGCTGCGGGCCTGGGTCTCCGGGGGGCCCGCTCGCCACGGCCCCTGGGTGCCCCTGACTGTCTCGCCAGTGCTGGTTCAGCCTCTAGGTTTTAAAGGCTTCTTCCTGACGGGTATTAGGGAGAAGAAGCTGCAGGAGGCGTCGAACGCCTTCCGCCCCCTGTCGTGTGGAGCACACATGTGACCTTGTGGGTTCTCCACTGTTAAATTGCCCCTTTGAGGCAAGGTCAAGCCGTGAATGGAGCAGAACAGGGCCTGTGATGGTCTCCTTTGCCACTGGCTTAAAAATGGGCCAGAATCCACTTACACACCTGGAGTTACAACCATGTTTTTATTAACAAAAGCGGACATATTAAAAAAAGTACAGGAAAGGAGTTTATTAAAAATAAAAGTGAAAATAAGCAACTTAAACCAACCCGGCTTCGTGGCCCTGGAGGGAGCACCATGCTCGCCCCCACTCCCTGCGGGTCTCGTCCGTTTCCACGGCAACCGAGTCAGCCCCGGGGTCCTCCGTCTGCCGCTCTTTCATTCAAGGGGCCGATTTACCCCCCGGGGACACAGACGTCATTGCTGTGACCATTCGATATAAAAAGTGATGCACGCGGCGGCAGCAGGGAGGGTGCCGGACGCCAGCCGGGCGCCCGCGGACCATCGGCTTCCCTTTCCGTGCCTCGGTTTCCCTGTTTGGAAAAGGGGGCCCGGCGGTTCTCGTGCCTGCCCTCCGAGACGCTCCCCCCTCCTCCCCCAGAGCGGGTTTGACGTTACGTCAGTGACGCGTGTGCGTCAGACGCGCTGGGTTGGCTCGCTTACTTCTCGGAGTAGGAGCGTCCGTGCGAAGAATTTCCCTTCTTTATACACAGGGAAATTAAGCCGCAAACCTAGTGTTTTGTCCAAGAAAAAAACTTAGTGTCAGAGCCAGGACTCAAAGCCTCGATTCGAAGTTGACATTTTAACTCACTAATCGCCTTTCCACCCTGAAACGTCTCCCTCCAAACCAAAGGTCAGTGACAAAAGCAAAGCTCGAACAACTTTGAAAGAGAAAATATTTTTATTTAAAAATTTATTTTTATTTTTTATGCCTACAGCACCTGGTCTTCTAGGTGGTCTCCCATCCAAGTACTCACCAGGCCCGACCCTGCTCGGCTTCCGAGATCAGCCGGGATCGGGCGTGTTCAGGGTGGCATGGCCGTAGACAAAACATTTTAAATTGAGCATTAAGAGTCAAATTAAAAAAAAAAATTTATTTATCTATTTATCCATCTATCTGTCTGTCTGTTTATTTATTCATTCATTTATTTATTTTATAGCGACGTTGGCTAATGGAATCCAGTAGGCTCCAGCTGTGCACTTTAACGGGGAGGCCCACGTATGTTCACACTGTGTGTCCCCCCCCCCTCCTTAG
>NW_006437828.1:13475424-13478992 GCF_000325575.1 Pteropus alecto | reverse complement strand
CATGGCAGGAAGTCACCGCGGGGCTGTGGGTTGTGACTGCGTATAAAGGACGTCACTGGGACTCGTCCACGGCCGGGAGCACCCACGTCCATGGCCGGGAGCACCCACGTCCACCTGCGCCTCTGTCCTTGTCTTTCAAAGCCCTGGGCTTCCAGAAGTCGAGCGTTTCACACCGGGGTTCACGGAGTTGACGAGGCTGCACAGGGTTCCGGGGCATCCAGCGCTTTGCTCCGTGACGCCCCGCACGCACCTCCCACCACTGCCATCTCGAGGTCCCTGCATGGATGCTTGTCACACGTCTGCTGCAGCGACAGCCTGCCATCGGCTGCTGGCATCAGGGAGAGTGTGACCCCGGTCCGGGCACTGGCCAGCAGGAGGTGGCCGGTCACCCAGGACCCTGTAGGCGTGTGGTGTCTTTGGGATTCTCCGACGTCCTTTGGCTTAGCTTATGAGCTTCAGCCGTTCCAGATCCTTCTGGACAAGCGTTCCTTCTTACCTCGGCTTCTCGTTACCTAGATTTATCCAAGTTTTTTAAGTTGGAGAACAAATAGACAAATTTAGTTGGAGAACAAATAGAACAAATTTCCTTTAAAAATTAAAAAGAAATTTCTATTGGAGCCGACCCCCGGCGCTGCAGTGGTTTCCGGTGTGCGGCGGAGCTAACGGGGCCAGGTGCCACCTGCAAACTCTGTCATGCCCGGATCCGTCGGCCTCCGGCCGCCCCTCGGGGACGGCCATCGCTTGCCCCTGAGCTCTCCCCGAATTTCCTGACCACGTCAAGGGCCTCGGTTTAATCCGCCACAGCATTCGCCACGTTCTCCTTGGTCAGCGGAGGTTCACGCTGTCCCTTTGTTGACGGGGACATGGGGACATGGGGACACGGGGACACGGCCATCCGCCGCCCGAGTTCTTCCTGTTTTAGGACACCGCGCTTTCCTCCGCCTGACGGAGTTTTTCTGTGAGTGCTAAATAAATCGTTTTCGGTTCTTCTAAGCCCCATCCACCTTTCTGGAACCCTCCCGAGGGCGGCTTACCTGACACCCGCTGTTTTACGGTCCAGGTGGGACCTAGATGTCCCGCCGACACGGGGGTGGGGGGCTGGCAGACGCTCCTGACCCTTCCCCACCCCGACGCCCCCCTCCACCAGCGCGGGCCGGGCCCGCGTCACACGCCCCCGTGTGGCGGGGACGGTACGAGGGACACACCGGGACGGGAGGAGGGGTACCGGCCGGGCCGAGCTCCACAGCCGCGGGGCTGGGGACAGGACGAGCTCGGCTGGGCTGCGGCGGCCTGCGAGAGTCAGTCTTCTCTGGGAGCGGAGTCTGCTTTGTGTTTTGTTATTATCTTTAAGCGTGGCGTGCACCACCCTGTGAAGACGCGTCTTTGCCCCCTGGCAGGCTGGCGTGTCCACTGAGTTCTGGACGGGGGGCCTGGGTGGCACATTCTGCGTGCCCTGTGGGAAGCGCGGAGGGGCGCAGGGGTGGCGGTGACCGCTCGGGCGGGGAAGGGCCAGGGCTCCGCGGAGTGGCTGTGGCTGGATGCCGCCCTCCAGGTGACCTTACGTGAACGGGAACGACGCTCATGCGTCTCCATGATCCGGAGCCGGATCTCGTCCAAGGGACAGGGGGCAGCAGGGCTCCTCAGGCTCACGAGGAGAAGTGATTTCCAGGCGAACCGACGGGCGAACTCGGGGAAGGAGGTGGCACGCAGGCGAAGCCACCGTCGGCCGCTGGTGAGATGGCGGGCCCGGCGTCCCCATGTAAAATGTCAGCTATGCGAATGTCTTGATTGCTGTGTCGTTGGGGGCATGACGGAGGAGGGACCCGTGACAGAGGCCCACAGGGTCGGAAGGGGATCCCGCCCAGCCCGGAGGGAGGGGACGTCGCAGCTTCCCCGGGGTTAAGCTCGCTCTTGGCCTTGACAGAAATCGGCTGGTCCTATCCGTTCAGGCTGGTCGTCATGCCCCACGATAGATATTTCGCTAAGTGTGTGTTCGGCCCCCGGGGGAAGTAATTGTTTTCCACGCGTGGCAGCTCGTTAGTGGAGAGGTTAGCGTCTGCCCACCTCCACGGAGGTTGCCGCTGTCACCGCTGGTGACATGAAGTCAGCTGCGGTCCCTCCCGGCTCCTCCGGCTTTATAACATTCAGACTGAGCGGTGGCAGGAAGTGGGGAGCAGGGCCCAGCGCGCTGAGGGTCACACCGTGCAGGCCACACGTCCTCGAGAATCTGCTCAGCCAGCGAGTCTGCATTTCTCTGCCTCAATCTAAGGGACTTCGCAGTCGCCAAGTGATGTCCCTTCTCCTACCTGGCCCCCTTATGGCTTCTGGGGTCCCCGAGCCCACGCCTGTCCCGACTGCAGCCCCCTTGGTGTGAGACGCGTGCTCTCCCTACTCGGACCTCTGGACGCCTGGCCCCTGACCATGCTGGTGGCTTCTGACGGCTTCAGCCCTCCTGATGCTGGCCCCTCCGGGCCATTGTGTGTCTCTCAGCCGGTGCCCGCCCCATGGGCCCGCGTTCCGGGGTGCTGTGGGAGATGCTTGTCCCCATGGTGCCCTTGAATAGGCAGGCTTGTGAGAACCCGGGCCACAGAGCGCAGCTGCAGTTACACGAGGTGACCGGCAGGCCCTTCGCCTGCGCCTCCCGCGGGCTCCAGACGCGTGGGGCAGCTGTCTGGAGCCCTCCGGACCGGCCCGGTCAGCAGCCAGTGTCTCCAGCTGCTTTTCCTTTGATGTCGCAGGGAACGGAGATGCCCAGCGGGGCCTGCCCCAAGCCCTGGCCCGCCAACGGTGACAGGGAATAAAAGGGCTGTGCTGAGTCGCCGCGGTGAGCAGTCAGAGGGGACCCAGGCTGTTGGCACCGTAACAGTCGCACAGACTGGACGCTCTCCCGAAAAGCCCACCTCCCCCCGCACCTCCCCCCAAGGGCCTGCGCTGCCCCCCACCTGCTCAGGACCGCGGACTGGGACGTCACCTGTGTCCAGGGCCATCCGAATACAAGCAGCCGAATCCCTCCGGGTCAGTGGCTGCGAAAGCGTTTTTCCCGACGAGCAGAGGCCTGCTCAGCCCTGGTGCCACGTCCGCAAACCCGGTCCCCGAAATGAAACAACAGGGAAACTTAAATGACTGAAGAGAGGAAATGAGAAGACACGGTCCCCTGTCACTGTCCAGGGCCACCCGTGCCCTTGGCTTATTAAAACGTGTGCATTTCCAGGGACTGTTCCATCCGCCCTGATAGAATTAAACACTGTAACACAAAGGAGAAATGACCAAAGACAACGGGCATAGAGGGACAGCTGATTTCAACGCGTCCGATTCCTGGAAATGAAGTAAAGTGACACGGAGAATCTAGTTACGCTGGGGCAGGGGACCAGCAGGCGGTCGGGGGCGCGGGGAGCAGCCCACCGGGTGTCACCCTGGCCGATTTCGGAGCGAATTCTTTCACTTGGTAATTTCGTAAGTTACCCACTGAGCACCGCGATAGGCGGACAAGTCGATTTTTGCATTTTAAACGCACAACTCGGAGAAAACACAAGGGGGGCTGGAGATGGTCCCGCCCGTGGAGCGGCAG
>NW_006437828.1:13474117-13474894 GCF_000325575.1 Pteropus alecto | reverse complement strand
GGTCCCCGCCCCTCACGCGTCCGGAAGGTCAGCTACACGTGAGGCGGAGCGGTCAGTTCCACCGAAGCGCGGCGGGGCGACAGAGGAGCGTGAAACGCGGTCGGGGCTGGACGGGCGGCCGCGGTCGGGTCACGCTGTCCCCGCGCAGACGCCGGCGTCCGGGCCGCGTCCTCCTCGCTGTCCCTGTGCCGGCAGCAGGTGTCCCTCACGGTCCGCGGCGTCCAGGATCTGAAGCAAAGCGGCTCCACCCCCGGCACGGTGCAGACATCGGACGCATGGCCGTTTTTCATTCTCAGGCTTGACATTAGGTTGGACGGGCAGGGAGGTCTTGCGTGCGCCATAGCGAACCCCCTCTCGCGCACGTCTGCCGTTACCTCTGTTTCTCTGGGCACCCTGACCGATGCCCACACACCCCGACATCTTGTCACCCTTCCCCGCAGCCTGTTTCAGGGCTCAGCTCCGCGTCCCCGTACAGACTGTCTCGTCATTTGAATCCCTGCTGCACAGTTAGTTCCAGTGGAGAAAAAATCATCTGGCTCTTTGTTTCATCCCAAGGTCTAACACGCGATTAGACGTCAACACTTCCTGAATGGCTGAGCAACACGAAGGATGTAAAAATGCAAAATGTGACTCTTTGCTTGAAGAACTTATAATCTTTGTGTGAAAAACACACAAATAGAAAGTGATTAAAAGACACCACCAGACAATACAACGCTGATTGTCTATGTGAGTTTACTTATTTGTTGACCTTGGTGTGAACTCCCAGGCAGAAACCGG
>NW_006437828.1:13473274-13474056 GCF_000325575.1 Pteropus alecto | reverse complement strand
AGAGAGCAGCCGTGGCGAGGGCGCCTTGGCATCAATGAGGTTTGCAGGTTTGAGGCAGGGTGGAGTTGGGTGCAGCCTGGCCAGGGACGATGCACCCGGTGAGCACCTGGTGGCAAAGCTGAGCTTGGTTCACAGGCGAGAAGGCACCGGAGCCGGCTGCTCAGCGAGAGAGAAGCGTGAAGACAGCATCCAATCTAGTGATTCTGATGATGGTTGTGTTCGTGGTTTATTTCACCATCGGATCCTGCTTTAACATGTGCCGTGTAATTCAATCCTCACAACATGCTGTGGGTTTAACGGAATAAGCATAATTATTTCTACTCTGTAAGAGCGAATGGGAACTCACCATGGGAGGGACAGACGGCCCCACAGAGGGAGACGCTGGCTCTACCGGCTCGGAGCCTGTGCTCCATTCCCGCGTCACCCCTGGGCTTGTTTTTAATTTACATCTTTTAATGGAAAAAAGAAATAGATAAAATGACAATGCCCGTAGTAGTACTGCTACATATGTCATACAGTTACGTAAATAATTGTGTCATGCACACCACACACGTGCTTGTTAACTGACGTGAACATGCACACACCTGTACACACGCACGCACACACATGCACACACAACACACATGTCTACACGCACACACGCACAACACCCGCAACACACATGCACACAACACACGTCCAGACACACACACACACACACACACACACACACAGGTGTGTCTACACACACGCCTGCGCGCGCACACACGCACACGCGGTTTCTGGCCGGGAGCGCTGACCGG
>NW_006437828.1:13459370-13472890 GCF_000325575.1 Pteropus alecto | reverse complement strand
GACGCGTGGGGCTGGCGCCTTCCCACTCTGCGTCTCGGGGACGAAGCGTCTTTGACACGTTGTCGGGCCGCGAGCTCGAGTCCTGGGCCGCCGTGTGATGAGACCCCCCCCACCCCCGCAGCAGGATGTCGTCGTCTGCGACCTGCTCTTTGGCCGCGAAGGTCGATGTGTAGTGGGAGTAGCCGCGGCGTGGGGGGCGCATCCCCCTCCGGCCCCGAGCTCTTCGTCTCCTGGGGGACAGGACGTTACCCGGCAGGCAGTTCCTCGCCGTTTCAGTGTGAGGCATTAAACAACAAGCGATGGCATAAAACCAGGAGCGTAATTTAAACGTCGTCGCTGGAGAGCGTGAGGTCAGGCCAGCGCTCCAGTGCCATGGGCCATCCGGGGTCGCGGCCCTGCCCGCGACAGCTCCGCGATCCAGCCAGCAGGTGGCGCCCTTGCTCCACACTCCTCGGCCAGGCTGGCCTGGGGACGGGACTTCTCTGCAGGACTCAGACTTTCTGTCCATCCAGCTCTGCTTGACTTAAGCGCATCGCTTCGGCCCCCGCAGCTCCGGCGGTGCGGAGGCGGGCGGGGTTGGAGCGAGAAGCGCACCCCGCGCCGGCGGACCGCACGCTGGCCTCGTTCCCAGGGATGACGCTGGGCATTCAGCTCCGTCTCAGCTGGGAAGGACTTGGGCGTGTGGGGAGGAGACCGGAGCTGTCGGTTTTTGCTTTGTGCACATTAAGGAATAAAACTTTGCTCCTCTTTAGTTGTTAAAATAGGTCTTTGAGAAACAACTCTTTCTTAGGTGGAATTTAAGCCAAATTAAGGATTCGAAGGTGTTGTGCATAAACGGTGCTTGAGAGGGGTTCCCACGCCCGTCCCACAGGACCCCGCATCCGACCAGCGGGAGGCTGTGGAACCGGCCGTTAGGAGCTGGGGGACTTCGTGGTTTTATCCTGCTGCCGTCGACCGCTCAGCATGGACAACGGGAATGACAGGAAAGGCTGCAGCTCAGTATGGCACGCAGGTCGGCGTCGCCGGAATCCACGTCGCCGGGGGGCGGGTGACTGGAGCGGAGGCTACGCAATGGGCCGAAGTTATTACGCGCAATGACGTTGCCGCCGGCGCTTCTAGAATGCACTCCGGTCGCTCGGCTCCGCAGAAGCAGACACACCCGGCACGTTTCACAAAGGCTCACGCTGGGGTCCTGGTGCCTGCGTCATGCATCGCCTGGCCACGGTCTGCCCCGAGGACCAGGGCGCGGTCACCTCCTGGGGCCTCGCGCCCGCAGCGCCCCTCTGCGGGGCGCGGGGTGCTCCCGTCTGGGGAGGGTGGGCCATCCGTGGGAACATAATTCCAACGTCACATGCCACACACAGGAAGGGTCGTCTCCCAGTCATGCTGAGGTCGGTGGGACCTCTGCCCCACACGTCCACTCAGGGACCTGGAGGCCAGGGCCTCCAGCCCCTGGTGCCTGGCGAGAGCCGTGGCACTGTGTCACCTGCCAGCTGGGCAAGGACTCTTGCAGGACTGACACACGTGGCTTCCGTTTACACTTCACTGACCAAGCCCAACCCCGAAGTCCAACCTCGAACGCTCGGCTCCGCCAGGCCAGGCGAGCATCATCGCCAGGAGCCCCGTCCCGTGCCCGGGTCACTGCAGGAAGCGCCTCTCTCTGCGGACCGAGGTCAGTTGAAAGCCACTGCTCGGCCGCAGCTCGGGGCGCAAGGTGAGATTCCGTCTCCGCGTCCCTGGGTCTGCCAGCGAGGCGCTCTGTGCAGCGAGCGTTCAAAAGCCCTGAGTTAGGGGAGGTCAGTCCACGGGTGACGTCCCACGCACCTCGCCAGCTGCCAACTCAATGCTGTGTTCCTCCCGAAACAGAGATCGCCTAAACTAATAATAACAACAACAATAATAATAATAACAACAATGATAATAATAATAACAATAATAATAATCCATGATTCAGCTTTTGCGCGTGACAGGCATTCTCCTAAGTGCCAGGCAGTGTATTAGGTGCTAACGAGACTGTCATATTCAGTCTGCACAGTCGTAAGAGGCAGACTGGCCACGGAATTCGAGGGGTCCAGCGGAAAATGAAAACGGGGTACACTTATTCAACATTCAAGAATTCGAGGCGGTGACAGCGGGGTGTTAAGCAGGCGAGAGCCCCTTCTCAGGGACCTCGGGCCCCGGGGGCCGCACAGGGCTCTGCCCACGAAGCTGCTCGCAGTGGTCACCCCGCATTTGCCAGACGACAAGGAGAAGCGGGTGGAGGTCGACGGCGTGGACGAGGTCACACGCCCGAACACCCATCGCCTCCCTCGCCGGCTGCTGAGCCGAGCCGTGCGGTGCCGCCGGGAGCATCGGCTTCCCCCGGGCACTGTCCCTCAGCCCTCGTCACACGGCCTGGGCTTCAGCGCTTCTGCAGGCGGACACTGGCGCTGGCCTCAGCACACGGGGCGGGGACGAGCCGGGGTGGGATGCGCTCGGAGCCCTCTGCGGACGACTCGTTAGCGACACGCAACGCAGGAGCCAGGCCTCACGCCCAGGTCACCGTCGTCCTTACTCTTGGTTAGTATCATCGGTGACATCGCTTTGAGGTGTCGTGCATTCGAGTTTTCTTAGTATTTCCAGTTGACACAGAATCAAAAGGCAGATCTTCAAAAGTGAGCGAAGGGGCCAGTCACGGAGAATCCGCGCACCCCCTTGCGTGTGGTCTGTGACCCCTGTCCTTGGACGAGGCGGAGTTGAGATGCTGCGACAGAGACGTCTTGCCCTCAGACCCTAAAATATGTGCTCTCTGGGGCTTCACAGAAAGCGTCTGCCAAGCCCTGAATCAGGGGGGGTCTGCATTCAGAATCGCTGTCCCCACGGAGCTCCCTGACAGAGCTCAGTGGCCTGGGGTGGGGGGGGCAGGGCTGGTCAGGGACCTGCCCCCTGTCACGTGCCATCACCGCTTTGCCTCTGAGGGCCCCGTGCACAGGTGTGTGGACACCATCCCCCCGCCCCCAGACCAGCATCCTGCTGCCTCACACCTCTACAAACTGCGGTGACATGGCAGGCGGGTCCCTGGGAGGGGCCAGGCCACCCTGGAGGCACACAGAGCAGAGCGTCTGATGTGTGGGGCTCGCCACCAGCCCTTGGAAGGCCTCTGCCCCAGCCTCTACCCCAGCCTCTGCCCCAGCCGACTTGCCTTTGGTTTAATGGCCTCTTCACTCTGCAGAGGAGCCACAGGCCCAGGGCAAGGTGGGGTGGGGGAGGGGCCGGGTCCCCGAGAGGGGCGTGGCAGGGGAGGCTTCGACTGCCGGGTGCTCTTGAGTGTTCATGTCCCATGACATCCATTTTACCAAACCCAAACGTGATTTCGTCTTTTATTATTTTGCCTTACGACTTGCTCAGTGGATCACATTTGGAAGGTTTGTCTGCATTGTGCTTTCTAAAGCACAGTTTGTAAAAATTCTGAAAGCAGCAGGAAATGTTGGGCTACAATGATCGCACTTTCTGACAACGCCCGGGAGCACCGCGGTGTCACTTTGTGTCACGCGGAAGGAGAGTATGTTTTTCCTCTGGTGGTGCCTTCCGGCTGCATCGCGGGGATGCTTGGGAAGATGTCCATCAGCGGCTTAATAGTCACGTTCTCCCACACGCCGAATTCAAGGTCATGTTTAAGGGACGTAAAGCAAAGGTCCTGATATGAGTGACAGCTCATGGGGCTCACTTTTAAAAAGTGGCTCTGATACCCCTCAGTTCTTTCAAACGCCCAGCTTTTAACCCTAAAGCACTAGTACCCAGACCCCTCCGTCCGTCCCTGCAGAGTCGTTCCTCACTTTTGGAATGAGATTACCTCGTTTTTTAAATTGTGGTCGAGAACACATAACATTAAATTGACCTACCACTAAAGTGACCGTTTTTACGCGCGTATTTCAGTGGCGTTAAGTGCATTTACATCGCACGGCGACGCTCTGGGACATTTCTATCCCGCGAAAGTAAAACTCGGGTCTCCGCTAAATGCCGTCTCCTCCTCCCGTCCCCGGCCCCAGCGCCTGCCGGTCCAGTGCCCGTCACTCCGGGACCTCGCGTGGGCGGATCGCACGGGGTCTGCCCTTTCCCGCCGGCCGGTTCCGCTTAGGAGTGTCCGCAAGGCTCATCTAGGTTGTGACCTGCGACCCTCTGTCCTCTAAGGCCGTGCACTGCTCGCTCCCGGGGGCGTGGACAGTGCCGCTCTGCACGTGTCTGCGAAATCTCCCTTCTGAGCCTCGCTTTGCACCCTTTTGGATAAACACTCGGAAACGAGATGGCTGGATCAGCTCCGGTTCTGTTTTTTGCGTTTCGAAGGACCTCTCCGGTCTTTACGTCATGGCCACACCGTTGTTTACATTCTCGCCCACCTAGGCCTGTGCGTTTTTGACAAGCTTATTATTGATTGGAACGATCAATATTTCTGATGGATCCGTTTGCAAGGGCAGAAGCACTTTGCCATCTGCATATGTGGCCAGGTAGCAGTGTTCCAGGAAAAGGCGCCCGATCTTAGAAATGCAGTTGCTTCTTTTCGAGAGTCAATGAAATTCTTTCTGGACAGGCTGGTCTCTGTGGGGGGCCATAAGCGCTGCCGACCAGAGCAAATTAGGATTGAATCAAGTTTTCAGTCACTTCTAATAAGTTGAAGGCGGGCAAAGCCTTATGTGGTTTGAAAGATTGTGACACGTCCGCTGGAGTCCAAGGTAGCCGGATATTCTCAGAAGGGCCGTGAAAAGGTCCACGTGCATGGCCGGGGGGCGCACGCGTGGGCGGGACGTTGTCACCGGGCAGCGTGCAGGGCTGGGGCGCGGGAAGCAGGGCGGGCAGGCACGTTCTGACGGGCGGTTACGGGGGACGCGTGGGGGACGTGAGCTGTGGGGGGACGCCATGGGGGGTGTGGGCTTGGGGTCCCGGGGCCAGCGCTGGCTGATGAAGGACGGGTGACTGTCCACAGAGGCCGGGCGTTCTCCCCATTTCCACTTTCGCTGAGAGCTGGACACGGTCCTGACAATTTGCGAGAAGCATTATTAAATGTCGCACCCAGGAATCACGCCATGTGCAAAATGACCCTCAGAGGAAACTAACATACACCTTAGAACCGTAAAGCGTGACTCAGCTGTTTAAAGAAGCGGCAGAGATAATCTTGGCGAGCTGCTTCATTATAAATCACGAAACGTGGGTTTTGTTTTCCCCCTTTTCCCCAAAGCAGAGTATTTTGGCTAAACAAAATTTAAAAATTTTTGCCCGTCCGGCTCTCTGTGCCAGTGAGAAAGGCAGCTGAGAGGCTCTGCGTGCGCAGGCGGACGCCGACAAGTTTCTTATTTGTCAGCGGATTCGTTTAATTCTGGGCGTGACAGTTCTTGCGCATTTTTTACAAGCTGATTTCTGTGTCACCATAAGTTCTACGTCACCACTTCTAAATACCCAAAGGCATTCGATCACATAAGGACTTACTGAAGGACTTTGATTTTTTAGTATAGAAATGGGGTCACAATAGCTTTCTTCAAACACCGGTGATCTGTCATGTGCTAGAGGAACTCGACTTAAATCGTCTCGTCACCGAGGGAGTAAATGGCCACGGGCGGAGGCGGCGGTGGAGGCCGACGGCAGCGCCGTACACGGGATAAACCTCCAGCGAGTCAGCTCGCGCTAACTCGCTCCTGACAACGCACGGCCACACCGCGCGCGGTGCCTGTGACAGACAGGCGTGTCTGAGGTGCTGTGACGTTGGGGAGCTGGGTGCTGCAGAGAGGCCGGCAGGGACGGGGCATCCCACGGAGGCGGCCAGCAAGCAAGGCTCCGCGTTCGGCCGCGTCGCGGGAGCTGAGTCTGAGCCGGCGGGTGACGGAGCCCTGCAGCGTGTGGCGGTGGCGTGTGGCGCTGCCGTGCAGGCGGGTCGCCGAGCAGAGCCGCAGACCCCGCTGCTGGTCTCGGGCACACGGGGCGCATCCCAGTGGCGTGGCGGGGACGCCGTGGAGACCGTGGGGGATTAGGCTAACGTCCCCTGCTGGCCAGAGGGACCGCGGGACTCTGGGGTTCCCCCGTGCCGTGGGCTCCCCGTCTTCTCCCCTCACCTGCCTGTCTTCCCTTCTGTGTTCTGCCAACCCCACCTCTTCCATGCTGTAAGGGGCAACTCAAGTGCGTGGCTCAGCTCACTCCTCCCGCCCCAGAGAAGTCCCGTATTTGGCCACATGGGTTAAAACTGCTTTCGGGGGAAGCACACCAGTGTCCCACCGTCAGCCCTCACTGCCCCGGTCTGCCTGACGGACACATGGGGGCTGTTTAAACTCTGAGACGCCTCTCCCCTCGCTGGCCGATGAGCAGGAAGGCCGTCTTCTGCCAGGAATTCGGAGGGCACGATTGCTCGCCAGCGTGGTGGGCCCGGCACGGTGAACGTGGCACACATTGGTTTGCCCGTGGGAGCGCCCTGGAGAGGCAGGGGGAGAGCTGGACAAGGGGACACGGCCCTCGGGACGGTTCAGAGGCTCGGAGGAGGTGACGGAGCCGGATCTCACTGTCGAACGAGGTTTAAGGTCCGGCCCGCCCAGGAAGGGGTGGCGGAGGGCAGACAGGCACGCGGCAGCCTGCGGGGCAGGCACGGTGATGACGAGGGTGTGTGAGCGCGTGTGAGGACCCGGGGGAAACGGTGCCGTCTCGGTGGGGACAGACAGTGTGGCACAGAGCAGAGGCCCGGGGACCGTGGGAGGTCCTGAGCGGGCTCTTTCAGAAAGAAGAAAAAAGAACAGACAAAGGATTTAAACAAGTGAATAAATGTGACATCTCTCTATACTACTGCGGTTTAATTCATTCATTTGCTTTAAATTAAAAAAAAAAAACATTGACTCTGTCTTCCATTTCGGTTTAAATTCCACGTAGAAATTCGGTTCCGTTGGTTGCCGTGGAGCCCAGCGTATGTCGGTTTTAAATTCCTTGAGGGCGAGGATGCCTGGGACAGGGAGGACCCAAGAAAATCCTATGATCGGCGGCGCCGACATTTAGTGCAAGCTCTACCTAGATCAAGACAACTTTCTATTTTCGAGCTACAAAAGTGAGTAATTTGCTGTAGAGTTTTGTTTTAAAGCTGGGCAGACGTCATCCAAGGAGAACGAACTGGCGTAGGTTTGCGATGACCGATGGCGGCTCTCGTGACTTCCGTGCAAAACACGAGGATTTCGAGACGGAGCTGTGAGCTAGACCACGACGAGGAAGGGCGGCTGCAGGGGCCGGTTTAGAATCATAACCGAACCGAAAGCATTTCAAAGTAATAAGTTCTTTTTCTCCTCTAATTGCAACTGGGCTGTATGTTTTCCACCCTTGGTAGAAGGAGTATTTCGCATCTTCCACCTAGAGCTGCCCTCCGTGGCTGACAGCGTGTCTTCAGGACGGATTGATGGGCCTCAGAAGGCTCCCTGAGGAGGAGCTCCGTGGTTTGCAACGTCCTATTTTTCTTTTTCTCTGAATTACTTTGTATCTGATTTAGACAGTTAAAAATTTCAGCGTGGAGTTTTGCATACGGATCGGGCAAGGCTTTGAAACCTCTTCACTATGCATATTCCATGATTCGTGTCCTCAAACCTCAGAACCTCGCTGGAAAAAACCTTTGTGGTTTGCTTATTTAACTGGAAGTAGATAAAGGTTCTGTCCCTTAATTTAACGAGAAATGCTTTTAAAAAACAAAACTTGAAATAATTGAAAATGGCATTAAACAAAAAAAAAATCTACCGCAGGGAAAAAGATCTAATTTTTAACTGCGACCTTTTTAATGAGAACATATTAGAAAGAATGACTTTAAAAACTGTAATGATAAAATCCCCTCGCTTTGGAAGATGCGGTCGGCCGACTTAGCTTTTCTCTGGATGTGGGGATTCGAGACACACAGCAGGCGTTTAGACAGGCTTAGGACCCGCCGGGCGGTGAATCCGGGGGCTTCGCCCACGGAGCCCTCCCAGGACACGCTCCGCCTGTCCGAGAGCACGGGACACCCGGGGCCTTACGCGGTCGCGACTTCTGATGCATGTTGGGGACCTACTTCCCGTTCCTCTTCCCGGGGCACCCCGAGCTCGCCGTGGGCTTCCTGTATGTGTGCGTTAATCCTCGTTTTCCGGGTTCATACGCTGATTGCTCGGTCTCCAGACGTGGATCAAATATCGACGATCGTAAAAAGCGGGGCTTGTTCATGGCAGCATTATCCTCAGCCTCCGAAACGTGGATGCCACTAGTGTGCCCGCCGACGGCCGGGCGAGCGGGTCACCAAGGCGCAGAGCAGGCGCCAGCGTGAGTCGGTCCCGAAGGAGAATTCGGGCACATTTCTACAAAACGGAAATACTTACGCCATTGAACCGTAGAACTGAGATAATTTCATTAAAACATTTCTAATAACGAAGAACGTTTATTAGAGATTTTCCACGGACCTACTGCACGTGGGCCCTGACGGCTTAACGCTGTGGGACACCTCGCTGCGCAGCGTCCACGGCCGTCACTGCCCCCTGCAGGCGTTTCCTGCAGCACCACGGGGCCGCAGGCCACCGTCCCCTCCAGAGCGCCCTGCAGAGCCGGCCTCCTTACGACAATTGTCCGCAGGAGGTAATTAGCTTATGGAGCCGACGTGCACGACCTCTGCCCGTGCCGAAGATCACTCAGCAGCGTGGCGAGGTTCAGCCAGACCACGTGTTCTTAAAGGCGGCCGTGGCCCAGGCTCTGAAGGTCATCAGGGTGCCCCTCCCCACCCCCGCCCTTCCAAGGATCGACACCTCTTCTGAGGCTCCTATTTTACACTTTGCGATGTGAAATTTTATTTCTGTGAAACGAACCTCGGAATCTCTTTGTTCTCAGTCCATTCGGTCTAGTGCTGCCCGTGTATTTAGGACGCGGGACGCAAAGCCTCTCCTAAACCTTTGCTATGTTAGTAAGAACCGTCTAGAATTACCTTTCGCATTTTTCCCAGCCATGACTCTCTTCCTATGCTTAATATTTATATTTGTATTTGGTTTCCAAAATTCCTCAGTCTCTTCAAAATTCTGAGCATGATCTTCACTTCCCAGAAGAGCACACGTACCCCAGATTCCAGGACAAAATTACAGAAACGCTGTATTAGAAACTACTTATTTGCGACCTTATTACATGAACAAACTTTATACGTTTCCCTCGAGACTCGCCCACCGTTTCATCTCCATCACTTTTAGACGAGGCGGGAGGAGCTCCGCGTCGGCGGAGGGCTCACCGAAGACGCGCTGGCCGCATCCCGCTGCCGTTGGTCCGGCCGTGAGGCTGCGGACACTCTCTGCTGGCCAGAGTCTCGTCTTTGCGCTTGGAGGTGACCTGGGGATCTCAGCCACCGTGGTGAGCTCCAGCGGCCTCCGAAGCGCTGAGGAAAAGCACCACCTCCCTACTCTGTGGGCAGATCATCTTGGTCTAGGAAACCTTTACATCTGTTGACCCACTTGCCGTGAAGGTCAAGGCCTTCTTGGCTGATCCACCTGCATTGGTGGCTGCTGCTCCTGCGGCTGCCCCAGCCCCAGCCAAGGTTGGCGCCAAGGAAGAGTCGATGGAGTCGGACGAGGAGACGGGATTTGGTCTGACGAATCGATCGCCAGACGCAACCAGCGCAGCCAGCTCTGTTTGTGAAGCAAGGAAATAAAGGGTACTTCTCTTAAAAAAAAAAAAAAAAGAGAAAGAACAAAGATAAAAAAACAAACCTAATCAAAAAACAAAAAAAAGCAAAGCCTCTCTCTATGGCAGCATAACAGACAGGATGACCCAAACTCACTGAGGATAACCATCTGTCTGCTGGCTTCTTTTCACAGTTTTTGAAAATTCGCGTCTGGGAGAAACAGCGCGTCGCCCACGGAACTTCCGAGAGGCCGCGTCTGCTCCGGCGTCTGCTCCGTCATCTGCTCCGGCGTCTGCTCCGGCACCTGCCACGTCTTCTCGAAGGCAGCGCGTTGTCCGAAGTTTGGGCGGTTCGGCCCGAGCAGCGCTGAGAACTCGGCCGTGTGCAGAGCCGCGTGCCCCGAGCACACAGCGTGGATGGCCCTTCGCGATGCCTTCCTGGGCCTCAGAAGGGCCCATTATTTTGCCTATTTCGATGCCATTATTGGCACCACAAAGCAGAAGCAACTTTCTAAAGAAAACGCAGCCCCCGCAGACGCTGCGCTGCTCCGTGTCGTCGCCCCTGGCTCCTCACGGCAAGGTCATCGGTTGGCCCTTTGCTGGAAGAGCATGAAGAGTGACATAGTTCCCACGGCCTGATGGGAATCGCCGCGATGCAGAGCGTGGCTCACCCCGGCCTCTGCAGTCGTCAGCTGACCGACCCCCCGCACCCCGCAA
Organism: Pteropus alecto; assembly: GCF_000325575.1. Taxonomy (NCBI): domain Eukaryota; kingdom Metazoa; phylum Chordata; class Mammalia; order Chiroptera; family Pteropodidae; genus Pteropus; species Pteropus alecto. The sequence continues at coordinate 13,462,558 of NW_006437828.1, read as the reverse complement.
GCTGCCCAGCGCGGTGTCCCGATCATTTGGCAACGCCGGACCGTCGCGTGTGGAACGTGGACTCTGACGCGAGACCGGCCGGCCCGGTGCCCGAATTCAAAGGCCGGTGTAATTTCCATTCGCCCCAGTGGATGCTTCAATGACTACGTCTTTCTAAGTTAAATGAAGCGAAGAAATCCAATGTTCTCAGTGATTTTTATAAGTTTCGGCGCCTCCATAACCCCAGGAATCGATGTCGTTTCTCTGCAGGAAGGTGTAGCCTGTGCCACCTTTCACGTTATGAACACAGACGCCCCCAGGCCACACGGCCGGTAGCCCCTGGTGTCCCCCGCGCCCACATGCTCTTCGCCACGACGCGATTGCTCTCGGCCCCGCCCACACGGCAAGGCTGGGCCGGTGCGGCTCAGCTTCACTGTCGGCTTCTGCACCCACGACCCCCTTCCCTGGGCAGGCTCAGCCGTGTGGCCCATTTTAGCGGGCACATGCGCGTGGCCGCGACGAAGGTCACAGGGGGCTCGTGACTGATGGGCGAGCCTCTCCGTCCCTCTCGTCCCTGATCCCGGGAGCCGTGGAGCCGTGATGAGGTCCTGAGCGGGTGGAGTTTTCACTAGCGAAGGTCAGGGCGGAGGTGGACGGATGCTCTTGACAGCGTGACCTTCAACCGAATTATGAGTGGCCCCTTCGCAACCCTTTAACCACAGAGCCTTAAGCGACTTTGATTTTAAATAATAAAACGCCTATCACACGGTGATGAGCACTTTTTATTTATTTTTACACATGAGAAAAACAAATGGTGCTTGCTGTTAGGAATCACAGACTCAGAATGACTCACATCTTTTATATTTAAATGTTCGATGTGAAATTTCGTGTAACGTTATATAAATAAATATTTCAAAATGGCTATCTTTTTTGTTCAAATACCACGTTTGAGATATTTTCAACACCTTTGGTCAAATGATGTATTAATCTTTTCAGAACAGAATATTGTTTTGATAAATCGAAGGCAGGAACATTTATAGCAGCAGATATCCTGGTATTGTTTTCTTTCTTTTTAAAAGTCTACTTATTTTCAAAAAGAAAAAATTAGACGTCAGTTTTTAAAAACACGTTTTTGAGGGAGAAGCAACCACCAGTACCTCAGTGACAAGCATCCCTCTGCGTGCACCGAATCACACCCCAGACCGAGTTCTCAAAGTGTCGTAAATAATACGAACTGTGAATGTGAATCTGACATCTCAGATGATAAACGGCAATTTGTTTTAATAGAACGAACTGGAAATAGCAACTCTCGCCACCCCTTCAAACGTAATGCAAATGGGTCCTTTCCCTGTTAGGACTGATAAGTCTAATCCTTTCCCCACCATGAGACGACAAACCCATGAAATATAACTGGAAAAGCAATCTACGAAAATGTGCAAATAAAGATACATAAATTTTAAAAATTCAAATATATGATTTCAAAGGAACTAAATCCTACTCGTTTCTAAACACGGTTAAGTAAGGAGGTTTTTTTTTTTTTTAATGTATTTCACTGATATGAAGCTAAGTCAGAATCTAATTCCTTCGCACGGGACAAAGAACCGTAAACTAAGCCGCTTCGTACTGAGGACCCGATTCCTTTCATGCCTACGATGTCAGCCAACATTTTGGACATTAATTTCCAGAAGGGCTCACCCCCTCATCGTTAACCCTCCCATCGCCTTCCAGAACCTTTGAAGTTGTTAGAGGATTTCTCTGTATATTCTCGGGAGTTTGGAAAGAGAAGAAAGCGAGCTATTTTCTATGCTCGGGGATCTGCGATATGAACAAACCATGTGATTCGACCGCGCAGAAAGTGAGCTTCGAAACCTCTGCGGGAGGCCGGGCCGTCTGCCCGAACGAACCCCGGACGCAGAGCCAGATCCCATCTCGTTCTTGTGTTATCTGCGTGTGTGACTTGTCCTGTGTTTCCCTGTCTTTCTGTCTCCCAGGGGAATGGTCATGTACTGATAAGTGTGTCCACTCTAGTGTGGACCAATGAATCCCATTAAGATGAGAACTCGACCTTGCTGCAAAATTATCTGAACCACGTTTCACTTCACAAGTATGAGGTTCGAATACATTGCACGCTTCCCTTAAGGGTCCACGTGGCCATGACAAACAGAATTCTGCATGTTCCACGGGAAGGGAGACTCGCCCTAGATGAGGGCAGACACAAGGGCGGTGGCTAATTTCATGTGTCGTTTCACTGGCTGCAGGGCCCAGTGGTTCGTTCAAACACTAGTCTAGATGTCGCCGTGAAGGTATTTTTTTTCTAGAAGGTAACTAACATTGGGTTCGGCTGACTCTGAGTAAAGCGGATTACTCTCTGTAACATGGGTGGGCCTCATGCAATCAGTTGAAGGCACCAGGAGTAAAGACTAAGGGTTCCTGAAGGAATTCTCTCTCCAGACCACAAAGTAGGAAACGTGCCTGGGTTTTCAGAACGCCACCCCGAAGATTTCGGCCTCGAGACTGCCGAAGGGGAGAAAACATGACAGCAGACAAATGGAGAGAATGTGTTTCCGAGAGATTGAAAATGGGTGGAGGATTGTCAGCTGACCCGGCTGGATCCAGACTCCGACCCTGGCCATCGGAGGGCGAGCCTGGGGACGGTCCACCCCGTAGGGCTGGTGGAAAGTGGCCGAAGGGGAAGCCCAGCGTCCGGCTTCGTGCACGGCACACACGAGAGATGGCGGGTTCGTCTTCTCAAGAAATGAAAACAGGCTTTGGAGGGCGGCCCGGTGGGGGCGGGCTGAGCCGTGGGGCTGGTAACGGGGTGGTTGGGTCCATGTGGACACACAGTGGGGGTGCCCTCTCGCAGCCCCCCTGCCAGAACACGCGGGAAAGATGCCAAGATTATTTTGTGGAGGATGTGGATGGAAATAGGGGGGAAAAACCCCAGAATCCACATTACAGATTCCTCAGCAGAAACCCGCTCTACCTGGAAAGCGAGGCCCACTGGCCACAAAGACGCGCTCAGGCCCGTAAAGGTCTTGGTGACGCTGGTAGCGTCGCGTTCCTCAGGGTAAACGAAGCCCTAAGGGCGGACGGACGTGTGTGACACGGGCGAGGGCCACGCATAACGGAGAAACAGACACGCGGACGGGAGCCGGGACTCTGAGCAGACGCAGCGACGAAGCTCCCGCCAGCGGCCCCGGGAGACGGGA
>NW_006437828.1:13452295-13459197 GCF_000325575.1 Pteropus alecto | reverse complement strand
GGGCCGGAGAAGGAGCCGGCGGGGCCGCGACGCCACGTGTGCCGGGCAGGTCAGGGAGCGGCCGGTCCCAGGGGTCTCTGGGGGAGCGGCGTGGGTCCCGTCGCACGTCGGGCTGTCGTTAGGCTGAGGGTGACGGCTGGGCTTAGGGTTAGGCCTGAGGGTGGCTTCTGAAATGATCCCAAGTTCCCTGGGGCGTCACTGACCAATTTTAAATGAAGCACGCGAAGCGGCCACACCACGTTTATTACCCCCTTTCAGCCGTCGACGCGCCCGCGCCGGGAATAACGTCTTCACGGAGAGGGGGGCTGAGGCGGGGACGGGGGACCCAGGCCCACAAGTCGGGGACGAGGGGCCGGCGGCCCGTTCCAGAGATGGCGCAGAGGGCGAGCAGCGGCGTCTGAGTCGCGTGCGGGACACGGCATCAGGAGTCTGTCCGTACCAGATGTGCGTGAGGCGACTCGGGACGGGTCTCGGTGGCTAGTGTGTGTGCGCGACTCGGCGGATCCTTCTGGAAAGGGGGAAACCGGAAGAGCACGTGGGGAAACAAGAACAACCACGTTTGGGGCGCGTCGTGTCTGTGGCGTCTCCGTGGCGGCTGAGAACAATGGGACCACGGCACAGGCCGCGGGAGCCTGTGGCCCGGAGGACGTGACCTCCTGGGAGAGGACGCCCGACGGCAGGGGCCGAAGGGTCTGAGGCGTCCACCGCCGAGTCAGGCAGGGGGAGCGGGGGGCGATCCCGTCTGGTCACTCAGGAGAGTGGGAGACAGTCTCGTCTGGTCACTCAGGGGAGCAGGGGACAGTCATGTCTGGCCATTCAGGGGAGCGGGGGGAACAGTCATGTCTGGTCACTCGGGGGAGAGAGGGGCGGTCCCGTCTGGTCACCCAGGGGAGCGGGGGGGACAGTCACGTCTGGTCACCCAGGGAAGCAGGGGACAGTCATGTCTGGTCACCCAGGGGAGCGGGCGACAGTCCCGTCTGGTCGCTCCACGGAGGACGGTGTGGAACGAGGAGGCAGTGATGACCGTGTGGGACACCCAAGCGGTGGACGACTGGGGGGCTCGGACGTGGCCTCCCGCGGTCGCCGGGTGAGGGGGAGGGGACGGCGGTGTCTGTCTGCACCCCTGTCGCCCTGAGTCCCAGCACCTGGGTCCCGGCTCCTCAGTAACAGTGAAGCCTCGCGGGTGTCCTGGGAGGTTCTGGGGGTGGCCGCCAGGAACCGCGGCGGTGGAGAGGTGTGACGTCGTGTCTGAGGGTGGGAGCATCGGGCATTCGCGTGTGAAGCGGGGCGTGTGCGTCGGTGCCGGGCCACGTGCGGGAGAAGGGACGACAGTGTGTGTGGCCTGAGGTGGAAGGTGAAGGACTGGCCACCAGAATAGCTGTCTTCCCGCGGGCAGTGGCGGGGGCGGTCAGCCTGCGGGCAATCAGGGGACCCGCGAGGTATGTCCGACGGCCGAGACGCAGGTGACAGGGACCCCCGGGGCGTGAAGTGAGCTGGATTGCGGAGGAGAGGCCTGGAGGGACAGGGTGAGGCCGTCCACCCCTACTCGATGGCCGATGGCTCCGAGGAGAAGACAGGCTGAGGGCCAGAAGGACATTCAGAGACGGGGCCAAGCAGACCAGCTCGCCCCATGTGAACCACCAAAAAGGACTCCAGAGCTGTCCCCAAACCATCAGCGAGGACATTTTTTTTCGGTTGACAATAATGTTAATCAGTAGAGCAGGTAAATGCAAAACCGGGAAAAGGCGAAGGGCGCGCCAAGGTCGCAACCGTGAGAGGGGCGGGGACGCGTTCCCTCCAGTGCTGGTTCTCGCTTTAGCTCTTCGTGCTACATCGGACGATTACTCTGTGCAGGACGGAGCCCTGCTCTGCTCCCGACTTCAAAACGAATGATACCGATTCTGCGTCTGCCGTCGCGTCTGCGGGAGGCTGATGCGTGTCAGCTCCGCAGCCCCGAGCAGCGCGGTCACTTGGTGGAATCTGCAGTTGGGAGTCGAGTTCAGAAGGGGCGTAACCCTAATAAACAGTGAAACGGTGATTTGGCGGCCAGCCTCACGCCCCCGAAGCCAGCTCGTCCACGGGGGTGCTCCGCGGCCCCCTCCCCCCGGGGTGCTCGCACTCACCGTCTGCGCACACACGCCCGGCACAGCGTTTGCACACATTCGTTAGAATGTCCTATCTGTGTGCGTGTGCGCAGTATGTGCACATACATGCACGCGGCAGTTCGTTAGAATGTCCTATCTGTGTGCGTGTGCGCATGTGCGCAGTATGTATGTGCACATACATGCACGTGGCAGCGTGTGCGCGTGTGCACGTGTGCACGTGTGTGCACGCGTGTGCACGTGTGTGTATGCGTGTGCATGTGTGCCCTCCTGGTGAGCCCTGACGTGCATAACGCTGCGCTGCTGCGGGTGCCATGGGCACCACAGGTCTGCAGAGCTTGCTCACCTGGCATAACGGTGACTTCATACCCATCCAAGAACTTTTTAAGTGAGAAAAGGTAACTTTTTGAGGCATTTGAGAGCCTTGTGTGTCATCAGGTGCCAGACATGACTATCCTTTCTTTCAAATACCTTTTTTTTTTTTCCACAAAATGAAATAAATGTGAGAGTCGACTGCCATCTTAGTCCATCTGGGCCACCGTCACAGGATGCCACCGACTGGGTCATCAGCAACAGATGTCGCTCACGGTTCTGGAGGCCGGCAGCCCTCATGCCTGGCGAGGCGTCTCCTCCTGCTTCGTCCACTGCGTCCTCAGCGGTGGACGGGGAGGGGCCTCTCTGGGGTCTCTAGTACAAGGACACTAACTTCATCTGAGCCGGTCCCACCCGAGGCCCCAGCCCCCGTGCGACCGCCTTGGGGGCTTGGATTTAGCATATGGATTTCGTGGGCCACAGACGTTTAATCCACAGCGACCACCCTCAGTGAGTAAGTCACATCCTTTGAGAACCGGACTGTGACATCGTCGTTCTTTTCTGATACTTAAATGTAATGCGCATACGGGAAACAAGTGGCCGAGCTCCTGAAACCCCCTCAGAAAGGAAGTCCGATCTCAGCAGCAGAGGCCTCCACACATGCATTTGGACGGCGGTTCGAAAACGTGATGGAATGCCTCCGTTTTCTTCCATAAGTACGAGTTCGTATGTGTAAATAATCCAGAGGTGAGGAATAAAGACAATTTATGCAACTTCTCGATGAATTTTTATAAGCCCGTAATTAAGCGCATAAATCGCGGTGAAGCGTCGGAATCTAATTGCTTCTCGAGTCCGCTGCATCCTCTGAGCTGCGTCGTTATCGATCTGAGAATCCGACGGTCTCCGTGGCCCGCGTGGCTCCGCCTCGTTGCTGGAAAGAGCAGTGGACACCGGACCCCGACGAGGCGTGTGCTCTGGCGGAGGATCTGAGCGGAGCCGTGAAGCCCTCCGCGTCGTCCCACTCGGGGGCTTCGCGCGCGGCAGGAGAGACGTCGGCCTTCGCCCTCAAGGCGCCGGCACTGCCCGAAGAGCCCGGCCCCGGAGGACGAGCCTGCGGAGCCGGGGGGCGGCGTGAGGCACACGCTCCCGCGGAGCGCAGAACCCGAGAGGGACTTCGGACCCGAAGGGCCAGGCCCGACATCTCGGACCGCGTGTGACGGCAGAAGCGCCAAGATGGACTGAATCTTGTAGGAATAAGGGAGAATGGCCTGTCTGTTGGGCCTTCTGTGGCGGGCATGGAGCATGAGCACGAGAAAGATGGTCCCTTCGTCACCGGCGAATCCGACAAGGTGGCTCACGACGCACACGCGCTCACCGGCCGGGGACGTGGATTTAAAGGAGGTGGCTGTTCTCAGCGGATCCCAGTGGGGGCTGAATCGCCCGCTCCAGGCGTTTCGGAGCGTCGCGGGCACCCTGAGGTCCTCCCGCGGGCGGACGGGAGCGGGGGACGCCGGACGGTCTGCGATGTGCAGGGGGCCTCGCCCTGCTGGACCCCTCTGAGCACGGGGGCTGCCTAGCATCCCTGCGCCCCGAGCTGGCCTGCGTGCTTCCCCGTCAGGCGCGAGGTGGTTCCGTGGCCGCACCGTGCAGGGAAACTACTGTGACATGCCAGCACACGTCACGGTGTTTCGCTGGGAACTTCAGCGCCTGCTCATCTCATTCGTATTTCTGGAAAACCACGTCTCCAATTTTAGCAACGTTGGAGTGTTTTATTTGCAAGTGGAACACGTTCCGGTCACGCGGTGTTCACGAAGGCCCAGGCGATGCAGACGGTCTATTATGCCCTCTCGTTCCGAGACGCGACGTTTCTGTCAAGCAGCCTTTCTGGTTCGGGCGAGTGGCCCCGTCCAGGCTTCGCGCTCACCCCTTCTCCCAGCGTCACGGGCTGCCGCGGCCCACGGGTCGGATTGTTAGCATCTCCCACAGTTAAAGGAGCCCTTTCCCGGATCCGTAAACGCGCGTGCTGTCCTCACTCCACGACCTCACCAGGGACCCGTGGGACGGCCCGGTGGGGCCGAGTCCCCTCGGGCTGCAGGGCCTTCTCCGCCCCGCGTCCTGGTGTCTGTTTCCCGGGGTTCGCTGTTCCTCATTCGTCTGTCTGTCTCTCTGTCTGTCTATCATCCGTCTATCTGTAATCTATGTATATCTCCATCATCTACCTATTAGCTGTCTGGCCGATACATCGACCTAGATCTAGATGATCTAGTTTGATTTGTTTTTTCTCCGTCCTTCTCTCTCTCATCACCTAAATATCGACCTAGATCTAGATTATCCATGGCTAGATATCTCCTCAGACCTCAGTTGCTTTCTGTCATCCGTCTACCTAGCCACCCTCTAGATGTCGGTCTAGACTTAGCTCTGTCTTGAGCTGCGTCTATGTCGACACCTAGATGTAGGGGGATCCAGGCAGATATCCAGAGCTGGAGCTGTGGATACCTAGATCTGTGGGCCTCCCTCATAGTTAAAAGTTAAAGATCGTCTGTCTCCCCTCTTCCTTTCCATCTTTAATTTAATGTCGTCCTTTTAAGTGGGATAACCTTGTTTCAAAAGTCATGATTTCTGATTTTTATTTCACCGCCGTGCATTTCGATGAGGTTGATGCGCGTGCCCTGCCGCACGCGATTAGGCAGCGTTCGCCCTCCCCCCAGCTCTGTTACTCACGGCGGTGGGCAAGGGAGGAGAGCGGTCGTTCCGGCCGTGAAAGCTCTCACGGACCTCCGCGGCATTTTAATCGTACGGAGAGGTCGATATGCCTTTCATTTCTAGACGTGTGACCCCATGACTCCCTTCCACACCGTGATGCATAATGAAAAAACAATTTGCCTGCAGTGGAGAAGGTGGGGCTGTTATTTTTTTCACACAGGTGTAAAACGCACACAGAATTTAGAAGATTTAGTACAGAATATAATGTAAAATGGCTCATTAACATTTTTCAGATCGAATGCAGGACGGCACGACCGTGTTCTGGACATACTGACCTAAATAAAAGCATTATTAGGATCGTTTGGCCTGACTCCGTTTCCCGCTTTGACTGTGCGTGCTGGATAATTTTAAACGCCGAGTGTGACTCGCGTTCCGTCCAGCTGGGTGACACCGCTCCTGGGCTTAGTGGGGCAGCGTAGAGGATGCTTGAAACCGTGAATACGGTGGGCTTCCGTGGAAGGGTCTGACCCCGGGAGTGACGTGGCGTTGCCTCTGGCTGCTCGGGGGGTGGGGAGCAGTCTCCGTGGGGACATCCTGTGCTCAGGTGTAGTCAGCGTGAGCGAGCTCATTCTGCGTGACACCAGGCGTCTTCGATTTGGGCTATTTAGTTCTTGCCACTTCGAGTCACATCTTAGTGTCTTGGCCACGCCATACCGTTCCACGGGGAAAGCCAGACTGATACGTCTGAGGCAGGTAAAGGGGCCTCGCGCTGCAGAATCAACAATCTGTGTTGTCCTCGGTCTGGACAGACGCAGACCGCATTATAGAAAGTGCGCAGCGAGAGGCGATTTCAGCCTGCAGATTCCAGGGTGAAAGAAATACTGCATTTAATCACTTATTGCTCTTAAACCCACTAAATTCAGCTCCCCGCCGGACTGCGATTGCCTTCCGCCTTCCTTCCTTCCTCCTCCTTCTCTGGAAAGCTCTGCTCGAGCAGAACGCCCTGCGTGGACGCGGCGGCCCGGGCGCTGAGGCGCGGCGAGGCGTTTGCATGAACTTCCCTTCTGTGCTCCGCACCCCCCGTCATCTCCCTCCTCTTCGCCCGGCTTTATCTTTCTTTTCTTCCTTCCTTTTACAGATGGTAAAGTCCGGATGTTTTGTTTCGGCCTGTAAATCAATTCATTTAGCATGTTGCCCGGCGGCCAATTCACAGTGAGTGTTGAAAAACCGCGGCCCCCGCGGCCGGGCTCCCGGCAGTGACCTGGCGGCTTCCAGCTCCCTGCTGCTCGGGGGACGCGTCTGCTTCCCGACTCCGGCTCTGCTCGGCCCGCACTGTGGGATGTCGTGTGCTCTGAGGGGCGACATTTCTCTTCCCCAAACTTTATACCTGTTAAAGGATAATCCTAAACACACGCACACACACGCACACACACACACGCGCACACACACACGCACACACACACACGCACACGCACATGCACGCACACACACGCACCCGGCCCGCACCACCTGAGTAACTACAGCCAGGGACGGCCGCAGCTGTGACGGCAGAGGGAACACACGGATAGCAGTGCGGGAGCACACGCACACACACGCACGCACACGCACACACGCGCACACGCACACGCACACAAATTTATGTATGTAATACTGTACTGTACTATATGATTATATATGTATGTATTACATATATCATATGTGTTTTATATGTACATATATACACTGTTATATATATTTGATAAGCAAATTCGAGTAGTCATTTTTGCTGCTCTGTTTACCGGCCCT
>NW_006437828.1:13444848-13452232 GCF_000325575.1 Pteropus alecto | reverse complement strand
CTCACTGTCTGAAGTTCAAGGCTTTCCATAAGTTCCATAAGTTCAAGGCTTTCCATAAGTTCCATAAGTTCAAGGCTTTCCATAAAGCCTCCTCTTAGAAATTCTTTTTCTACATCCTACTCTAATGAGTCCAGCGGCTCTTCTTATAAAGTGATCTCTATCCATGGAAGAGTGCGCAACAATTAGACAGGCGACCTTGGGTCACCTTGAAGAACAGCCTTAAAGAGGGAGACCGGCTCTGACCCTGCCGGATCAGAGGTCGCACCTGTGACCCCCGCAGACGGGTGTCAGGCCGACCCTTGGTGAGTCCTGTGAAGGCCCGGCCAGCATTGCGCTGGTTTCGGGGGGTCAGTTTGCGTGTCGCTCTGCCTGGCTCCCTCCCCTGCCCTCCCTCCACCATCCTGCTGACCACGCGCTCATGCCTGGTCACACCGCGGGGAGGGCCCACACGGTCCCCAGTGTCCCCGTCTGAGCTCTTTGGCCGTGCCCCAGGCGCCCCGGTTCGGGAGCCCAGCTGGGTCTCCGCTGCCCAGGAAGGCTGCCGGGTGGTTCTGGCTGATGCGCGTCTGTCCCGTGGTCCCGAGCAGCCATCGGCTGTACGTCCTCAGTGCAGGGAGACGGGTGAGTGTCCACTCAATCCTCCTCCTGCGGCGCCGACACGGGACAACTGGGAGAACAGAGAGAATCAGATCGACTCACTTTCGCCGGGTGTTTACTGCCGTCTGCGGCTGGGGCGGCCTCGGAGGAGGAAGGAGCTTTCTCTGACCCCCCGGAAAGCCAAAGCTAAAAACAAATAAAGCAATTTTAAGACAGAAAATGTATTCTTATTATTCTGGAACTGAATGAGGTTTGCTTATCAGAGCAGCAAAGTAATCAATATAAATTCATTTTAAATATTCCTGCCAGCCAAAGCAATGTGTAATATTAAATTTTATGGAAAATAAACTGTAAATTAAAAAAGACGAGCCGTCTCTGAGAGACAGGTACAAAAGAGTCTTGTAATTATTTTTATCAAGAAAAATAGACCCATGGACAGTGAAATTTTAAATTAGTTTGCTCATTAAGAATGTATCTTGTATGAAAGCTGGCATGATCTGTTTAATTAGAAGGAACCTGATCTTTGGAAGATATCTAAGCCCAATCATTGTGAAATGTTGAATGAAAACGCTGCATTTCTCTACCAAAAAAAAAGATTTGGATAATTGATATTTCGTTGACAAATATTTTCTTGATATATTTAAAAAGCCTACTTATGTATATTTGATTGACAATAGATTTTCCGAGTCGCCTTCCGCCTCACGGTGTTCCTTGCCAAAGAAGGGACAAGCGTGCCACCTCCAGGAACACACGTGTCACATGGTTTTAAATTCCTATTCTTCTCCGCGTGTGAGGCTGTGTGAGGCTGAGCATGTGTCTCCATGGTAACCGTGAGGGATCTGGAGCCTAGAAAGTTCACCTATTTCAGATGAAGCTTATCTACTTCTAAAAAACACCTTCTAGAGGTTTTGATAGTGATTTCGGGAACCTGTAGGTCTGCTGGGAAGCAACTGTCATCTCCGTGTGCTGATGCTTCCAACCTGCGCCTAAGTGTCTCGCCATTTGTTTATTCAGTCTTTGATGTTTTCGTCGGCATATTTTGTAATTTCCGACATGCTTTGCTTTTATCTAAGAATTTATTTACTTTGGAGGGTTGTAAATGGCATTGTGTTTTAGTATGTAAAATGCAATTTTTTTCCATGTTGCTTTAGTATTCGGCAAACTTGCTGAACTTACTTAATTCCGAGATTTTTTTCCCTTTTTTCTACCCCCGCGTTTTAGGTTCCCTGGGCTTCTCTGTGCGCAGTCGAGTCGTGTACAAACAGAGGTATCTCTGTCTGTTCTGAATCTGTGGCGCTTTCCTTCCCTTTCTCGCCTGGCTGCAGTGATCCGGGAGGGAACGGCGCGTCTTTGGCCGTTAAGTGCGACGCTGGCTGTAGCTGTTTCTTCGTTTCTCTTTCGATAGATGCTCTTCGTCCAGCGGCAGGGTTGTCCCCTCCCTCCTCGCCGAGCGCGTCAGTCACGAACGGCTTGAATTTATCCGCTGTGTTTCCTGCATATCTGGACGTTGACTGCAGCAGCGTTTGCCATGATGGCGAGTGGGGGTGACCGGAGCCTGTTTCTGTTGAGCCGGTGGCAGACGCCCTCGGGCGCTGAGCGACGGGGCCCCTCTGGACCCCGTGCGTGACAGCGACCTGAAAACGGCGCAGCCCAGTGACGAGCGACAGCAGTCCGTGCGCCGTCGAGATCTGCAGACATTCTACTGCGCGTTTCCCAGCGGCCCCCCCCCGCCCCCCGTAACCACGCTGCAGCAGCGGAGGGGGAGGGCGAGGCAGGTGGGGGATGGGACTTCGGTTCGGGGTCGCTCGTCCCTTCCGCTGTGCAGAGTCGCGCCCCGTGACTCGCGGGGGGCCGCGCACTTCTGCGTTCGCGCTCTGGGTCCGCGGGGGCCGCGCTCCAGGTCGCCCAAGGCGCTCGGTCGTCCGTCACCTGCTGGCTGCACGCGGTGTCCTGTCGCGCCCGGCTCCGGGAGGTCAGCTGAGGGCAGCGCAGGCACCTTCGGGCAGGGCCGGCGCCTCTGGGGACCCCCGCCCAGCCTCTCCCGGGGAGGGGCCGGGGAAGAGCACGTCAGAAGGCGGGGTTTGGGTGCTGCCACCGGCCGGGGAGCGGGGGAGTCACTCGGCCTCGGACACGGGCAGCTTGAAGGGAGACGGGGCAGCCGCCGGCCCGCGGAGGCCTGGGTTCCCGGCTCCCAGCCCTGGGTTCGGGGGTCCCAGCCCTGGGTTCGGGGGTCCCAGCCCTGGGTTCGGGGGTCCCAGCCCTGGGTTTGGGGGTCCCAGCCCTGGGTTCGGGGGTCCCAGCCCTGGGTTTGGGGGTCCCAGCCCTGGGTTCGAGGGGGTGCCAGCCCTGGGTTCCGGGGTCCCAGCCCTGGGTTCGGGGGTTCCCATAGTCCGTTCCTAAGTGGGCTAGTTTTGCCTGGGAGAGTGGATCGTAGTATTTCCGCGCTCAGCTCTCTAATTAAAGAATATTACGGGTCCGACAGGAGAAGGTCAAAGACGCGGCCGAATGCCCGTGAACCTGTCCGAATGAAGGGAGAAAGTCAGAAGTGACCGTTCGCCTCTGGACGGCCCAGGCAACTGCCCGCTCCGCACGTGTGGCCGTCGTCCGGGGTCCAGCCCCACGTCCCTCACCGGGAGCCGCGGCAGCCCCGCCCGGCGCCTCTGCAAGTCTCGTGCTTGTTCTCGACTGGCCCGCCCGTCCTTGCTGTCGTTAATCCGTGGGGTCGCTCACAAATTCGGGGTGCAAGTCATTGGTTGGGTAGATTGCAAGTCTCTTCTCCAATTCTGGCTGCTTTTTTTTTTTTTCATTCTCTTTGTAGTATTTTTTTTTTTTGATAGGTAGACGTTTTTAATTTTAATGTCCAATTATCAACTTTTCTTTTATGATTAGTGGTTTGCATCACTTAGAAAATCTGGCTTTTCCAATATTTTCTAATGTTGTTCTAGTGTCTGTGCCGAGCCCTAGGAAGTATATAGACCAGCAGTTTGCCGTTCAGAAACTAAGCCAGCAGTAACGTCACGGCGTAATATTTTAAAAACCTCTTTCTATGAGGAAATCAGCTCTCCAAAGAAATTCTTTCTCTGAACTGGCTTTGGCTTAAAATGATGGCTTTAAAGGAAACCACATAGATAAAATGGAGTGACTAACATGTGGTCTTTCCACTGAAAAGGAATTATGGCTTAATTACATGTTTTAATTGCTGTGCTATAATTGGACTGTTGAAAAAGCCTGGGATCTCGGGAAGGTCGGGGAAATGTGATAAAGATATTCCTATTTTGACCTTTCTGCGGAAGTTAATTAGCTCAGCTTTCTTGATGGCTATCACAACCTTATTCCCTTAACTCGTGAATAAATTATTATACCCCACTTTGAATGCAATTAAGAAAAGTATCCGGCCCGTTGAAATTTTTCTCTAATGTTGTATCGTAGAGAAGTTTAACGTTTCTTCAATCTCAAGACTATTTTTAAAAGCTTGCACTTGGGACCAAAGAAAGAAAGAGTTTTCTAATGAAGCCTAAATATGAAGTCCGTTGTGCATTTTCCGAGTTACGAGTGAAAGAAATCTGGGAATTGGAACAAAGCTTTGCCTGGTTTCTCTTTATTTTTAAAAAGAGTGAGACAGGGATTGCTTTCCCTTTCACTAGAAAAGTTTGGAAATGCGCCCAGGTGGTTAACTCCTTGTTTTCAGTAAACAATCGTCTTGTTTCTGCTTTATGTATCATTTTCTGTGAAGTGCTCCAAGTTCCTCCTGCTCTAATACACACGGCTGTGGCTGGGGAGTCCTCAGGGCTGTTTGTTGCCTCAGATGCAAAACCCAAGGAGAACAAGTGTTGGAATTTTAAGTAAGCATTGTTTACAAAATAAACAGAACACCAACTACGAGATTCCAGTGGTCTTTAAGTAGGATTTCTAACTTTTCAAAGCAATTTTGTAATGGGCAGATATAGTTTTTTTAAAAATAAAAAAAAAATGGCATCATTGAATCCTAGAAAGGACAGTAGGAGACCAAGGGTTAGGGCGAGATCAGCTGGCCACATATTAATTTTAGGCAGTTAGCAGATGTCCAGGAAAATGTCGGGCAGGCAGCTGGACATAGGATTCTGGGCTAAAAACTCGAGAGACGAGGAACTTGAAAGGTTGGCCGGAAAGTCTAGGAATGCTCGAGACGAAGAGAGCTCGGGACGGAACTTCGGGGTCACGGGTTTGCAGGTTGTATGAAAACCAGTCACGGGCACCGCCACATGGGCACCGAGTGGACACAGTAGAGACTCGTAACAGATAAAGCGATTGTTTTCTCCGTTCACACCGAACACTTTCCGCGACAAAACAAAGTCAGAATGGAAAGAAGAGCCCAGACTGGGTGAAATACTTGCAAAGTTAGTAGCTACATATGCATTTCCTCCTTGTCAGTTAGAGCCCGTCGCATGTATCACTATAACAAGGAGTTCACGTTTGCCTGCTTTGGATGCGGGCAGGTGGATGTGGGCAGGTGGACGCGGGCAGGTGGACTCGGGCAGGTGGATGTGGGCAGGTGGATGTGGGCAGGTGGATGCGGGCAGGTGGGCTCTGGCAGGTGGGCGCCGGCAAAGCCTGAGGCAGGACGTGGGCTCTGCTGTCTCGTTGCTCTCCAGTGACGTTTGAGCGTCTGCCATCGGCTTCATGAAATCGTGTTGAAACCAACTCAGAATCTGCAAAAGATAAATTTTGCTTCTAGTTATTTGAGAAGTGATCTGTCAACTCACTGAGAGAAGGACCATTTTCTGTCCTTGGTTCCCGGATCAGAGTGGATGTGTCCCCAGTGACGACTCCTCTCTGATAAGGACCTCGGTCACGTGGGATGAGAGTCCCATCCTAAGAGCCTCCTTTACACCTGGTCATCTCTCTATAGAACAGACTCCACGTAGGCCACATTCAGAGGTCCCGGGAGTTGGGGCTCCTACATGTGGACACTGGTCATCTCTGAACAACCATCTGGTTGCAAAGTCACCCAGCGTCGCCTCCTCCCCGTGCTGGACGCACCCACAAGCCCGCCCTGATCCGGCGGCGGGGGGTGGGGGGTGGGGATGTGTACTGGAGGAGGGTCGCAGACTTTCGGCGTGTTGGCACGGAGGGGCTGGGAGTGGCTGCGGAAGAGGCTGGCGTGTGTGGTTTCTGGACCGGGGCTCTACATGTGACCAGACATGCGTTACGCAGGTTAGCGCCAGCGTGATGGGAGCGGCAGGTGGAGGCCGCTGTTTCAGGCATCGAGATTCACAGGAGACACGAGAGCAGGTTCTTTACGTGACGGCACGAAAGGACACGCGGGCTCAGAGAAGCGACAGAGCGCTTCTCGGTGGGGTCACTGATTCTCTGTCTCTCTCCTTAAATCAATTTCTTTTCCCCATTTAGTAAAGTCTAATTTTGACATTGACGACAGGGCTCATACTGAAAAATGCTGAAAACGTGGGTGTGGGCGACCATGTGGGTGCTCAGATTTGTTCTGAGTTACACAAGAAAAACCAGCGTGTGTTTATTTTCATGATGATTAAATATTTAGACGCTGAGTTACACAAGAAATACCAGCGTGTGTTTATTTTCGTGATGATTAAATATTTATTAAAAACTTTCTTTCCTGGTGAAAAGCCAAAACTGAACAACCAAACCTTTGTCTCCGAGGTCGGCATTTCTCGAGCAGGGTTTACGGAAAGGTTCTCGGGGCCCGGACTTCGCCGTGGGCACGGGTTGTGTCTAAGTCGTGGCTGAGACGCGTTCGTACGCTTGGCAGGGGCTTCATGTTGCTGACCGGTTCAGCCGAGTAGGAGCTGAGGGGGCGCGGAGGAAGGTCACGGCTCCGGAACGTTCTAAGGTGATTCGCTCTTTGGTTGCATTCCAATCTGCAGCGCGAGCGAATGTTGGTCTCACAGGTGGCCCCGCGTGGAGACGGGGTGCTGCCCGTCCTCCCTCTGGTCCGGGGGTGTGGGCGGGGAGGCGGGTTGGACCGGGTTTTGTATGTAGCCTGGAGAAGCACTGATTTTGTTCTTAAGAAACCACTATTTGCAAAACATTGTGCTGTATTTTTGTCCTTTTCAAATATCAAAATTTCACCGTTCTGATGTTGGTTATGATACGTTTTGTTTGTTAAAATTAAGCAATTTTACTTCGCATCTTAATATTTGATGGAATGACAATTTCCCTGGCTTCTCATAGCTCTAAATCAAAATTGGTCAAGTCGATTTAACTATAATTTAGTAAAATAAAACGTGTCCCTGCGGATCATGAATAATGCATCTTTAATAGCTGTCAATTAAGGTAGTTCTTAGAGATTTATGACGGGGGCGTGAATATCTCCCGCAGGGGGTTCATGGCAGGATGCGGCTACTCCAGCGGCCTGGAAATTACCATGCGGCGCGGAAAAGAACAGGGAGCACTTGACGGTCTCTATGTGACATATTCTGGTCCTTTGCGTTACATCGTCCCACCCCATAATTCCCGTCTCCGCATCGCAGGACCGTAGGGGTGAAGGAGTCGGTGACTGTCAGACGTGGCGCCCTCGTTACGCACATCGCATCGCGTCTCACAGTGCGTGTTTTGTGTGCGTTGTGTAAAAGGCCACCGAGCGTCCTCGGGCCTCTTCGAACGGACCCGCAGACGCAGGTGCTCGCACCCCGCAGAGGTCCGCGGCGGGAGGGAACCGATCGTGATTGAACATTCACCAGCGGCCGACAAACTCAGAACGGACGGGAAAAGACCGGCGGCGAGACCGGTCCGTCAGCCGGCCGCAGCCCCTCGCCGCGGGGTCGCGGCAACC
>NW_006437828.1:13439795-13444741 GCF_000325575.1 Pteropus alecto | reverse complement strand
CCGCGGCCCGGCTCGCCCAGTCCTGCTCGGAGCCCTGAGCGCCAGCTCCTCGAGGAGTCTTTCCTGGGGTCGTAGAGGGAACGTCTGCAGGCGCCCCCGCTCCTGGTCCCCAGGGAGAGACAAAGGCTTGAGGGACGTCGTGGGATGAACGCGCCCACCTGTCCGGAGCCGACGAGATCGGGTCAGCTAGGGATCCCCACCCGGGGGAGCGGAGGGCCGCCCCGCACCGGGGAGGCTTCGCGGTGCCCGCGGGCTGGCGACCCACTGCGGCCCACTTCGGCGACTCGGCGCCGGGATGGAACCGGGTCACGAAGCCGGCCCGGTGCCCGGGGCCCACCTCTCTTCACCTCCTGCACCGTCCTCTGCGTCCTTGTCGTCCATCTCTTAAGTCGCCGGCCCTTGACCAGCCCACCGTCCACCCACGGGAGCCCGCAGTCTGCCGATGCTCCTGTTTCTCTTACCGACCGGACTGTTAGCTGCCTGACGCGGCTTTCTTCTCTGAGGCGAGGGTTCTTCTCCGCCATAGCCCAGTGGCCATCAGAACAGGAGACTACGGCTCCCAGCGGTCCGTGCATGTAAATCAAACACGCGTCAAGGCAGCCTGCAGTGGTTCGGGGCTAGGTGTGTGCCTGGGCGTAGCTCGGGTGCGCCCGTGGGTGCTCCCTTGGCGATACTTCCTCGGCACCTTGTTCTCGTCTGCTGTCTGCTGACGCCGTCGGGTTTGATGCCCAAGTCCCAGGGCGTGTGGCCGTCTGTGCAGGTGTCAGTCCCCGCGGCTCCCTGAATGAAAAAGAGGCGGTCGGTTCGGGAGCATGTAGAACTCACAGAACCTTCTTTACGCGTCGTGAACCAACACCATGGATTTACATGTTTTGCACAATTGCTACTTTTTAAACTAAGACCGAAAAAAGGATAACAAAATGCTTTGCTTTAGCGCAAATGAAAGTGCTTCGACGAGCTCGAAATCGAAGCGTCGTTCGTTTACTGCCTTTGCTCATTCGTCCGGCCACGTCATGAGAATTTCTCAAGTGCTGGTTCTGAGCCAAGTCACGCCCCAGTGCTGGGGACACAGTAGTGACCCAACAAAGCCCTCTCGTCACGAGATTATGCTCTAGCAGTGGAGACAGATGGCAAACACGAATACGTCATATCTTAGTAAAAATTGTAAAACTTTAGAATGTTTTAGAGTATAACATAATAACAATTTATACTTTCTGAAAACAATTTAGCTGCTTTATGTAAAATGCGCTGCAGGGTGGCGGACGGAGAAGGCAGGCAGCGCAGGCCAGAAGCTGACCGACCGGAGGCCCAGCAGGCGGGGACCAGAGCGGAGGGGTGAAGGAGCTGATGGTGGCTGGCTTTGGGTTTGTCGTGGGGTTGTGCTTCCAAGGGGGTTGTGCTTCCAAAGCTTTTTCGAAGCGGGCTTGGCTCTGGGGTAAATGCACAGGAGCGAAGTCACGGTTGATTTCTTCGTGTTTCGTTGGAGCAGGTTGGTAGGCGGGACGCCCCTGACTCAGATGAAGAGGCGGAGCAGGCTTTCCCGTGCCTTTCCTTTCTCTTAAAATGGAACTTCGTTTATTCGATATGGATTTGATACATATGCACGGTGCACAGGTCACCTTAATTTCACTTCCGAGATTTTAAATGGATCTTCATTAAATTCAGATGGTTGTAACAGACAAAACACATACAGATTAACTTTTTAAAAATTCCCGCGAAGTACCTCTAGTGAACCGAGCATCAGCAACAAGATGAGACCCTTTACGAGGCTTCAGGAAATGCTTACCGTCAAATCAAAGAGAGGAAAATAAAATTTTAATGTGGTAAAATTTAAAAAAAAAATAGAAACGAAACATTTCAGGATTCAGCTAAGAGCTTTCTCTGACGGTTTTGAAGACTGTACCAGTGGGGGTGGGAACCGTTTCTGTCATCAGTGAGGATGAATGTCTATTAGGACCCCAGCGAGGGTTTGCTGGTGGCCGTGGTGGCGGGAGAGGGGACACAGTGGACGTGACAAGCACAGTCAGCCGAAGGTGCGTTTCTGGGAGCCGCTTCATGCAGATGTGAGTACTAGTCGACACGTGACCGGCACGGAGCAGCGAGCCAGCATTTCCGGAGCGGACGCGCGCTGTCTGCAATGAGCACACGGTCAAGTTTCACAGGTGTTGGCTCATCCGGCACCTGGACAAGCAGTGAACTGGGGCCTCCTGGTCCACAGCAGCCTCTCTGCTTTGGAGAACCACGGCCAGCCCTGCGCACGGGCCCGGGGCCACGTCACCACCCGGAGTCAGGTCCAGTTGTACGTTATGACTTGGCCACTGCAAAGCGGCTGCTCGAAGACGTCGCAGGCTTGGCTGGCAGCAGGCGACGCCCCACGGACTGTTTGCTGGATGGAGAGGAAGTCAGTGAGCATGGCCGCTCGGCCCGCCCGTCTCCCTCCCCTCTTCAGCTACCCGGCAGGTGGGGTGCCGGCAAGCGTCCCGTCCGGAACGGCGCGTGCCGATGGCGGTTCTCTGACAGCAGCGAGGACATACGACACGGCGGAGGATGCGTTCAGCTGCCCCCAGCAGACGCCACCTGCGCACGGCGCAGACACGGATGTGCTCTCGCTCCCGTGGTTTCAGATGGTCCCTGGGCCACGGACTGCATGAGGACACAGGGGATCCTTGGTGGACGGAGCTGGACTCCGTGATTCAGAATATTGTCACAGATGGACACACCCGAACTCATTACTTACCTGAGGACAAAACACGACACACTTATAAGGGAAGCAGCATGGCGACAGTGAAAACTGTGGGGACTCTGCCACCCAAGGTCCACGTGACCCAGCTCCAGAAGAGGCTGAAAAGGGCCCAAGTCTGCAAGACACGCTGGCACCGGACTGTGTGGCATGTCACGGTGCTGGTGTGTGGCGTGTCACGGTGCCGGTGTGTGGCATGTCACGGTGCTGGTGTGTGACATGTCACGGTGCCGGTGTGTGACATGTCACGGTGCCGGTGTGTGACATGTCACGGTGCCGGTGTGTGACATGTCACGGTGCCGGTGTGTGACATGTCACGGTGCCGGTGTGTGGCGTGTCACGGTGCCAGTGTGTCATGTGTCACGGTGCCGGTGTGTGACATAAGCGACAGGTGCCGGTGTGTGGCGTGTCACGGTGCCGGTGTGTCATGTGTCACGGTGCTGGTGTGTGACATAAGGGACGCACTCCTGCCGGCCAGTGTGTTTTTATCCGGTTCCTGTCATTGCGAGTCACAGCAGCAGCGCTCGGCCGTGAGCTGTCGTGCAGAGCCGGCCTGAGACGCGGGTTTGGGGATTCCTCCGGCCACCGGGAACTGATCTGGGGAAGACAAATGTCTGAACCGAGGCCGATGGCGCTGGCGAGAAGAGCTCTTTAAAAAATTCCACAAGGCCGCTGGGTTTGGAGTCATCATTTGACAGGAAAAAGTCGTTATGTACTAAATTTATGGAGAACGTGGCAACAGTGGATCTAAGAGCTCGGGGCTCGTGGGCCATGAGGAGCCCCAGCTGGACAAGGGCAAGTGCAGGAAGGGGGCGCCCGCGAACACCGGGGAAACGCAGCCGCGGGAGGGGGGCGCTGGGGGAGGGGGCGGCACGCGGCTGGCGCTCTGGGGGGGCTGTTCTGTTTCTTTATAGGGACAGAAACGCTGTGAAACGTGACTCCCCAGACCCGGGGAAGCGAAGGCAAACCTTCTACTGCATGGATTATTCAGATCGTGGGGTGAAGACCGTATTTAAAATCATCTGATGACTTTATACATCGTCATAAGTGTGATATATCCACGGGCCCGCTGCCTCTTCCCGTGTAGATTCATCTGTCTTGTTTTTTATTTGCAAGTGAGTTGATGGGTGATGCTTGCGGACTCATTCACCTGGTGATAGATTTAATTAGTATTGAAATTCTGCCTAACTCATTTTCTGTGCCGTTGCATGATAACCCCCCTTAACTGAATTCAGTAATAGAAAAAGCACGATTGTGGAATTAAAAACGCGAAGATGGAAAATTTGATATTGACCTTGGGGCTCGGATTCAGCGCCGTCTGGGGGGACGCGCTTCACAGCCGTCCACACGGCTCTCGCTTCTGCTGCTCGGTTACTCCACGCTGGACTCAGCCTACGACGCCGCCAACGCGAAACGATCGCTCGTGCGCCTGGGGAGGAAGCAGGTGTCTGTCCGGCCGCCCGCCGGGCACGAGGCGTCTGCTAGCCCAGACCTGGGGTGCGTTCGGCCACAGGCGTGGTGCTGACGTCCACTCGAGCACCGTCAGCGACTGACAGGAAAGTTAAACCCATCGCCCAAATCCTACCTTTCGTTTTTAAACTCGAAATGAAAGGCCATGTTTTAGGATGGGCCCGTTTTAGGCCAAGAATGAAAACGGACCGGTGCAGGGACCAGTGCTAGTTCGCTTGGTTCCGGTCACGCACCTCGTTTCCCTTAAAGGGGACAGGCAGCAACATAGGGTGAACATAGGCGATGGGATCAGGTTGCCGAAGAGTTTCTGGAAGATTTGAGCGTTTGGGGGTAAGTTCCGCAGATGGCACAGCAGGTGTGGCTCCAGGCGAGCGTTTGCACAAACCCACACTCTCCGATAGCGTCTGGCGGCGATATTTAGGTCACAGCGCATTTTAAAGCTCCCAACGTAAGGCCCATGATGCCCGTCTGTCCTCCGGCCACGCGTGGGAACCAGGTTGCCGTTTGTCTTTTCTCACCGTGCGGACATTTGTTCCCACTTTCTAAGCAAATCTGGCACCTGCGCGAAGCAGGGCAGCGGGGCCCGGCTGGGGCGAGCGCTCCGAGAGTCGACGCCAAACCGGCACCGGAGATTTTAATCAAATAGGCGGTCAGATCGCTTGGCCGCTGGAAGTCTCCTCGCTGAATGAGCGCGTTTGTAACACTGCGTGACGGCGCGTGGAGCCGCTGCCGCCTC
>NW_006437828.1:13429894-13439552 GCF_000325575.1 Pteropus alecto | reverse complement strand
GCGTGAAGGTGCCCGCACTGCACGGCACGGGCGTCGCTTCCCACAAGTTTGTGGTGCGCACCCGGCCTGGCACCCCTGGCGCACTCCGGGGGCTTGGTGCCCCCGGGGTATGGTCCCCGGCTCCACCCGGGGCGCGAACCCAGGACCTTCTGCGTGTAAAGCAGACGTGCTCACCGCTACACTATGGAGCCACCCCCAGAAAACTAGGTTTAAAGTATATTTTATATCTCAGAAGTAAACAGTTTTCGTGCTGCATAAAAGTGCTGCTCGATGTTCCCGATGAAATTTGAGTAAATATAAAATTCATATAACATATCGCAGACAAACGTACGCACCGGAGACAATATTTTGAGCTCCTACTGTGTGCTGGGACCTCTTACAAACACTCCATTTACACGATCCTGTTTAACTGAATAGACATAAAACGAATTCATGCGAAAATGAACATTTAGAGTGATATGGTGAAAGGCATGGGTTGGCTAATTTTCCATTACTCATTTTAATCAAAGGAGAAGTGGCCATTTAAGCCACATGGAATTTGTATATCTTCGTTAATTAAAACTGGGCGGTGATTTTCTCTCTCACGTCTTAGCTTTCAGACTCAGGTCTAAAGGAGAAGAGGAACCGGCCGCGACGGGCTTCCTGTCCCCTGCACACCTGTCGGTGGCCTGTCCCATCCGGACGTCGCCGGGCGCGGCGAGCGTGGAGACGGCGAGCTGATTCCAGCTGCCGATCCAGCTGCCGGTTCCAGCCGCCCATTCCAGCCGCCGATTCGCCGACTCCAGCTGCCGATCCAGCTGCCGATTCCAGCTGCCAATTCCAGCCGCCGACTCCAGCTGCCGATCCAGCTGCCGATTCCAGCTGCCAATTCCAGCTGCCGATCCAGCTGCCCGGCATAAGCGGCAACGGGGTTCCACGGCGCCATCTGCAGTAACTTTTTAAAATGTCACGTGGTGAAAGTTTGAAAATAAAGCTATACTTACAGTGACAGTCGAGAAGGGAGACACGGCCGTGGCTCAGCACAGCCACATGGGCCCCCTTCGTGGAACGCCGCTGCCCGACTTAAAAATGCCTGTGTTGCTCCTACGGGGCGACACTCCATTTGCAATGTGTTCAGAGCCACTGGGAGGTAAAGTCCGGCTCACGCCACCACTAAATCAGGAGCGAAGCCGTCATGGGCTTCCCGGGGTTGCTACAATGAACTCAGCTAAGGCAAAACGAAAGGGGTATTATTCTTGGCACATACACATTCGAAGGCCCGTTTCGGTCCCCAAAGCACATGAGGAATTGGGTTTACGATTTTGTGCTCGAAACTGTTACCTCATACTTATCGGCTACTAAGCATATTCGCAGCAATGTCAGCATCTGCGGGGCGATCGCAACATCATAAACGTGCAAAATTCATAGCCAACGCCACTGTTAGTAAAGAGAAGCCTTCCAACCAGAACGTTAAAAATATTCACGATAGGGAAATAGATTAATATTTTGATGAAGTCAGACTATGGTGTCATAGCTGAGGGCAGGTTATAATCTATGCCACGTTTTATGATTATGTTGTAAGATTTGCCATTGTCAAAACTTGACCAAGGATGTCTCCAGTAATTGAATTTGACCATTTAGACTCAATCGTTGTTTATTAAAAAATCATCATTTTCATGAAACCGGCTTTGAAATATAGTTTGTGCCTAATAGGAAGAACAGGGCAATTTTAAATTATTATGGATAGGACAGTATTTAAATTATTATGCTTAATAAACGGGCATTGAAAATAGAATTTAGTTTAAATTATAGGCAAATAAAATTTGGAAGGCAGGAAAAAAAGCTTATTTTTTATAACCTGGTCCCTTAGGGATGTTTTCATCAGATTTATAATCAACATTTTCACTGTAAACTGTTCATAAAGCATCACATATTTGAAAGATTTAACGTGACAGGGGGGAGAGGACGCCTGGGCGGGGCTGGGCGCCGAGGCCGGGGAGGGCATCTCGTCCAGGGTCCCTGGCTTGCCCGGCGGTAACGAGCCCTCACGTGGGGTGCACGACGGCGCTGGGGTGGGGGTGACTAGTCCTGGATGGTTTCGACCCCTCGCTGACACTTACTGGTATTATTCACACTTTCTTAGACACCTGCTTTATGCACGAGCTGCTGCTGTCTGTCCCGCGGGCAACCTGCTGAGGACTCTGCTCCGGGGGTGCGGGGTACGGGGTGGGGATGGGGGGATTGGGCAGGGGCGCGGGGTGCAGGGTGGGGGTGGGGGCTACCTGCGCACCGGCCCTAATCTGGTCGCCAGGCGGTCCTCGGGCCGTGGCACAGTGAACGTGACCGCTCCGGACGTGGGGCTGGGATTGCGGGGGTTCGAGACCTGCCGAGAGACAGAGTTGCTTCTCGAGCGTCCGGCCCCTCCCTGAATTTTCTGTCCGAACTCTTAAAACCCACAGATTCCACATTTTGGGTTCGGTGCCGCCTGGGCCCCCATGGCCTTTCGGGGTGCCGTGGAGGGCTCGTCGCCCTGAGGCGTGTCACGGGCTTCAGGGTGCCGAGACACGCAGTGGCCGGACTTCGTTCTGCCTCCTCGTTGTGCAGAAAACACAAACGTCATGAAATTTGTTGTCCTGTGTTTCTCTAGAGGAAAGGATTTTAAACCCAGCTCTTACTGCACTGTAGAAACCTTTCCTTCTGTGACCTTATAAGACGAAGGTCATCTGAGGACAAACCGGAGCTGAATTTAGGAGGATAGTGTGGTTTTCTTCCTCTTTTTTCTTTTTGTGGGAAGAACAGAGCGTGAAAATGTGTTATGTGATCAAACCGTGTTTAACCCCTTAATTTCATCTCAAGTAATAGGATGAGAGCACCTGCTTTGTAGCAGCTGGGACACTGACCCGTGCTTCTGTTAAAACCCCAAGTTTGTGTCAAAAATTTCCATAACATAAAATAACCTTAGATATTTCTTAATCTTAGAATTTTCCAGAAAGTAAATTCAGGTCGAACGGTTGGCTCTGAGTATCCTCCGGCATCATCGAGAGCAGCGAAACAGGAATCTCTCACTCTCAAATCTTCTTAAGTATGTATTGTACCCTCTTTTGGCTGAAAAAATCTGTGTCAGATGGCCTGTCATCATGAATCGATTTATCCATGGTCTGTCTCTTTTCTCATGTCAGAGAAAGAAATGGGAAATATGTGAACTAGAATATACTTTATATAAAACACCTCACAACATCTAATTAACATGATTGATTTCATTAAATCATATCAATCTTCGAGGAAATGAAAGTTGAGGATCATCTCATTATGACAGGTGGAATGTGGCGTTGTGCAGTGATTTATCCAACATCTCATCACTAAGTTTTTTTTTTTTTAAATACTGTGCCTCTTTTATATGTTAAAAAATACGCCCCCCAAATGAAAACAATTCTGTACATTTACATGATGACTGTGGATCAATAACCTTTCATAATGTCACTTGGTAGCAGTGTGACTAGGGCGAGACGCTTAGCCTCGCTGAAGTGTGGCCGCCTAATGTATAAACTGAGGGAAAAAAACAGAATGTAACTCGTCAATTCGTTGTGTGGGTTAAAGTGACATGCAGCCCCCAGCCGGTCACAGGCATGTGGCAAGTGACCGTATTTATGTGTACAATACACACGGATGTCTGTGTGCGTTTGTACACACCACGCATTCGCAGGTACACGCATGCAGCACTCTTTGGGAGGTGAGGAGGGACCTTCTTTCTAAGTTAATGCACAAATGATCACACGTTACTGCAGTTACTTTGAGTTTCATGGAGCTCAGTTATTCACCTGGCCTGTGGCGACCCCAAACGCTATCCTCCAGCTGCGTAAGCTGTCCTGGTCCCGCAATCTTGGTGCTCATGTGCCGTTTCTGACGAAGTTGCGGTGAAGGTCAGTGGGAGTTAGCCGCCAGTTTTGGGGGAATATGCTTCATTTCTGGGCGTGGGTCGAGAGTCTGGGCCAGCGCCTCCCTAACACCACAGCCAGGAGGAGACACCGGTCCCACGTGCCACACGTGTGCGAGGCTGACGTGACGGCCGTGGAGAACCGAGGGCCTCTCAGTGGGCCTGGCGGGCCGGGGTGCCCTCGCAGGAGGCCTGGAGGGTCACGAAGGCTCCGGCCCATTTCCCCGGGAGGTACCTGAGTTCCGACATCGTGCCGAAGGCTAGCGAACCAAACGAAGCCCGTGTGTGGCAGAGCGAAGACACCGCTCCAAGCCTAAAGATGCCCGTGAGGGACACCTGGTCCCCAGCCAGCTGGAGATCGAAGCCCAGACGCGGAGGACGTGGAGCCCTTCTCACCTGGCAGACACCTGGTGTCTGAGAACCACACTGGACCTCGGACGAGAAAAACACAGCGGACGAGGAAACCAACGAACAGCTGCCAGGTGAGAAAAACTGACGAACGAGCGAACACAACGCGAAAACAAAACAGACAGCCGTCCCCCGAGGTTCCTGCGGGACGGCAGGTCTGGATGGGAGACGAGTGACCTCAGCTCCTGGCCGTCCCCTGCGCGGGACACTTGCCAAATTCCAAAACTACGTGAGATGAAAGCCTGGAGGGACAAGCTGAAAAGCGGTGAGAGAGAGTTGTGTCTCCCTCGGGGCTGCAGGTTACCCGAGCTGCAACACGCCCCTACGTTCAAGTCGCGAATGCCAACACTGGTAACCACCACGACCCCAGGCGACGTCCAGCTCAGGCCGAGTTAATACACGCGTGGACTGTCAAGAGAACGTGACAGAAAGGCAAGCGACACGAAGCCACGGATATCAGGTACTTCAAACTGAATATGGTTAACCGCTCCGGAAATCAAAGGTGGGAAACGTATCAAAAGCAAAGAAAATTTTATCGGTAATTCTCGGCAGAAATAACAAAGGCCAGACAACTTAGAAGTGTACATTTAAAGAATGAACAAAAAATACCTACCCATCCAGAATTCTCTTCCAGATAAAAATATTCTTCTAAAATGAGGGGAGGATTAAGATCTAAAAATATGGATTTGTTTCCGCCAACAGACGTGCCCTGGTGAAAGTACGAATGAGAGATCCGGGAACACAGAGGACTCAGATGCACAAAAAGTCACAAAAGTGTGGTCAATATGAATTCTTGTTGCCCTAAAGAATAATAATTCCAATTTATTTTGGAAATCGAAACATTGATTAAACTGATATGCATGATAATGACACCGTAATAACCAGGGAAGGAAATATTATTACGTCGATTTCAGGTTGTAACAGTACTGTGGGCAAAGCGCCGAAGCATTGATGTGAATTAGGCTGTAATGTGTCATGTTTTGCATGATGCCATCACCAAAAGAGTATTAAACGAAGATATAATTAAAAGTTAATAGAGGGAAAAATGGAAAAAAATAAAAACGTGATAAATCTAAAAAAAGTTAAAAAAAACATAAAGCATGGATGAAATAGAAAATGGGTATAAAGATACCAGATTTAGATCCACTATGTCAGTAATTGCATTAAATGTAAATTGTTCAAACATTTTAAATGCGAGGCAAAGACCGGCAGACCGCTCGTGGGGACCTGGGGTGCCAGGTGACACCGCAGCTCTGCTCCCAAAACAGATCCAGGGCTGTGTGCACCAAGGGACAGGTGGCAGGAGCCGAGCTCTCACAGCCCCGTGTCCTAGCTATGTGAGTGACCTCGGCGGGAAGGGAACATGTGAATCGAAGTCTGAAGTCTCAGTGAAAGTCAGACCTACTGCTGAGGGATGGACCCGGAAGCGTTCGGGCGATGCAGCCGCGACCGCACAGCGTCTCACGGAGGCCACGTGAATTTGTGTGGCTGACGACGGGACCGGGTTTGATTTGGGCGAAGGTTTTCGGACTAAGGTCAGGAACAGCATGGAGCTTCTCTTCAAGGGGAAGTCTGGAGTTTTATCCGATGACATCACAAGAACTCGCCAATTTTACAACTTGCCACATCTCCCGAAGAAAAGCACCGTCAGGTGACACTTTCTCTGTATTTCTAAGTCATTCTATTATTTATTTCCCCAGCAATTTGAGAATCATTTATCATCAACTTTATTTATGGTGTGTCATTTTGCCACTGACATGACTAATTTTATGTGAAATCTTCCAATCAGAAATTTCATGTGACTGGAATGGCTAAGCTCTAAGTAGTAGATTGATATATAGTAGTCAGAACGTAAATAATAGAATACATATATTGTTTCTTTGGTAAAATATATTCACAGCGGTGCTAAGTAATACTATATAGTGAATTTACCCAATTTCTTTACCATTTAAACAACTGGTGGCTCAAATTCTTCAGGCACGACGTGGCTTTTAAAATCTCTCTCCACCATGTCAACAATGTCCACGCACGAGGTACAATGATGCGCTTCATCGTGGAGGTTGAAATGCCTGTCACTGTAAGCTGCTGACATGTCGAAACGCGGCTGACTCAGAGGGCCCCCAGCTATCAGCACCCAGCTCTGCCGCTGGGGCGCCGCGTGCAGCCAAGGCTCAGTCATGGGAGATATGGGGGGGTGAGTGGTGGCGGGTGGATGGCTGTGAAGTTTAGGCACCAGACTCTGCACCCTAGTCCTGGGCACAGATTGGTCAGCTGACAGCCAGCTTCCTCCTGTGTGGAACGGGGTGCAGCGATGCGCTTCTCACAGTGGGTCGCGTCACGAGTACAGAGGGCTTGGCCCAGCGAGCTTTAGCAACGTTAATTTTCACGATTACGCAGCTCACGGTGAGAACTCACTAAGTGCAGCTACCTTTTCACGTGTTCCGCTCCCCAAAGAGTGTTCTCAACTCTCCTGAAAAAGCGAGAGCCTTCCTAGCAAGCCGCGTTGTCGTTTCTCGTCGCCCGGGGACTGACGCGGGCCACGGTATTCTCTGGCTCTGTAGAAGGTCTGCACAGGCGGAGGGAGGTAATGTGCACGTTCTCGATAAAGCGAATAAAAATAGCTTAAGTCTAAGTTTAGATCGAAGAGTTATGCAGGACGAACGAGCTTTGCGCCTTTGCACGGTGACCCCAGGTCTCGTTTGTCACTCCTTCATAAACACCAGATGCGTCGCACTGCCTGAGCCCTCTCGGGGGGGGGGCACCGTACTCCGCCCCCGTCTCGGAGTCACGGAGAAATAAACACTTGAAAACTGTGAATTCTAAGCGCTCGTTGGAGAAGCTGGTGCCGAGGGTGGGATGCGGATAAAACGTGGGAGGGGCTCGGCGCCCCAGCAGGGGGCTCGGCGCCCTTGTCTCCGATGAGCCATCATTTTCATTAACGTTTTTTTCAGCTAACGAGCGCAAATCAGGCACACTAGGAAGATGCCGGAGACAGTTATCACATGGCTGTCTGTGAGGGAGGACAATGACCGAGCCGTGGGTGGGGAACAGCCCCTCGCTGCAGTGCTTGGAGGGGAGGGGGCGTTGACCCTCACCCTTGTGACCACTAATGACCTCCTCTAGTGGGATGGCCTTTCTGCCTCGTTCGGGCGGGGCCAGCCAGGAAAACAGTGCGGTGCATGGTAGGAAAAGCTTAATCTTTCTCAGTCCACGCGAAGCCTCGTTCCCCACGCAGACTCCTTGCTCTCGGCCAGCTCGGTGCGGCCCTGGGCTGTCACCGCATCGTACCCACAGCCCCCGGCCCCCAGCTGCGGGAATGATGTAGACATTTAATTCTGCGTATTGAAAAAAAAAAGTTTGGAATTTTTAAAAATCAGCAATGCTTTCTTCCGATAAGATACACCCAGTCTGCCCAGCGGGCCTGTGCAGATCCATGAGGGGGTGTGGCCAACAGCCCTGGGG
The DNA here is from genome assembly GCF_000325575.1 of Pteropus alecto. Taxonomy (NCBI): domain Eukaryota; kingdom Metazoa; phylum Chordata; class Mammalia; order Chiroptera; family Pteropodidae; genus Pteropus; species Pteropus alecto. The sequence goes on along the minus strand of NW_006437828.1, from coordinate 13,431,769 downwards.
CGTGGCTGTCGCCGCCCAGCCCAGGCCGGCCATTCACACTGTCTGTCCTCAGTTGTCTTGTCCACAGCAGTGGCTCTTAGAGCGTCCGTCATCTGATTGGCCTTTAACACTGCTGTACAGTTTAATAAACCGGCACGTCAAAGATTCAATGATAATTCGTATTTATGAATATTTGCATTTGTAAGAACCTAGTACATGAAAGACAGAAACATGTAAACGCCATACGGCTCTATGCAACTCTATCCTAATTTATCATTATATTAAAAATTGGTGGTATTTAGAGAAACAAGCTTAACCAGAATATCCATGAAACCACGACAGCACAGTCTTAACAAATACAAGGGAACAGGCTCCTGCTCTCAGCTTCGACCGCTGTTCACTTAGTTAAACGGTGGATTATATTTCAGAAAGTCACAAGTTTCCCAGTTAGAGTGTCGTCTGCTTTCTCCAGGATCCAAGAGGAGGTGGACGTGCAGCCCCCGACTGCCCCTGGCTTGTTCTTCGGGCAGGCGGCGCTGTGTTTAAAAAGCACCGATCGCTGGGAACATTCTGGATTGGTTACTTCACCTGTCTCTTTTTAACATGACCCCGAATTATGCGGCTTCCAGACCGCAATGACATAATTTGTGGGGGAAAAAAAATCCAGAGCCTATTCGAGAAATGATTCTTTTACATGGACGGTTCGTCCATCTGGGCAGATTCTTCCAGAAGAGGTCGAGGTCCTTCTCTCCTTTCCCGCGCTCTCTCTACCCTGCGACAGGAAATGATTCGTTTTATCTGCTCTTTTTCCTGCCACCGTGGAAGACCGGCTCACGGGGGAGAATTCGACCGCTTCCGAGTCCTGACACGGTCTCACGGCGCTTGTCTACACAGCCTGCTGCACAGACACAGCCAGCCGTTTGCCGTCAGGGGTCACGGAAGCGGTCCCCACCCTCGCCTGGTGACATCCCCTCGGCGAGGGTGTGTCCTGTCCTCAGCCTTTCGTGTCCTTTCCAGATCATTCATTTCTTTCTTTCTCTGTTTGTTTCTTTGTTTATTCACTTACTCATTTCAGTTAGTGACTTTTTTTAAGGAAATTAGCTCTATCTTAATTTTCCCTTTCCTTTAACCACGTTTAATAGAATAAGTCTTGACAAATAACGACAGCTGTGAATGTGAGATGTTTTGGTGTTGATGACCCGTCGGACCCCAGAGTCGATAATCCCTCAACTGTCGCTGTGAATTTGCCGTGAATCCACAGCGCTGAGCTGCAGGTTTGCCTGACTAATTAGCTTTTAGCAAAGCCAACATTGACAAGGGTTCGCGTTCCCCGAGCACGCACTAATTAATTCTGCGTTGAGCTCTGTGCATCTGATCAGCAATTTAAAACCAATGGCACAGATGCACATCGCAAGGCTGCTGCATCGAGTGGGGTTAAATTGAGCGTTTTTGTGCCTTTTAATTCTCACGCTTGACTTCCACGTCCAGGAAGGTGCAGAGGCGCCGTCCTTGTTCCTCCGCGGCCGCTGGATGAGGGGCGGCCCTCGGAAGACCCTGAAAGGCAGGGAGCCGCCGGGCTCGGCGTGGCGGGCGCTTCCCGGGGGGTCTTTGCGTCATTCGGGCTCACGTTGGAGCAGAAGCCACAGCCTGCCAGCTCTGGCGGGAGGGAGCAAAGCCTCCTGGTGGCCTTGGAAAGGGGGCGGCCTAGCAGGAGCGGTGGCTGGGCCGTAACCCCTCTGCTCCAGCCAGACTCTGTGGAGAAACGGTGCCCCACGCCCGCCCCTGCCACCAAAGGCCAGGTCACCCTCTGAACGCCCAGCCTCCTGGGGCTCTAACGAGGTGCCCCGAGGCCCTGGGGTGTCAGGGCGGGGCCTCCGCGCGGCAGCCCCCGGCGTG
>NW_006437828.1:13413059-13429630 GCF_000325575.1 Pteropus alecto | reverse complement strand
GGACCGCGACCCGGGGACCGTGTCCGCGCCGCCGATGCGGTAGTTACTAGCTCGGGCTTGGGACGCGCAGAAATCGGTTCTCCACAGCTGGATATATTGTCGCGGGGCAGTACATTGTCTTCATCCGCGACTGAGACGTCTCGCTGACCTCGGAATCCAAGCAGAGGAGCGAGTCGCGAATGCAGGTCGCAGACGCGCGGGGCTGCGCTCCGTCTGTGACCGAAGGCGCGAACTCGTTCTCTAGAAATCAACCCACCGCGCACAGCTCAGTCCTGAAGGTGGCTGGCGGGAGGCCGCCTTGTCTGGAGTGGTCACCCGCGGTTCGTGGGTCCCTTTGGGAGACCCCACTTGACGCCTGCACGTGTCTACTGAAAGCCTAGCTATCCGACGTGGGGACCCGACGTGGGGACCCGACGTGGGCTTCGGAGGGGACTGAGCGCGTTCGGATCCCGCACAGTCCCCGTTCTGGGACTGTCTGCCTTGCCCTGCGCGGTCCCCACCGGGGTAAGGACAAGGTTCTCCCAGGGTCTGCCGCGGCATCGGGGGACCTCCGCCCGGCACGTCTGGACCAGCAACCGTTATCCTTGACGTGTGGCCAATGATTGATGAGACCACGACCACCCCGCCGGGCGACCCCTGAGAGCCACGCACGGGGCCACTCGCGACTCTGCCAGCGCCCTGTGAGCGGTCCACAGACACCTTTAAGACCTGCCTCGGAGCCCACGGCCACGGAGGCGTCCTCCCTCAGGTGTGACAGGCAGGCAGACGCAGCTGTGCATGTCTGGGACCCCGGCCTCCAGCCTGGCCACAGGAGCCACTGAGGCTGGGGCCGCTGACCTCCAACGCCCCGCTCCCCCCAACCTTCCAAGTTTGTCATGTCTGTCAGGATTATTGGGCGTCAGGGCTCAAGACATTTCCCACTCATGGGCCTGGAGCGGGGCTGCTGGACAACAGGGTCACTCACCAGCAGGGTCACTGATATCGGCCAATAATGGCTAAAATGCTGGCGGAAAGAACACACTCCGCTCCCTCCCGTGCGTCCCTGCCGTCAGAGGCTTCTTCTGCTGCTCTTAAGGTGACATTATTGCCATAATAGTAGTTTGACAAGTGGCCATTAATGAGTACCTAGAGTTTCAGGGTTTGACTCTTTGTGACATTTGAAATGCCACATCTCGTAACATGGAGAAATGAGCTAGTACTTAGAGAAACATGAGCGCTCTTCTTTTTTTTTAGTAACGCTTTATATTATCAATTAAGGCAGTTCTTATGTCAATTTTTGGTGCTATGTGACATTCTTTCGTCGTTTAAATGTAAAAACTTGCCAGCAGTCGTTAATAGCACTGAGCAAGACAGCCGAGCGGGGGGTCGCGTCCTGTGGGCACGCAGAGCCTGTGACCCCGTGAGCTCCGCCCCATTTCTGGGGCTCCGTCGCACAGATGAGAGGCGCCTCAGGCCGGCGGGCAGAGCGTTGCTGTCCCCGAGTCCACGACCTTGCCTTCCACAAGGACGTCACATTGTATTCGCAACAGAACTTACTCCACAAAAGTAAGTGGCCCACGACTCCAGGTCCGGACTGTCCCTCTGCGAGCTCCTGCAGCCACGCCGCTCTGCAGCCACGCCTCTCACCCGTGTCCAAGGGAAGCCGGCTGCACGCGTGTCCGTGGCTCCCGGCACGCGTGGGCACCTGTCACGCGTCGTCTCATTTTTGTGCCTAGGAAGTTGTTCAGTGCATACTAGGGCTGGATTTGTTGAGTTTAAGTTACATTTACAATAGAGGAATTAGATTTTTGATAATGATAAAAATGCAGAGATTGTGAGAAAAATAGAGAAATTGAGATGCTGTTTAAATACAATTGGCTTCATGTATCCCAAAAGATCCAGTTTTTCAATTTTTATAATCCTCTCATGTGCTCCTGTCAAAAGTTAATATTATTATACCGTGAATGCAGTTGAGATTTATGTGGAGAAATATTTTGATTCAGAAACAATACAGCTTTAAACCAACACCGCATTTGATAAGCATATATTTAGATAAAATTAGTAAACTAATGCAAATTATCTATTCATTAAGTGCTGCCAAGTACATTTAAAGACCACTGTTAGCTGAGTTAGAAGATTAACATAACTTCGCAGAAAAATGTTTCTACATTTTATTAGCGTTTTTCTTCCATTCTTCATTTGGCCGATGCACCCAGTGCAGTGACACGTCTGTATTAGCAGCTTTCGAAGGCACTTGCACACAAGCCGTGGACAGCGACATGAAGAGGGAACGTCGTTCATCGCCGAAGAATTTCCCCTTGCCTCATACCTCGCTGTGTAACCTCTGCTTGAATTGCTAAATCATTTGTGCCTCAGCTGCTTGTGATAAATATAACAAAAAATAAAATTTTCGTAAGTGTAGTAATCCAAAAATACCAAGACAAGGCTTGATAAGTCACGGTGTAATTTCAAAATAAAACTTCTTTAAAACAGCTATGGGTTAAGATTAGCATTTTATACTGATAGTTGCCTGGGAGAAATGAAAAGTAAACGAGATGTCTGTTTATATATAAGGAGATTCGAACAATGTGTTTCCAGCTACAGGAAATTTTATGTTTTTAATGCTTTGGTTGAAAATTGTATGTTGAAACTGATCAAGGTATTTAACACTCTGTGGAAACATCTTTGACATTTGGGGAAAATGATGTTCTATGTTGACGGTTTCAGTAGGAGGAGAAACACCGGTTCTGTGCTCCTTCCAGTTTCTAAACACTCACGTCCTCCTGGGAAACAACAGTGGCCACGCGTTTTCTTTAAATGCCAGGTGCTTCGGCCAGACGACAATGGCCTGTGCTGCCAGGTTATTCGTTTTATAAACACGGATCCGAAGCTAAAGCAGCCAGATAAACGCTTCGCCAAGTGGTGCTTGTGTTCTCTCTGGCGGTTGATCGAAGGGACGAACGACAGAGCAGACGAGACGCGGGATGGAAACATTTAACTGTTGCCCGACGGCCAACGTCGTAAAGGCAAAGCGGCCTGAGCGGGAATTCCCAGGAGGTCGAGCGTGCTCGCCAAAGGCGGTTTGGCGGATTCTCGACTGCGCTGAAGCCTGAACTAGTGTCACCTCAGGACGGTCGCGGCTGATGGACCCGTGAGTGAAGCAACGGGTTGGGGTCTCTGGACCCTCGGGTGGGGCCTGGAGGGCCAGATGCGTTGCCAGGCAACAAGGTGGGGGTGCGTTGCTCTCAGGCGCTGCCAGCACCGGGGTCTCCAGCCCCGAGGTCCTGGGGAAGCCAGCCCCTCGGAGCGTCTCTCTCCTGCAGACCCGTCAGACCCACACCCCTTCCTTCCCCTGCAACGGTGTCACTCACGGCGTCACATAGTCGTGAGAGAAGCCGTCCCCGGAAGGGACTAGAACAAAAACAACTGAAATAAATAATGCGCAATATTTCCAAAGCGAGTCACTAAGGAGAGAGGGTGTTTTCTCGAGTACTTTCTTCAAATCGTTCCTCCTACTCTGAAGTATTGACGTGTAAACTGATTACAAACTGGGGCATATGTCTGTTCAGGGATTTAAAAATTAAATGTGGAAATATTTTATATCGTTATAAACTGATATGCTTGCTTTCGGAAATATCTCACAGTACGAGACCCTCAGCAGACACTGCGGATTGCTATTAGCTCGTTAAGCTGGTCGATGCGTGCTGGGGGGTGGGTGGAAGGGGGTTGCTTCTGCTGCTCCCCCGCTCAGGGAGGCCAGCCTCACTGGGGACACCCTGAGGCACGGCCAGTTTCCCAGGAAGCATTCTAGGACACAACTTGGGGCTGCATCACAATCCAAAAATGCTGACAGCCGGGGAGCCGTGGCCAGCTCGCTGCTCTGAGTGTGGGATGAGGACATGTGGATGCTTTGGGAAGAGCCTGGGCTGCCCCGAGTCAGATCTGATCCACTTAGGACAGCGACACGGAGCATTAGTCAGGGCGCCAGAGGAACAGAGCCAGTGAGATTCATATATATATAGAGAGAGGAACTGATTATAGAAATTGGCTCCCATGACTGCGAAGGCCAGCAAGTCCCAGAACAACATTTTGCCAGCTTTCCAGTCACCTCTTAAGCTGGACAAATTGACACATAAAGTCAATCCTCACAGTCCCTAAGCAGAAACGCTAAACAGCCTCCTTCCTGTGGGCCGGGGATTACGAACTCCAACCCAAATTCCCTGGTCGAGACCTCGCAAGAATGCAGCCCATGGCATCGTGCTGACGACCTCTGGGCCAGAACCGCCCAAATTGGTCATTTCTGGACCTCAGACCCGAAAATAGAGGGTGACACGAATGGAAAAGAGCAGCGGAATAAGATGTGTTTGTCCGCGCAGCGTGTGGGTGCGTAGACAGATGCATATGTAATGTAGAACATACATGCAAGAATTGAGAAAGGAAAAACGATATGCCATTTTTTCCACAAATAAGTGACAGTCTACACAGAACACTTAATAGCATCTGTAGACAAAATCAGAAAAAATAAGTTGTGTAGTAAATTTGCTTGATACATAATTAGTATGAAAAGTAAGTGGAATTTCTACCTATCAAGTACGGTTACAATTTTTAATTTTAAATGATGGCGTAAACAGGAAAAAATGCCATTTACAACAGGATGACGATCTGATACCTACAAATAATATATAAAAAGAAATGCATGAAGTTTCTATAAAATTAAAAAATGTTATTGAAAGACATCAATATAAACTTCATAAAGACATGTAGTCATGTATATGAAGACTCAATTTTATAAAGGTGACAGTGATTCCGAAATTGATTCATAGACTAAATTCAATTATAATCAGAAACCATAGCCAGATTAGGTGAATCTGAGTTTATTCCTAAACTCGTAGGGAGAAGCCACAGGGCAGTATGATGCCAACTCAGCTCTGAAAAAACGCAGTGGGGACTTGCTCTTCCAGAGGATTTCCTGAATGAGACACAACGCGGACAAATCTACAAAGAGAAAACGATACAATTATTTCTTCTAAACTTGTAAACTTGCAAGCAATGCAATGACGTGAAAATACCAGCTGCACCGTGGAAGAAGGTAATTTACACTTATATGGTGACAAAGGCTTAGGATCCAATCTAGTAAAGGATTCGCACACGTCTAAAAGCAAACCCACCAACGATACTAATGACGTGGCAGGAAAAGACAGGCAAAGGAAAGGAAGCAGAAATTCAAAAAGAGGAAACTGCGTTCCCCAAACGCCATCAGCAGCTCACCCCGATTAGTGTTCGGGGAGCAGCCAACTCGGAATGAAGTGAGACACAGTGCAACACCCAACAAATTGCGAATAAAAATAAAGGATTTGCTAACGCTAAATATTTTTTAGCAAGGAAAACTCATCTACTTATTTAGATTAAGTCAAATCTTGCAAAAAAAGTTTGGACCGATATTAGCAAATACTTGCTGTATTTGAGGACATTCTGACATGTAAGTCCCCCCACCTCCAAATGCCATCAACGGGTGATTTTGGGGGAATACAAACCTTCTGTTCATAGCAAGAAGATACACCAGTACATCACGTACTGAGCGCTTTAAAATCAATCACACATCTCCTACGGTTGTGTGTATGAGTGAATTATTTAAAAATATTCATGGGAATAATAACCAGAGGCCAAGAAAGGAAGAAACAGGAAGAGGATGAGCGAGAACACACAGACACATTTGTTCTGATCACTCACGAAGCTAACGATCTGAAGCACCCTCGGTAAAATAATATTTGCCGGTACGTGGGGAGCAGGGACACGGGCTTTCCCTGAAGAGTATCTGCCCTCTGTGCCCTCCTGACAACCATTCTGAAAGGCCGGGGGTCACCAGGGTTAATGTCTAAATTAATTTGATTAGTCATCTCTCGCGAAATGTGTTTAAAATCTGATTCCGTGGTAACACACAGTCGTCAAATAAAGATATTCTAGTCATGCTTGTCTGCATGCTGCTTAAGCCCGAACTGATTTTTTTCCTTGTGAACGAGAGAAGTGAACCTAGGAGTCAATGAACAAAACTGAGCAAAAGGAGCACTCGGTTACTGTCCTGCTTTCTGATGAGTGATGACAGGATCTTGACACTATCTCATGAGGTGACAGCCCCGTTCATTCTCATGAGGTGGATGAACTGTAGGTCTGAGGGCCAAGTCTGTGTCCTACAAATAAAGGTAGGGTACGTCCTTATAAAATAGCTCCTCAGAACCTTCGTGGTATGAAGTCAATTTTCCAAAGGCCAGACAAGAAGGAGCCCGTCTAGTTTAATGGATGTACCGTCCCCGCCCCTCGCCAGGTGGCCGTGACTATGCTGAGGGAGGACATAGGAGTTCACGAGGATGATGCACAGGCTGGAAGCAGGTGTAAATCCAGCCAGCGGCATTCTCCTACCGCCTCGTTTCGTTTTCAGGTAGCACAGAAAAGCCACACGAGCAGATGCATCTAGTATGTGTTGCCTTCCCAGGGATTAGCGAAATCGAGGGCTCGGTGTTCGGTTCAGCTGCACAGTATTCAGTTGTGGCCAAGCCCAGTTTGATATTTTGCACCGAGGCTTTAGGTTATAAAATGATTAAGCGGGAAGAAAAACGAAGGTATCTTAAAAAATGCTGTAGAAGACTCGAAGTATCTTAACTAATTATCTTAATTAATTTATAAACGGTGAAAACATAGATCGAAATGTCACGTTTTCGGACAGGGGACAAGATGAGTAACGAAAAGACAGTGAGCAGGGATGAACCGCAGAGCTGCAACAAGCTTCCCCACTGTGGGCGATGGGAGGGGAATCTGCTTAGAAACAGGGCGTCGGGCATTGTCGCTCCACGGGGGTTCCCTGAGGGGATCCTGCACCTGGAGTCGAGGCGAGCACTTGAACTGCCAAAGCCCTTCCACTCAGAATACTTTATTTTTCATTTTATGCTCAGTAATAATGTGATTAAGAAACGAAATCGCGTTTAAGTTGTTACACCGCGGTTCACGGTCTTCATTCCGGGGCGGGCAGCGGGAACTGTGTGGCAGCTCTGAGCTTGTCCGGATTTCAGCCGGCATCACAACTCACCTAGGAAATTGAATTTGTGCCTGAAAGAAATGGAATGATTTTGACACATTTATCATAAAAAAGACATAATGGAAGCTGATATGCACAAGCTTGAGCTGGAGGAGCATTTTGGGACCCCCTGCAAATCCTGCTGGCAAACAGTCACGTGCCACAAAGTGCCGTTGGCTGACGAGTCACTTAACCCGGGCAATGCCTGTGGGAACACGCATAGCAAGGAAGGGCGGACTGGTTTTTCAGACGCTTTCGGACCGAGGAATTTTGAATGTATCTCCCTCCCACGCCCTCCCTCGGGCATTCCCTGTAATCTGGAAATGCACGAACATCCACCGCTGCATTTTTATGAGAATAATCCACGTCGGCATGATCAAAACACGTAAGCAGTGTCAGAAAATGACAAGGTAAGAGCAAAACCTTGTCGGTAACCTTACCATTTAGAAAAAATACTTGACGCCCTCCGCAGGTGCGTTGGCGGAGCACGCAGCCAGGGCGACAGAAAGAAACAGGTCAATGCAGACTTTCCCAAATACGCGATTGCGCCCCACACGCGGCGTTTCTGGGATCCAGTTCAATCGGACTGAAATGACTGCAAGAAAAATAGAAGTAGAGATAAAATACTGAAATTTAGATCCGTGCGTCTTTATTATGAGGTACACGTGTCTACAAGATACTGAAAAGACAAGCTCATTGGAACACTACGAAGAAGGTTGTGATCGTTATTTTTAACTGCAAATTTCCGTTTGGGGATCGCGAGGGATCACATGCTACAGCATCAAGAGATTAAACGCGCGTCTCAATTCACCGCTGTTGAGCCTCGTTGGGGTGCAGAGCCACGGCCTCCTCCGCCAGCATCGTCAACCCCACGCTTGCTTGTGTCAGCTCTACACTCGGACGCGGATGCCCCGCCCCTCCCTGGGTCCCACGTGCGCATCCTCCGGCTCTTCGTTTCGATTCGCTTTCGCTTGGTTGGCATCGTGCTGGTTCTTTTCCTCAAGGTTTGCTCGTGCTTCGTGCTTTTTGCTCCCCATGGAGTGTCGGCTCTCTGCTGCCTCCTCCGCTGTGACGATCGCGTGGGGACCGTTGTTCGGATCTCTTGCATCCCCATGCCTCTTCTTTCGGATGTGTATTTCCTGATGCCATCATCATAGTTTTACAGTTAGGTCCCCTTGCTTTCCGGGTCTTATGCGAGCAGGTTTGGAGTTTGCTCTGTTGTTTGCGAGGGTTGGGACGTCTCTCCCTTGGAGGCCGTGTCTCCACTTTATTATACGGTGCAGGCTGCGTGTGTAGGAAAGTGTCAGCTCCACAGGCCGCGGCGTGCACATCCTGCGTGTTCTAAGAAAGGCCGGTTTCAGCACGGCCCCCGGACAGCTCCTGGAGCCCAGCTTCGGACTGTTCAGTTTAGCAGTTTCTGCAGGCCTGAGGTGCTGACGCGTGCGTACGGGTTTGCGCGGACAGTTTGTGCAGACAGCGTGACGGGCGATGCTTGCCTGCTGGCCTTCTGGGCGCTGGAGGTCAGTGCCGCAGGTCAGTCACACAGGTGCTACAGGCTGCGTGACCGGCTCCCCAATAAAATCCGCGGACACGTGTGCTCAGGGAGCAGCCTGAGCACGTTTGGGCAACACTCCAAACGTGTGGTCTCACGTCCCTGGGAAAATCACGTGCATCCTGTGCGGCCTCGGGGAGGGGAGCAGCTGGTGCTGCGGGCCGGGCTTGCCGAGGGCTCTGTCCCATGCATGTTGCCCCTGCCGATTTTACTCTGCGTTCTTTGCCGTGAAAAAGAAAGCCGCGAGCGTGTTGTTAAGTATGTAATTATTCTCTTTCTGGAAATAACTCAAAACATCTCTTTATCTTTGATCCTCTGGCATCATTTACTTGGATTGTATTTGACAACTGCCGTTGCGAAGTCATGAGGTAGTGAGTGACTTATAACTGTGACATAGACCGGTCTCCAGTTGGTCACCTGGACAGTTAACAATCTCCACTGTTCTGCTTCTTGTACCTACTTATAATTCTTCTGATCTGTGCCTCTGTAGTCTGATACAGACCGACTATTTGTAATCCCCAGAATTCATACGTTAAATCCTAACACTCAGTGGGATAGTGTCTGGGGAGTGATTTGGTCTTGAGCGTGGAGCCTCCCCAAATGAGATTAGTGTCCTTGTAAAAGAGGCCTCAGACAGCCCCCTCCTCATCCACCACGTGGGGACACAGCCAGAGACACCGTCTGTGAGCCAGGAAGAGAGCCTCCCCAGACACCAGGTCTGTCGGCACCTCGATCTTGGACTCCTGGCCTCAGAACCGTGAGGAGTGCATTGCTGTTGCTTGTAAGCCGCCCGTCTGTGGCTGACTTAACATAGCCTTTCGCTCATGCGTCACGAGGGTGATATTCACCTTGAGTTCTAGAAATTCACACGTTTATTTTATTCAATGAAGACACTGCTGCCTATCTATCTCAGAGCATTTGTGATGTATTTTTTAAAATTTATTTTACTAAGAGATATGAGAAAGGTACATTTATGGCATCATCAACCACCTGGAACAGAAAGTCATTTTAGTGTGTAGCACGATGTTTATCTTCCACACTTATTCTGAGTGAGGGAACTGGCTAGAAGGAAACTCGCCTGAAAGGCGCCCCGGATTATCGCGGGGGGCTCGCACGTGGGTCCAGCCCCCGGGCCGCGGCCGCGAGACCCCTGTGAGGGCCCTGGTAATGCTCTTCCAGGGGTGCACCCTCGTGCAGGACAGCGAGCGGACCTCGCTGATCTCAGACGCCTCCCACACGCTCCCCGCTCTCTAAACTGAAGCGTTCCCAACAGCCGTTTCAACTCAGAAACTGGATCATTCGTGCCAAGTTTTAGAAAATTCTCTGACACACCTAATTTGAATTTTACGATTCCCCTTTTAAGCTTTTAAAGAAATTAATTCATTAGAGTTCAGATTTTAAAAAGCTTTAAAAAAGTTAACTTACGTGGGTTCGGTTTTCCCGTGGTAAATTTCTAATGCCTGTTAGTTTCTAATAAAAAGAAATGCTAAGCACCAAAGCGGAATTCAGAGCGAGCATATGATCAGGCCAAAGAAAAGACGGGCCTTTCAATGATGATCAATAAACGTCATCGCGCCAAGGGAAGCACCGATATTCTTTAGCATTTAATTGATATTTCAAAAGTACTGTCGATGGTGAAAGCGTCGGTGATAATAAGGGCCTCTGAGCTGATTTATGCCATCTATATATATATATATAGAATTTATGCATATATAGCTATATACATATACACACACACACACACATATATAAAATGCTAACAAAATAATAAGAAGAAAGAAATCGTTATTAAAACGTGACACTCTTGGAATTTCAGGACTAGACTCAGTGGCAGCGTCCTCGCAGCCCCTGGCGACAGTATGACGTTCCGGGCGCCCTCGGCTTCCACCTGCGGGAACTTCTTTTTTAAACGCCGACCCGGGACAGTCCGCGTGGTCCTGCTGTTCGAACTGTCTTCTCCGGTTTATCTACCTGAATTTTATCGACAGAGAAGGTTATTAAATCACTGCATTCTGCAGAGAAGCGATAATCGAGTTATGTACAACGAAACTGTCACCCAGCAAACGTCTCTCTGTCTGAAATACGTGCGGACAGCTGCCGGGCGCCGCGCGAACCGTCGGTGCCTCGAGCTCGCCCCGCAGGCGCGCGCCTGGGCAGAGCTGCACGCGACCCCAGGTGACATTGAAGGTATAGCCTCGCCTCTCCCTCTCACGGCTGTCTACATCACTTCCGGAAGCATCCTTAAAAATCGTGACACATAGGGACTAAGCCGGTGAGCGCTGAGCCACGCGGCAGCGGAGGGGGGACCACGGCGCTTCCACCGCGGCCGCGCGGGGAGAAGGTGAGCGCCCTACGGGCTGCGCGCGTCCCCTGCGGAGTCCGGTGGCCAGAAGCCCGGACGCCACCGGAGTGCGCAGTCCCCGTGGCTTCCCATCGTCCTCACCGGGTGCAGGAGGTGAAGAGCCGCAGAGAGGGGCCCGGGTCGAGCTGGGTCTGCGGATGGGGAGCGGGACCGTCCCATGTGGGCCTTTTCCACTTCATCGCTTTGATCTTAAAATGCTGGGGATGTTGGGGAGGACACGGTCGCCCCTTCAAGCTGGCTCTTTCGCACGAAAAGTGATGAAATCCGGACTAGTTAGGAGCCGGTCCTTGGGGCCAGGGGAGGAGTAGAACTGGGCAGACGGATGGGGAGACCCCGTTTTTCTCCGAGGGAGGACAAAGCAGGTTCTACTCACCGCAGCCTTTCTGGGTAGGAAGGAAATCCAGACAGCTCATGGCGGAGGATCCGGATGCTGAAACCCGGCAGGTGAGACCCACAGACAGGGGACCCCAAAAGTTTCTCTGCCCAGCTCTCACTGGACGTGTGACAAGGGCTCATTGCGCCGCCATTCAAGACAAGGTCTAGGCTGGGACTGGGGCCGCTGCCTGGCTTGTCAGCTCGCGGGAGCGCGGGGAGATGACCCGCTGGGACGGAAGTGTCAGCACGCAGGGGCAGAAGCAAGGACGGACCGAGCCCTCACAAGATACCATTCACGGTGTCTCAACTAGCACCCCAGGCCGCCTCGAGAACCAAGAAATAAACCGTATTTTCAGTAGCAAAGAGAAATGGGCCAGCGGTTACCTCCAGGTAACCCGGATGTTGAAACTGGCAGAGTGCATAGAAGCCGTTCCCTTTATACCCAACGAAATAAAACAAAACGCGCTTTCCCTGAACACAGAGAATCTCAGCAGAGTGACAGAGCTGAGGAGAAGTGGGATCTGAATTCTTAAGGAAAACACGACAGGTGGACTTAGCAGCTGAAAGTCGATGGCAGAGAAAAGAGTTAGTAGATCTAAAGACAGGTTAATAGATCGATAGAAAATTTTCAGCGTCAGGAAAAGAAAAAACGAGGATTGGCATTTCCATAAATGCGACACTCGAGATCTATTAGTTTATGCGAAGTGGTTCCGCGTATGTGAAGTTGGGATGACTGGAGGGAAAAGGGGTCAGAAAAGTCTCTGCAAGAAATAACAGCCCAAATTTCCCTAGTGAGGTGAAAGGCATTCACAGAGAAGATTATTTTTCTTTCTGCCAAAAATCTTGGGAAGATAGACAGACTCGGCCCAGACACCGCAGACTGATGAGGAGTTGCAGGTGTGCCCACCTGGGCTCCGCGCTGCGAGGGGGCGGGGCCCGTATCCCATTCCGGGGACACAGTGGTCAAACGTGCCCAGGAAGCCTGAGCGGCCTCCATGCAGCTTCCAAAGCCACACGTGTGTCCTCCCAGTGCCCTGAGCCTGGGCAGCCCCGCACCCTCCCCGCCCCTGCGCTGGCCTTTCCCAGTGGATTTCTCGTGGGCAGAGCACGGCCCCCACGCGGAGCTCACGCCCTCAGCGTCCAGGGCCAGGCCCGCGGCGTCCGCTGTCCAGGGTGCCCGGATGCCCCTCCTTACCTGCTTCTTCTTTGCTTTCTTCCGTGTCTTTCAGGATTGCAAACTTACCGATTTTTCTGTTATTTAGTAGACGAAACTTCACAATTGTCTTTTGAACAGATTTTCACGACATTTTCTTCCCCCAAAGCAATCACTCTCCGCCTTGGAAACGTGTATCGATTTAAAATGTTATTTAGATCAGGGGCGGGCCCATCCCCGAGGCCAAATCTCACCTGCAGGCCCCAGTTCTAAGGCCCTTTAGTGAAGAACTGTTTGTGTAATTAACATATTCTATATGTTATAATATGAAAATAATACGAAAACCGCAAAGCCTAAATTATTTACTATCTGGCCTTTTATACGGAAAATGTCTTTGATAGTGGCAAGCACCTCTGGTTATAAATTTGAATTTTTAGAGAATAGATCATCCTGAAGATTAGGTCTATTCAGCATATGAATGTTGAGATGCTGTTATCATCTTGGGAAGGTCCAGGTCACAGAATGAGAGAAATGAGCCGAGCACCCGGCTCTGAGGGCCGTCCGTATTCATGAAATGAATGCGTGTGACACTCTGACACAGAGTGCTGCGAGGTGACAGCAAATCGGAGACCACCACAGGAGATCACGTGACTGAAGACTCGGTGACCTCCAGCGGCGAGGTGGCTCAGTGCATCGCGTTACCTCGTTGCCAAGTAGATTAAAGTGGATTTATAGTTTTAATGATGATTCGAATGTAAATGAAGAGGAAAGTAATTAAGATATTTTTGGTGTGTTTATTGTGCACCTAGCACAATTCCCGGCTCTCGTGATACATGGCAGAAAAACTGTTGAATAAATACACGGATGAATTACTAGAAGTCAATCAACTAATATCGAAGTATTCATGTTTAATAATGGACAATTCTCATTTATGTTTCGATTTGGTATTTAGAAAAATACGAAGTGACATTTACGATGCCTGATAGTTATTATAAACCAAGAGTTGTAGACTTTCTACTCATTAATTTTTCCCTTTTGCCTTTGGTGTAAGGACAGCGGGTTTTGAATGATGAGGGAACTGCCTTTGTCACCGCCACCTGAGTCACAGTCTGTGACTGGTTCGCACGCCCACACGGACTTGATGACTCTCGACTGGAAGAATGTTCTTAGCAAATTGATTGGTTCGAAGCCCTGTCGATCTCAGGCCTCCCGGCAGAGTTATTTCACAATCTACTTTTTAAAATCTCAGCGACTAAACATTGCCTAACACCAGGTAAAGCATCAGCCATATGACAGTTAACAAAAGATAAAGGTTTGATGACCTAAAGTCTGGTAACATAGAATTGTAATGAACCCACCTCATGTAAATTGCAATTCATCTGGCAGTCGAAAAATGTTGGATTTGCCATCGCAGGCGACATTATGAGTTTTACCTTCTGTTCTTCACCGTGGATTCCTCTTTGGCTAAGATTGAGGTTTTTCTTTTCCTGATATATTGTGCACAAATATTCCACGCAGGAGAATTTGCCAAAATATCCATTCTTTTAAAGATATTTTATACTTTCACTTTGCGAAAGATGGTGAATCATTATAAGACGTTTTAATTTTCTCTAGAGGGTCGGAGCAGCCTTTAATCTCATGCCTTTAGATGAGAGTTCAAAGTCCAGTGCTGGGAGCCGACCCAGAGTGGGGACACTGGGCTGTGCACTGTGCGTCGCGTGGGGCGTGGGAACCGTCATCAGGGAGGTCAGTAGTTTATTGTGCTAACTGCTGCACTGGCCCCCACCACACGCCCGCTGGGGCTTTACTCATCTGCGTCCTGGCGCTTTATTACCCATCCCGTTTGCCATCTAGATGTAAAAAGACTAAAAGTGGGAGATCTATAGATCAATCGGTTCTTTTCATTACCAAAATTTCACAGAACACTCTCTCGCTGATATTCTGGTTGGAGAATTGTCTTTTTCCCCTCATGCTTTGCTGTAGATTTGGAATACTGTATTTTCCACGCCACATTTTAAAAATTTCTAAAACATACATTCTCAACTGGAATTTGGAGGGTTTTCTGAATTAATTTCTTATCATTAAAATTGCCACATGCAGAGTAAAATTTAGGGCATACGCCAAACACTGACTTCCTCGTCTAGAGGCTGCACCTTAAAACTTGTGAAGTGTGAAGCAGGGTGCTTTGGAGGACGAAGAGTTTGGACGCGTGGCGTGTGGACAGCGTGAGCCCTGCTCCGAAGCTGTAAATCGCTCCCTCCCTCAGCGCGTGTTTGCATAAAAATAGGCAATTATATTCCACATCTTTTTCTAAATGGATGGAAAACAGGACAAGGTCTCGTCATTTTAACCAGCGTCTCTCCCACGCGGACTAAGATGCATCCTGTTTTGAGCATCTAAACGCAGGCTGAAAGTGGAGTTTTAAGAAAAAAGTTTTTCTGTCATCTTATGAACAAAGTTGGTGCCATTTTTTAATGAACATGTCATGTCGCGTGTGTCTATTCGAGAGCAACGCCGGACGAGGGGGAAGCAGGGCAAGAAACGCCAAAATGCGTGAAAATGTCGCCGCGCGGGGACACCTGACTGGGTCTGTCCCCTCTCAACCGAGTACGCGCCGGGCAGCGCTGTGGCCGGCAGGGCCGCGCCTCGGAAGAAGCTCCTTCATCTGGAAGAACCACCCAGGGACACATCGGGGCCGCCCCTGGGCCCCAAGGCCGAGTGGAACGGAAGCTTACACGCGGCGTGTCGCGGCCCACGCTGCACCTGAGCGCACACACCTGGGCAGGCTGCTCACCTGCGCGGCCTGCGTGGGGGCTGCCGAGGGCCGACGCTGACGCGTCCCAGTCCGGGACAGTCGGGGCCTCGCTCCCCTGGGCGCTGTGACAGAAACGCCGTCTGCGCGTCACCAGCCTTCTCTAAAGCCAGGGGACCAGTTCGCGCGCAGGCGCGGTCACTCGCTAGCGGCGAGTCCTGGGCGGGATGCGTCAGCCTCGCCGAGCCTCAGTGGCCCCGACTGCGAACCGGGGTCACGGTGCACCCCGCGTGGGCTGGTTTCCTGGGATGCAGTAAGACGATTTCTGTGACTCGGTCACCACCATGCCTGGCAGGTGCGACCTGCTGTTTAGCCTGTATGTGTTTGTCACAGAAGCTAGACAGATGCCACGAAAAGCCACTGGGGACTTTGCCTTCTCATCCTCATGGGAGACCGACCGGCAGGAGGATTTCTCACCACCGCATGGCAGAAGGACCCACAGCCACGGCCACGGCCAGTCGGCTGCCCCGCGTGTCCTCGGCCACTGCCGCCGCCGCAGACTTTCGGGCAGCACAGGCACCCGCCGGCGGGAGGCGCGGCTAGGTCGTTCGCAGCCTCGTGGATGGGACATCACGACATGTGGATTCCAGAAGAAGCGGGCACGCGCGGGCACACGCGAAGCCGCGCTGCGGGCCGGGCGAGGGCGCGCGCGGTGGCAGCTTCTGGGGTGTCACCAGGGCTTATTTACGGGATTGGTTACATCGGTAAGAACCCCCGACTTCTCCCAGGGTTGGCAGGGGGCGAAAGGAAATCGGTGTTGCGAATGGGCCTGAGCGGTCCGACCCGCCGGAGCAGAAGACCCCGCGGTCCAGGAGACGCGGCAGGAGGTGGCCTGTTGCGCAGTCCACGGTGTGCGCCCGCTGCGAAGCCGCAACGAGACGGCAGGGACCGCGGGGCCGTGACGCCACCCGCACCCCGCCGCGCTGGGTCCCACGAGAAGGCGGGGCGCAGGGCGGGTACTGGGGTCCCCAGAGGGGTTCCGAGGACGGAACTCAGTAAGCGACCCTGTCAGAATGTGGCTCGGAAAGCGAGGCGGCCGCGAACCCGCAGAGGGACTGGGTCCGATTAGGGGCAAACTTTCCAGCGGTTAAAGACGGTGCTCGCAGCCGCGCGGCTTGGGGTTCGGCCTGGTTACTTAAGGAGCTGCCTAAAAATGGACGGAGCCTCGGATTCGCCGCGCGCAGGGGGGTTCACCGAGCGGCTGTGGGGTGCACCGCGCAGCCCGGGGTGCCGGCGTCTCGCGGCCACCTGGCCCTGGTTCCCTCCCTG
>NW_006437828.1:13409230-13412960 GCF_000325575.1 Pteropus alecto | reverse complement strand
GGCCACCCGCAGGCCCCCTCCCCCAGCCCCAGGCCACCCCGCTCTGCTTCCCGACCCCGGACGTGGCCTCTGCTCCTCTGGAATGGTTTGTAGACAGCGTCGCCCAGCACGCCGGACACTGCCCGGCTGCTGGACTCAGCGCGAGGTGCCCGGTCGCCTGTGCCACCCTCGCGTGTCGGATGCGCGTTCGCTTTTCTGCGGAGCAAAAGTCCCGTGTGCGCGTAACCGTTTACAGACGGTTTTCTTGTGAAGCGCGCTGCCTTGTACCTGCGACACCTGGATGTGCTTACCTGTTCTGTGTCTTTAGACTACGCCCCCGAAATAAGTAAATAAAAATGAAAAAAAAAAAAACTGCCGTTTTCGCCTTGGACGTTTTCACCTGTGACCCCCAAACACTTACGCACACTGGTGTAAAAACATAAGCATATAAGCGTGTACATAAACACACTGCGTTTATATAAGTGAAAAAAAAAAGTTCCAGAACGATGTCAGGCCTTGCTCCCTGGGGCACGCAGACCGCCCGCCTCATCCCGGTCCTGGGCAGAACCGCGGGTCCACTTCCAAGCCCGTCAGCAGGTCGTGATGCGCAGCCGGCAAAGCAGGGGTTTGGAATACGCCGATGGCCCAGAAGCTTCAGGACAAACAAGCCGGCGCCCTGCTGCACATGGTCTCGCATTCTTTTTTGTTCTTTTAAATTTCAGCTTGATTAAGATGAAAGTGGTAGGTTTTCAGTGTACATCCGGGGACTTGCTGTCCGGACTCGCGTGGCGGGATTCCCGCGTCTGGTCCATCACGCGTCCACCTCCTCTCATTTTGTCCTTTGCGTTGGTTTGTGTTTGGCGAGAACATTTACGTTCTACTCTCTTGGCAAATGTCAGTCCTACTGCAGCGTAATCGGCTATGGCCGCCAGGTCCAGGGGCAGACTCTCAGATCTCGTGCGCCTTCCAGCGGAGTGTTCGCACCCTTGGACTAGCCTCTGCCATCTGTGGGTGTGAGGGTACACACCCACAAAGTGACCCGCGTGCGTGTCCCCGCGGCGGACGCGGCGGACGCTCGGCAACGGGCCGAGGACGCCCAGGCGTTCCGCGCGGCTCCCTGCGCTACCTGGGCCCACGGCGACTCTCGTGACAGGGAGCGTGACAGTGATCGCTCCTGCCAGTCCCCCGCCGGGTCCCCATCGGAGCAGGAGTAAGGACCCCGCTCCGTGCTGAGCGGACGCCGCGGTGGGGACCGCTCTGGTTTCCCCCCGAACTCATTATCCTCGTTGATTCCTTTTCTCGTGTTGTAAAAATGCCCTTGAATTCTTAGTCTGGAATGATTTTTTTCTTCATTTGCATGACTGGCTGATATTATCGAATGCTGTTTTGCTTCTAGATAAATGTTCATGCGGCTCTTATCACTGGATAAATTACGTGGTGAATTATGTCGACAGGCACCCGGATGTCGGGTGATGCCTGCGTTCTTGATATGAACCCCGCTTGTCCACGGTGTATTTTAACTACGATCGAATTCGTGTCGCTCGTGTTCTACTTAAGAAGACGTCAATAAAGGAAATTGCCTATAATTTTCTTCACTGTTCTTTGCTAGTCCAAGTTTAGTATCAAGATTCTAATTACTGTGAAAATGGTTTGAGAAGTTTTCTTTTATTTTTTATATGTATTCCTTGAAATCTGGACGACCAGCTTGCAAAACAAAAACAAAACCAGGACCTAACGAAACAACACCAGAACCTAATGAAACAACACCAGGACCTAACGAAACAAAACCAGAACCTAATGAAACAAAACCAGAACCTAACGAAACAACACCAGGACCTAACGAAACAACACCAGAAAAGCTCGCGCCCTCCTCCCTCCGTCTCCCTCTGCCGTCCTGTCTCTGTCTCGTCCTCGTTTTACAGGGTCCCGCCCTCCGGTCATTCAGGCAGACACCAGCTTCAGCACTCGGGGGAAGGACTTTTGCAGATGCAGTGAAGGTCCTAGGTCCGTGGCTCTAAGCCATGGAGACCACCCAACAGGCCTCCGCCCGTCCAGCTAAGCGCCTTGAACGCGGGTGCTCCCTTCTGCTGGTGGAAGGGCAGGCAGCAGAAAGGACTTGAGGCGTGAGGAGGATTCGACGTGCCCTTGCTAAGTGAAAGAGGGAGCCAGGAGGGAAGGAGTGTGGCCATCTCTGGGGCCCCCGCTGGCAGTGAACTTGGGGATCTCAGACCCACAGCCAGAGAACTGGGTTCCGCGCCCAGCCTGCACGGGCGTGGGTGTGAGTTCTTCTCCCAAGGACGCCCGTAAGGGCCCAGCCAGGGAGGCCCATGAGTGACACGTTCATCACAGAACCCGGCCCGGCCCCCAGACTTCTGGCAGGAAGAACTGTGAGCTAATGAATAGGTGTGGTTTCAGCTGCCAATTCTATGCAAATTTTTGCTTGGTAATAAAAAACTCTAGGCAGTGAGGGTCGAATGCAGGACTTTGATGTTTTGATCACCTTTACATATTATTAAAATATTATTAGTTTATTTGGATATTGGACCTATATTTGAACCAATTTGAAAAATTATATTTTAAAGACCCTTGCCTTTGTAATTTATGTTTATAAACATATATAACAGTTTGCAAGTAAATGTGAAAAAAATCATAATCAATAGTGTAGAAAAACGTAATTATCCAAATTGATTCAAGAAGATATATAAATACAAATAAACTAGTAATGACAACGTAAATTCCACACACACACACACACACACACACACACACACACTTTCTTCAGCCCAATGTTCCAGAGCAAAAGTTTAAAAACAGTTCACTGGACGAGAGATGGGAAAACGCAGACCGAACCAGAGAAAGTCACTGATGGATATTTCATACAAATAAAAACGCCTGAAGCGTCTTCTAAGCGTGTGGACCATTTTTTCAAATGTCTACTTATAATAGAAAATGCCTTTTGTATCCCTAAAAGATCACTATGCACGAAACAGTTTTCATTTTCGGAAAACAAACTCTTGGATTAATTCCCCCAAATCGCTTATCCTGTGGTGAGCTCCACAGAGGTGGGTGCTTTGCCCCTAGTTTGTAAGGAGTGCAGGGTGCACACGCGTGTTAAGGGGGCATCACCCTGTGTCCATCGCTCTGCGGCACAGGGGGCCGTGTGCCACCAGCCAGGGGGACCCCGGCAGAAGCACTGGCGACCAGCTCAGCTCGGCCCCCGTGGCCCTAAGCAGTCACTCTACTCCCCACCACGGGCTCTGCTTTTGCAAACAGGAAGGAGACATTGCCGTCACCCAGCTACCAGGGTCAGGTGACATCTGGGAAGGGTTATTGGGTGAATACAGGACCAAATATTTGTTTTAATGAAGCAGCGAGGAATTAGACTCGACAAGCAGCCAAATTGTTCTCATATGCCTGGCGGTTTACTGGTCCCCAGAGGCAGGCTCTGTCTGGCGGACTCTCTCCCTCCCTTGGGTGACGTGGGGACTCTGCTCGCTCAGCCCCTGCGGCTGCAGCAGGCCCCGCACTCAGTGTGCAGCCCATTGTGACTCTAATGCGCCACCAACCCGGCTAGCTGAGCCTGGGTGTACTTGCCTCATCGGAGTGTGTTGCTTGTGGCCCCTTTTTGACATGAGACTTACGCTTGGTGCCATGGTCGCACATCTTCCAAAGCAGTGACCCTGGGCAGTTCTTAAAAAATACTCCTTCCCGTCGCCCCAGGACGAAGGATGAGCTTGAGGGCGCGTGCGGT
>NW_006437828.1:13403822-13409200 GCF_000325575.1 Pteropus alecto | reverse complement strand
CGGGGCGGACGGGGGACGGGGCGGGCGGCTGCCGAGGAACACACGGCACACCCGCGCGTGCCTCTCGGGGGTGAAGACACCCGTGTTTCCTTGCCGGACACGGCGGCGTCTGGAGGCCCGAGCCACCTGTCCCTCCCCGGGGCTTTGCCCGGGGCTGCGTTCCACGAAGCTGCTTATTAAGTGGCTTCGCTTTAAAATATTGACATCGCCGTTTCCGAGGCAGCTGCATCCACAGTCAGAATTTCCTTTGCCACTGGGAAAAATGCCGTCCCGATCGATCAGCAGATGGCAAACTTGCTCCACGCGAGAGCCCGGGGCCGGCCTTCCCCAGAAGCCGCGCGGACATTGCGTTCCGAGCTCGTGCTCGCCGCGTCTTTGAGCGGCAGCGAGGGCAGCGCCCCTCGTTTTCTGTGACACCCGGCCACGCACGGGGCCACGCACGGGGCCACGCGCGTCTCCGCCAGCTCCCGCGTCTCAGGGGCGCGCGAGCCCATCTGGATTCCCGGCTCCCGTACACAGATGCCTCCTTTTAACCTGACAGACCGAGGGAGGGTTTTCTTGTTCATTAAAGCTTTTCCTCGTTTCCTTCCCAAACGCGACCCGGGACGGCTCCGCCTCCGGTTGGTCGTCGGGAAGCGGGTGACCAGCCTGCCACGGCTGCCGTCGTCTCCTGTGCCCGGCACCGTCCCCGTTACTGCTGCAGTACATCGTGGCCGCAGGTGAGGGGACTGTCCCCACGCCGAGATTTCCTGCATGAAAGCGGCAAATAGGAATTCCAGGGACGACGGGTGGAATTAAATTCTTAAAAACAAATTAATGCGACTGAGGTAATTAAGAGGCGGCCTGAAGCCCAGCGCATTTTAATCGACTGGGATCAGAAATACATGTCAGGGTTCGAGCTGTTTTCTAGTTAACACGGCGTTCGAAGTTCGACGTTTGACCTGAAGAGAAACGGTGACTTTTCATTGGCAGTAAATAGTATTTTCCTCGACATATTTTAGTGGGTCTTTAACAGTCAATATTCTATAGACAGGTATAGGCTGCAGAGAGCATGAGGGGACAAAAGTCACAGCTGAGAGGCGACCGCCCTGACAGGGAAGAGAAGCAGCTGCTCCTCGGGTGGGGTATGAGAGGAACAGTCTGGTCTAAGAGGAGGGCCCGGCTTGTGCATTTTAGAGCGACCATCGGATGATCGTGACGTCATTCTAGAGCGACCATCGGATGATCGTGACGTTATTTTAGAGCGACCATCGGATGATCGTGACGTCATTTTAGAGCGACCATCGGATGATCGTGACGTCAGCTCCGTGTGCCGGGCACGCAGGTGGCACGCAAGGCGGTGGCCGTGCCAGTCCGCGGCAGGCGGGGGCCAGCGCGGGAGCGCGCTGGATCGTGGCTGTCCACGGGTTCTTTCCATTTTGCGTTTGTTGATCTGAAACGCCCCAGACGGCCTCGCTGGGGTTCACTTGGCATTCTCTGGTGTTTAGTTTGCACGCTGTTCGTGGAAATTAAAAAGTTAGTGCAGCTGCGGTGGGGAACATTATGGGGGTTTCTCAGAAAATTAAAGATAAAACTACCTGATGAGCCAGCAACCCCGCTTCTGAGTTCACGTTTGAGGGCAATGAAATCTGGATCTTGAAGAGGCATCTTCACGGTGTCCGCCGAAGCAGTAATTACGATGTCCGGGGACAGATGAACGTGTAAAAACAATGTGGTTTATATAAAACAGAGTATCCATCAGCCTGACGAAGACAAGGAATGGACGTGAATGAACCCGGAGGACATCGAGTAACGAGGCCGTCACGGACGGACAGAGGCCGCATGGGAAGCGGACGGCAGGGGGACGGTGGCGGGCTGGAGGGCGGGTGCGGGGCTCGCTGTTCCGGGGCTGCACGGTTTCCGTTACGCGAGGTAAACAGATGCGGGGCTCTGCCTGAGCGAGAGCCTGGGGCGACGTCGCGGGGCTGCGTGCTAACCGGTCGTTGGTGGGGAATCACGTGTTAACTGTGCTCACGAAAATAAAAACAAAGTCCAATAAACAGGGAGCGCAGGGGACACTCTCCCGCTGCCTCGACCGGGCTGCTGGTCACGGGTCTGTGTGCGTCCGCGGCGTCCAATGGTGCATGTTAAATGCACGCACGTTCTGCATATTAACCAGACCGCCATAAAGCTGCTAAAAATTGCCTTTTTCACTGGCGAAGCTGGTGTCCGGGCTTTTCACATGACTCCTTGTGCTTTGTCAAAGTACGATGGATTCTGGATGTTGAACCTATAGGGAGCCTGGCTTCGGGCGCAGCAAGCACCCTGAGATGCTGACGGAAGACGCAGGCTTATGCGTCCTGGCCTTGAGGTCCCAGTTGTCTCACCTGCCACCAGCAATGGGCAGAGGAAAGTCGCTGAGGCCAGCCTCCGCTCAGGGAGAGGACGCCGGACCCCTCTTCCTAGCGGGAGGCTTAGCAAAGCGCTTAGAGCCGCCTTTAGTTCATTCACCAAAACAAGCGGGACAGAGAAAAGCCCAGGGGTTCACAGGGACGCTGGAGTAGAGTTTCAACTCGGTGCGTCTGCAGCACGGTCTTACTGTGCGGTGGACAGAAGGGGTGCTCTGCCCGGTGGGAGGTGAGACCATAACGGGGCGTAGCTGGCGATGGCTTCGTCAGGACACCGTCGTCCTGTGTGGCCCAACCACGGGCAGTCCTAGAACTAGGCGTGCCGGCCACGCGCCTGGCGGGGGGCACACGCATCTCCGCCTCAGCCTCGTTCACGTTCTCGCCGATGAAGGAGCCGTCTAGTCCCAGGCACCTTGTCACGGCCACGTCCCACCAGGTGACGAAAACTGTTCTCTCCTTTCTCAAATGGAATGAATGGTTTTGAAGTGCTTCCACGCGATGTCACCACACATATACATTTGTTTCTATTAATTATTTTTAATAAGAATATCGTTATGATCTAGTTTGACCCCACCCATTCTGATTTTATGAAAAAAGTGATCCTTTGGGGTTAGAGTGTCCATCGTTAGTCTCAGCTTAAGGATCAGCGAGGCGGAGGGCGCCCACGGTCGGGTTTGGGGGGCGCCCCGCTGCCTGTGACGAGGTGCGCCCCGCCGCTCGCTCCCAGACGCCCCCACGGAGCAGACGCTTTGCGAGGCGGCTCCCTCATGTCCTGCTCTAGAATAGGGTCTGTCTTCCACGTCGGGCGAGCGCTTAAGACGACGTTTTCATTTTATGCCGTCTTTCCACCCCCCCGCCCCAGTTAAGACTGAGCCCTAATATGCTTCCCATCCCGTAAAATTCACGTTCTCGTGAGACCGATTTTCAGAGGGTATTATTTTCGACGGTGTGGAGCATTTACACAGTTCTTCTGATCATAAATGACTGACTGTCCTCTGCAGCTCACAGGCATTCGAAGGCTTAGGATGGTCAATTATGGTAAACTGCAGATAAGAGAACATGCATTTTAAAAAATACCAAAAACGGATATTCCTCGGACATGGACGCCTCTTTCTAAATGCTGCTCTCGTGAATTTCGAGACTGGGTGCGGCCGGTGTGCATGGCTCACGCGCGTGCATTCGGCTCCTGTGAGAGCTGAAACACACTCTTTACGTCTTTCATAAAATGGTCTCGAATTCTTAAGAAACGGTTGCCAGAGGCTCGGTAAAGCCAAACAAACGTTTCGGAGGCAATAAACCTCTAACAGAGAGTTGTAACGTTTTATTTCAAGTCTTGTTTTCTACCCACTTTAGTTTGGGTTCAAAATGTGGGCGGCTTTCAAACCGGTGAAGACGCAACTGTGCTGGTGTGGGTCACACCGGAGGCTGCAGTCCTGGGACTCGGAACAGTGACGTCCGGGACCTGACCACGCTCACGCAAGACGATGGGACACCAGCTGCCGGCAGCGGGACGGCGTCTAATTTCCCCTAGAGGCGCGTCATGTGACCAGTTGGGACACATGCTGGAACTCTGTCCTCCTGGCACAGTGCAGGAGCGGGCGAGGTTTTCTGGGACCTTCCTCCCCAGCGAGGAGCTCATCAGCGGTCCCTGGCACTGCTCGTGCTGCTGTCCCCACGGGGTCCCATCGAAGGGTGGACGTTCACGCCCTCCTCCCGTGACTCCGGTGAGAGCGAGACCTGTGATTCTGCTCCTTACCGGCTTCCGACGTCTGTTCCTAACCGGTGAACAAATCGGCGTCGGAAAGACGCTGCGTTGACTGGGAAATTTCTGACCCGATACTAAGGCGCTGATCGGCCCGTAGAAGCCTCACGGGTCTGAACATTCGAAGAAGGACAGCGACGGGCACCTCTGAGCGCTGACAGCCGTCTGCGCCCGGTGAGGACAGGGCGACGTGTGTCATCCGTTTCGTCGACTTCACAATGTCTCGAGTCCAAAGTGGCCGTTGACCTGATTTTGCGGTTGAGGAAACAGACCCAGCAGAACCAGAAGCTGGTGGACCTGAGACCGCGGGGTCCCTCGCCAGGATGGGCAGAGGCGGTGTGCTCGCCCCCCACACCCCGAAACCTGGGCTCCAGCTCCCCTCTCTCTGGAGCTGAGGATTTAGCCGGGGGCCGGACGGGTCACACGTGTCCACGCCCTCGGTCCGGGTGGCAGGCTCCTGGCTGTCCCCTGTCGGCTGTCGTCCAGCGAGAACCCGGTACCCGGCAGCCAGCTCCCCATGTTCTCTCCTTTGGTAATTTGAAGGCTCACTTGAGTCTAATTGTTTAAACTAGGTTCGTTTCCTCCCATGTGATGGAAGCCGAGAAGGACATTTTTGCTGGAAAGCACCATTGATCTGAATGTATAAACATGGAAATATATGCATACTCAACTCTAATACGGATCATCTATAAATAGTAAAAAAAAACCCATTCTCGTTGCTATAGCAATGAGGGATTTACTTCGACATCTC
The DNA here is from genome assembly GCF_000325575.1 of Pteropus alecto. NCBI lineage: Eukaryota > Metazoa > Chordata > Mammalia > Chiroptera > Pteropodidae > Pteropus > Pteropus alecto. The sequence goes on along the minus strand of NW_006437828.1, from coordinate 13,404,300 downwards.
TATTCTGGATTCAGGGGCAGTGGCACTTTGAGTATGTTTTCCGGCCACAGAGGTGACCCTCTAAGCCCGCGCTGGCCACCTTCGCTCAGGTTTGTGGGTGGCACGTGTAGCTTTGCGATGTGAGGGGTCTTATTTTAACATGTACAGACCAGGCGGGGAGGAGTCGTCGAAAGCTCGATCCGCTTGGGAGGAGAAAAGAGCGAAATTCAGAACGAGGACACCACAGGACGGTCTCTCAGAGTGATTTCTACCCGGCCCGGTGTCAGGCAGTAAAAAGCGAACTGAGAGAAACACAAGGAAATTCGGGAGAAAATTCGGAAAACCTGGAGCACGTCTTCAAACATCAGGAAGTGGGGGCCGTGTGAGGGGAGCGTCAGCTGGGATGTTTTGCTCTTTTTCCAGTACCTGAAATTCCTGACGAAGGTGACCGGCTCCTTCGGAAAAGAAGCGCCCTTCGCCCCCACCCGGCCCCGCTCGC
>NW_006437828.1:13402434-13403784 GCF_000325575.1 Pteropus alecto | reverse complement strand
CCGCAGTCTGGGGCCGCCGGAGCCTCCTCGGATGTGACCGTGCGTCTCCCGTCCCCGCGATGTTTAAAGTAAAGGCTCGTCGATGTTCGTTCTGGGGCATTCTGTGTGACCAGCCAAAAAACCAGAAAGGCGCCCGAAGCACTCGTTTCATGGGAGATGAAATTTAAAGGAAGTTTTGGATCTTATACAAAGGGAATCTCTTCGTCCTTTTATATGAAAAGGCAACGTGCCACCGTAGGGGCCTTTCCTGTCGTCCCACACAGATTACATTCCCGGTTCCCGGGAAAAGTCTCTCTGCCCAGGAACTTACGTGAAAACCCATCTGATTGGCTTGGGGTTTTGTGTTTTGTTTTGTTTCGTTTTCCGTAAATTTTGCATATAAGTGAAATCGCATGGTATTTATCTTTGTCTGACTTGGTTCACTCAGCATAATAACCTCGAGGTCCATCCATGTCGTTGCAAATGGTAGGATTTCATTTTTTAAATGGCCGAGCGATATTCCGTTGTGTATATGAACCGTTAACCTCGCCTGAAATAGGTGTGTGTGTGAAAAACAGTAAAACAGATATTCTATCAGAAAAGCTACTTGGTATTAACTGTAAATTTATTTGAAAACTTTTTCTGTCTGTTTGCACATTTTATGGCTGTAACGAAGTACGTGAGATAGGAAATATTCTTGAGAAATCCAGTGTCCTAAGGATTTAGTTTTAATTCTTAGTCTCCACGAGAAAAGGCCAAGTGCTCTGATTTCTTCTTTCTGATTTTCAGTCTCTTTTGGAAGTTTGCTTTTTTCATGGAATGATTCTTTCTTTCTGATTTACAAAGTAAAAAGTCTTATTAACTCCCTGGGTCACCTGGAATTTTTTTTTTCTCCCACATAATGTGTTTACATGTAAAAACCTCAAGTTTCTGTCTTTTTCCACATGAGTGATTTTTTTCTTAACATTTCTAAAACTCTCTGCAAGGGAAGAGTTAGATTGACTGAGAATGGAGAGGGAACGCAAGGAAGGGGGGAGAGAGAGAGAGAGAGAGAGAGAGAGACAGAGAGAGAGAGACACACACACACACACACACACACCGAGGCAGCCGATGTTCGCCCTCAGACCCTGGCAGCCCGCCCCTCCGTCCTGGTTATGGAGAAGCTCAGCCCGAGAGGCGGAGACACTGGCCTCCAGCACGGAGGACACCTCCACGGGACACCGAAGGGTGTGAGCACAGGACTCGCAGTCAACGTTTCTCGACCGAGCAGGCACTTGCTTGAAAGTTTGCATTTTTCACGTGCAAACGTTTTGGGCCATTCGAGCTGATGCAGTGATGGAGGATTTGGAACGGGGCTGGTTTGCCGGATCC
>NW_006437828.1:13381334-13402240 GCF_000325575.1 Pteropus alecto | reverse complement strand
AGAGAGGCTCAGGGAAAGAAAAGCCTGCGCGGACCCCACGGGGCGTGGGCGTGCTGCGGGGGGCGGGGGGCGGGGAGCGGCTGCTTCGCCCGAGAGCAGAGCCTAAAGCAGAGCTTGTCATCTCCTGGTCACACTGCACTGTGACCGGTTCTGCGTCTCGTTTCTCCAGGTCACGTGCGTGTCAGGATGTGGCCCACGTGTCTTCTTCGTGCACACGCGCCCGTCCACGGGCCCGAAGCACGGAGGACGCCAGCCGACCGTCGGTCAGGCCGTTCAAACCGGGGTGAAGTTTGAAACGCTGTCTCTTTGGGCGGGAACGGGGGCGCCCTGAGGCTCGTCCTGGACGGCAGAGGCCGGCGGGCGCCTGGAGCGCGAGCTCCGTCCTTAAGGTCGAGAGCGCGACGCGTTGGGCTTCAAGGTTTGTTTGGGCTCGAATTTATCTATCTTATTTCCAATGGCAAGTTTAGATGTTTGTAAAGACTGGCATTTCTCGGAAATTCGAAAGTCCCCTAGGCTAGCCTGGAACTGGACCCCTGGACAACACGTGAATAATTTCTACAAAAGAGTAAATCAGCCCGGCTTCGGGCCTCAGCTCACCTGCCCGCTCACGCCCCTCATCCGACTGTCAGAAGCCCTTTAACTCACGAGAAACTTCTTACGCTCTCGAAGGGGTGTTTCGGTGCGCTGGGCCTTCCTGCTGCGTGGGTGGGTGGGAGCCGCGAGCCGGCCTCGCGGGGCCTTTGCCTTTTCCTCCCGTGGTGCTGCGACATCTCCATTCTACACACCACACCGCGGACCCTGGCGTTTGCGAAGCCCCCCGCACACCCTGCGCCCGAAACGCAGCTGATCGCTCATCGCAAAGGCGACAGCGGTCAAGCCCGTGGGCTTCGGACGTCAGAGCGCCTGTCGGCGGGGGCTGGATCCCAGGCCCTCGGCGCCTTTACCAAACACAGAGGGTTAAAGGGAAGGTTTCGTTTTAAATTCTGAGTGTCCTGGCTCCCGACAGACTTCATTGTCCTGCTAAAAAAAAAAAATCGCCTGTGCAATCATGAAAAATAGGTGTGTGTTTGAGTATTTTTTTTTCAGACCCCATGCTGTGTTTGAACAAATGCTCTGATTTCATGTGAATGAACAGAGTGATGGGCTTTACTTGGCTTTGTGTCATAAATAGACAGCAATTCAAGAAGAGACGCACGACAGAGCATGAAGGGCCAGGCTGAGTGGGATGCCACACGAGACACTGCTCGGTGCTTCTGCACAAACAGCTGACGTCGCCGGCAGGCCGCGGCGGAGGACGCTTTGCTGTTTGCAGGAGAGGAGCTTAAAAATATGGCAGCTTGATTTTACAAAAAGAATATGTTAAATTAATGTATTCATTCAAATTTATGCCAAAGGAAAGCTAGAGAGAGATTCTAAAAAGGATACCTAAACTCAAATAGATTATTCCTCATCAAGCAGTGACTATATTTTTAATGTTTCGTATAAAACGTCTGGCATTCAACGATTTCTATGTCTGCCTTAAGAGCCACTCATTGATCCATCAAGATAACCAATAGGCAATCAATCCCTTCATTAATTGTCACGCTCCACGGAGTAGAACTTTTATAGATTTCTTAAACCAGTCTGGTGACATCTGAGGAGATTAGGAACGGGGAGCGTGGGGGTCACGTGGACGGGTGCTGCCTTCGACACCTTCCTTCGGCTACTACACCTCCATCGTGCAGGTTTATACTCCGATGTGATTTTAAATGCAACGGGAAGCTACGCTCACAGGACAAGGGGACCAGGTGCCCTTAGCCGGGTTCAGATTGCCTTCCCCCCCCGTCCGCACGCACGCACACACGCGTATTCACACACGCACACTCACACACATGCATGGACACACACGCATACTCACACACACACGGACACACACACACTAACACATACACACGCACGGGCACATACACTCACATACATGTGCGCGCATGCACACACACATGCACTCACACATACACACGTGCGCACACACACAATTCTCACATACACTCAAACACACATGTGTGCACACATACACACGTGCACACATGCACACACGTACTCACAAATGGACACACATACACACACACACATAAACATACTCACACATGCACATGCATGCACACATACACACACACTAACATACACAGGTGGGCACACACACATAGTCACACACAAGCATGCGTGTACACATACTCAAACACACACACATACATGCACACATGCACACAATCACATGTGTGCACCCATGCACACTCACACATGCACACACACACATGCAACACACATGCACACACATGTGCACATACACATACTCACACACATACACACATGTGCATGCACACACATACACATGCACACACATGCTCACAAGTGCACGAACATATACACAGAGACACATGAAATTTTAGCTCATGTGTGCGCCCGCACATGTCTGTATCTGTACAACAAACATGTGTGAACACATAACACACTCGCATGCGCACTCACTCAAACACACATGCGTGTACACATACACACGTGCACACATGCACACACATACTCACATACACATAGACATCTATGAGATGGAAGAAGACAGTCCTTGGACCCTAAATCGAGGTAGATGTTATTGAACCAAATTGTCTCTATTTCCAGTTTCTGGGAAGAGAATTAAATAATATTATCTGGAAAAAATGTGTGAAACCAAATATTCTGCTTTAGAAGTGGATTCTATTTTGACATGAACATAAAGAGAAATTCAGCCAGGATGTCACTGACTAATTATAAAACCAGATGATGATTTACATGTGAATTGTAGCATCGTGTTAATCAAATAATAATTTCACATAATTTTTTCTTTAAATCTAAAAGAAATAAATGTACTTAAGAGAAATGAATGAACGAAAATTATTTTATCATTAAATAATGCTACAGAGCACTTTATTCGGTCAAATTATGGTAATAAACTCTTAAATACAAAATAACAGCTTAGCGATTGCTGGATAATACATATTTTTTTTTACTTTGGTAAACTCATGTCAAGAAACACACCTCTTTCCAGGTGGCGTTTGCGTGATCGAGAAATGCTCAGTGCAGTCGCGGGGATGTTCGCGCGCATCGGGAACGTTTTCAGAGCGAGTGCCGATCCCTCTCCCGTGCCCGGGAGCGGGGGGCAGAGCAGCTGCTGTGGGTGGAACTGCGCTCGGGCCAGCCCGGCCGTGGGGGCCGCCACCGCGGCGCCTCAGAATGTGCCGGATGCACAGCCAGGGGCTTGGGGGAGAGATCGGGCGGCCTGGGCCATCTGGGGAGCCCTGAGCCCCACGGACCGGGGCCCGTGCGGGAAGCATTTGTGCGCACAGGGACAGCACGCATGGGGAGAGGCAAGGAGAAGCCCCAGGGGAAGCACTCTGCCGACCCCTCCACCTTGGCCTTCTGGCCTCCAGGACTGCGGGACGATTCGGGTCTGCCGACCAGCCCGCCTGGGGCGCACAGAACCGGGCGTCAGGGCCTGTCCCCGCGGTCCTATCTGCGGCTGCAGGGACGGGAGCCACCGTGACGCTGACTCTGCAGGGCAGAAGTGGCATCGTCTGGCCCCTGCACGTGTCCTCACCAGAGAAGCAGAGCACAGATCACAGCCTTGGACACTCACGCCGGCCGGCGTCAGCTCCCACAGTGGCTGCTGTGTGTTCCCGTGGTGGCTGCTGTGTGCTGTGCCGCTGGCCACACCTGCCTTTCTCCCTGGGCGTCCTCCACCAACCCACAGGCTGCTGCCTCTAAGCCGGACACATGGGCGCCATCCTCCTGTCCCCCAAATCATGTCAGCAGCAGAGGGAACAACGCAGGGGCCAGCGGGGTGGCCCGCCAGCTACCCGCCCGTCCCAGGCACGCCTGGAGTCTGGCTTCCAGGTCTCGGCGCTGCGGCCACTGCTTAAGCTCCTTCTTGCATATTCCGGTTACTTTTAAACACGCATTCAGTTCAAGATTGTTTTGTTTTGTTTTTCACTGACTTTCTTTCTTTTTTTTCTTTGAGTCATTTGAAATTGTATTTATTTCCCAAATCTTTGGGGATGATTAAGATACTCAGTGTCATTGATTTTTAGTTTAATTCCATCACGCTTCGATAACATACTTTGAGTGACTTTTTCTGCGAGCTTTGTCTCACGGCCCGCAGCACCATCGACCTTCTTGACTGTCTCCTGAAAACCGGAGGAGAATCGGAATTTGCCGCCGCGGGGCCGAGGGCTCCGTAAGTGGCCATCACGTGCAGCTGGCTGATCGCGTCTACATCCTGCCGGTTTCCCAGCTCGGGTCCATCGGTCATTGACAGAGGAATGTCGATGTCCGGACACCAGCTGGACTTGCCTTTCTGCTCCACGGCTCTGTCCCGGGCATTGGAAGCCTCGTTGCTGGGAGACGCAGGTCTAATATCATTGCGTCTTCTCGGTGAATCGGCACTTTCTCATTCCGACTTTGTTTCTAACGTGTTTCTTGCCCGACGCCTGTTTTCCTGGTCACGGTGCAGCTGCTCTCGCCTCCGCCGGTCGGCGTCTGCATTTTCTACTCGCTTCGTCCGTTCCCGTTCACCCCCTCTCTCTATAGCGAAAGCTTGTGTCTTGCAGGCAGCACGAAGTCTTTTTCAATCCAATCTGACGTGTTCTATGTTCTTGGTGTTTGTACGGTCTCCAGTAACGCGATCGCTCGTAGTTTCGGATTAAAATGTCTCATCTCTTAGGCTGTTTTTTGTTGTTGTTGTTTGTTACTGTTGATCTATCTCTTTTTTTTTTCTCCTTTTCTCTCTTTTCTTATTTTAAATAAGCATTATTTTTGAATCCGTTCTACCTCCTTGACTGACCTATCATTCACACATCTTTTATTTATTTATTTTTTCAGTAGATCCCCCTAGGGTTACGATACACACCGTGAAATAATTGGACTCTGCCATTCTATTGCTGAGACTTTGATTAATAAAAAATATATTATTTTTTGAGAATAATATATTCTCAAAGCCCTTCGCGCTTGCAGGACGTGCTGAATGTGTAGCCAGCTCCAAGGAGCGTTGCTTGTCCAGCTACAATGAACAAGCCCGAGATCAAGTTCAAAGTCACGACCTATCCCAACCCTTTAGAGTGGAAGGCACAGAACAGTCACCTGGGCCAAAGGTCAAGGAGAGGCGTGTCCGCAGGGAGAGAAAGGCTCAGAGACGGGCTCATCTGGGTCGCACTAACCTGACGCCACACAGACAGCTCCGCTGGGGCGGCTGACGGGCCAGCAGCCGCGGAGCCCCACGCGCTTCCTGGGCCTGCCTGGGCCGAGGCCCCATGGTCTCCACTCCCCTGGTCGGTTTAATTTCTGAGGCTCTGTCCTCATTCAATTTACACTGCGATTCTGTATTATTCTGGTTTTGGCAAGATTTAATACACACACACACACACACACACACACACACACACACTGAAGTTAGTCATTTTAATCAGATCGTGTTGATTGTAGATATCAAAATGATTAAGCCATTTTGCTTAATCTGATTGATGTATTTAATCCGATACCTTCAACCAAGGTCACAGCTGCTCGAGTTGTTATTAAACGCCAAGCGTTTTTTTCCAGGAAATGTATAAATATTTATTTCCTCTGGAAATTATATGTTTAAAATAATTCATCTAAAATATCAGTTTGACCATTTCGCTCTAGATCATTTTCATGGTTCACATATTTAATGGCTCTTTTTTCCGTGAGAACATCAAATGCACCTGCCGTGCGCGTAGGGTTCCCCTCCCACCTGCCGCCACCCACCTGCACGTCACCTCATCACGCAGCGACACCGCGGTGTTGGTCCTTCCTGTCCCCACCCACACGTGCTGTCCCTGGATCTCTGTGCCTCTCCCCACGAGACGGTCCTCTCCACCCTTTGTCTCCCATCCCCGAGGCCCCCCGAACCCCTCGAGACCCTCTCGGCCTGGGTGCCTCCGGCTGCAGCAGGTGAAGCTGAGCTCTCGGGCACCGTGCAAATTCTTAATGTCCTCAGTGTATTGTGATCGAAATAATAAAGCTTTGAGAAAAATGTTACATATTACATATTTTTTGATAATGAGAATAATGAACATAAAAGATTTAAAATTAGTTTCCTTTATCTAGAATTAAGGGATACAAATCAGTTTTAGCATTTATTATTTTCCAACTTTTCTTGAAACGAGGTGTTCCTATTGATTAATTATTATTCGCCAGATTGTAATGTGAAAATTAGAATGTGACATTAGCAATTTACATGTTGCTCTTTTAAAAATGACCTTCTTTTATCTTAGTGTTTTTGCATTTACAGTTTTAGCCGCTTTTTTCCTTTTAATTTCCTTCCCACTTGCAATCAAAAGAAAAAAGGAAGATGATAAAATGTATGTTATAATTAATGAGCCAATTCTTTGCATCATCAACTGCAAACTTAATATGTGAGCTGTTTCACTTTTGACTTAGTATTTCAGAGATAGTAGTTATTACTTAGCTATAAAATTAGTTCGGGATCTTCACTTTATCTTTTTTCATAAATTATACATACATTTTGAGAAAGCATTTCTCCTTTCTTCTAACTACCTAGTAGAGGATTTACTTCTGAGTCATTGACCTAAAGGGAATAATGATGGTTCTTTTCCTAAAAAAACTCACCCCTGTACCATTTGTCATTGAACTCAGACCCAGCAAGGGTGCAGAGTTGAGTAATCCCTTAGAAATGTTCTAATTAGGCATTTGAATCTTTATTCAGTTGTTAAGTATCGATGAATTACAGACAGGAAGGGAAGGACAGCAGTGAGTCGGCCACTTGGCTCAGGGCGCACAGCTGGTCAGCTGTAGTTTTTCCTTTTTCGAGTTTAGAAGCGAGCGTAGCCTCGCTCCGCAGAGTGCGGCGTCTGTTTCGTGCGCATGCGGGCGCCCTGGTGAGCGGGCCCTTGGCAGCCAGGACCGATGCTGAGGCGGGGCGTCCCCCACGGAGAAGGGGCGACACGGAGTCATATGCAATCATTGCTCGACCAGCGGGCGCAGAAAAGGGGCCTCGTGTGTCGGCGAGCTAGCCCAAGGCCTCGACGAGCAGAATCTTCCAGCAGAATCCCCGCCCCGAGCTCGGCTTCTAGCTTCTCCGTTCTGTTTCCACGGCGAGGACTGGAGCTTAGAACCCACGGCAGCCGGTGGAGGCTGCGGCCCTAATTCAGCCTGAATCCAGAGCGAACGGTTTCAAAGCTGAAGCGTCGTGGGGGTAGAGGGTCGTGGGCGCCATGACGCGTGGCTCAGACACCAGTCAAGTCTTGTCCTCAGGCCGTGGGAAGGCCGCCTTTGAGACCCTTTAGTGCCAGCTGGTCTCAGAACTGTCCTGACCGAGGACACTGGCCTCAGGAAAGGTCATGCCCCCTGGCCAGGCCACTCCCTTCCTGGGACGGGTCTGCAGAGGCGTGATGGCCACACCCTGGCCTCCACGTGGGGCAGAGCTGAGGTCACAGCTCCCTTCTCTGCCTTCCCTGCCAGGTGTGACACAGGGGCGCCCGCTGACACATCTCCAGCTGGCTGATCCACACCTCGCAGTCTAGCGGACCCAAAACTGGGACAAGACTGGTCACTGTGCGGCCAGCGATGCCTCGGTGAACAAGGACGCGCGCTCCCACGGGTGACGGAGGCACAGCACGAGTGCCTCCTTGCGACCGTGGCCTGCGGATCCAGGCGGCGGAGGTGCAGACTGCACGGCGCCTCCACGGTGCGTTCACAGAGCTTCGCTTCCAGTGCGGTCATGATGTTCGTGAATGAATTAGGGATTTGACGGTTCACGTCGGCTCTTTTTGATTAGCCTCTACCTAAGGTATCCACCTAAACTCAGTCACGGAGAATTTGCATAAGGTCTCAACCTTGAAATTCTAAATCACTTTTCCCGTTGAGCAAGGATTTTTCCAAAGCAGGCGTCAGCCCTGCAGTTTGAATGACAGGGAATCTGGACTTGATGGCTTAGGGGTAACTGACAGAACCTTGCCAGCCCCGATCGGAGGGGTCCGATCGTGTCGTACTGGACTATATTTCTGTCAAATAAAATTTAGTGTCTAAACCCAGTAAGTAAGCAACTATGTAAAAATGAGTGAATCTTTTAACTCAAATGCTGCAATACGAAACCCAGCGTTTGATCGAAGCCTTGTCGTCCTTGCGACCTCTGTGCACACAGGTCCCATTCAGTGCCTGGAAGATGAGGCACAGGGAAGCACAGAAATAGTCTCATTTGTCCCACAAATAAAAAAAACTCTCACGTCCCACTAATTATTATCTGCAAACGTGGGAATAATGGTAGTTCTAATTTGTTCTTTTTATGAGTCGCACAGAGGTGTCTACGTTCCGTTACAAAGTATTCTAACGGTTAATATGATGCGACAAACGCATTAACCTTGAGAAAAAATAATGACTCAAACAAATTGTATAATTTTCATCTTCATCATTAAAATGCTGTTTTAGGGCAATAATTGCCGAATAATCTCATCACAGGAGCAACCAAATGCTAACATGCGGAATACGAAGGCTGTGATTACTACAGAATTCAAAATACCTTCGCTGTCTATTGGCCTCACATCCTGCACTACTCGGCTCATTATTGTCAGGGCGCAGGGACTGTCATTACCGCTGACACTTGATGGGACGTGGGACGGTGAGCGCGGAAGCCGCACAGACGCCGGCAGAAGGATCATTCTGCTTTACTGTCCGATCAGCGAACGGAGACCGAGACCAGCGTCAGGAAACTTTCGGACGCGATGCCGCGCGCCGTGGGCTGGACGGGAGAGCCCGGGCCGGTTCCTCTTTCCGCCCGTGTGCCCCGCGCTGTGTGCTCTACATCGAGGAACGGAAAATACCACGAGCCGGTTTTAAGCACTTAGGCGACTCGACACGTCTGCCATGGCGAGGAGGCGTCCGCACGCCGTCCCCGGAGAGGGCCTTCCTGACGCCGGGAAGACCGCACTCGAGTGCAACGCCCGTGTGACGCGGACAGCCGGCGAGAAAGACGCCGAGGTGACCACGGCCCTGCCACTTCCTCACTGCGAGCACGTGAGACGCCGAGTGGGAGCCACCTCGCCAAGCTCGGTCAGCCCGCAGGGCCGCGCGAGGTCACGGACGCGCCGCTGGTTTGGGGCTGGTCGTCACATAACTGCAGGTCATTGGCCCAAGTCGCTTTCACCTGCTTTAGTTACGAGAACAGGGCGGCTGTGCGTGGTGGGTCGCATGAACTTCTCCGGATATTTATTTCTGTACTTGGACGAACGGTTTGCTCACTTCCTTCCAGATAACAGGAGGAAACCATGTGACTCTGGCTCTCTAGGGGCCATTAAGGGCGACAACCAGCAGACAGCTCCAGTCAGGGGACGGACGAGGGAGCGTCAGCGTTTCTTAGAGCTCCCCCCGTGTGACTGTCTCGGAGGTCAGCGAGGGCAGGCTTTGGAAACGGCTTCTGCGCCTGGCAATGTGGCACTCAGCGCGGGGCCGTTACGCATTTGCGACGGGGAGGAGGAATCCGACTGACGAGGCGGCGTGTTCCACGGCACACGCCTGTCCACCTTCCCGATGCGTTGTTAGCTCGTCCACCAGCACCTGTCGTAGGAGCCTCAGACCGCCTCCCGTGGAGAGAGAGCAGGACCCCTTCCCCTGGGAGAAGGTTGTCAACAGGCATCTATGAGACAAGTGAGCTTTGGTGTGAATTGAAGGTCAGTACTAGGGATACAGGAGACTTTAATTTTTTTTTTTTTTGATTAAACAGAAGCGTTTAAAGTGGAATTTGGGCTTTGGGTCATTTTGCATACACAAAGCACACTGAGTCATATTCTGATTTTTTCGTTTCACTTTTGAACTCTTTCCATTTTCCAGAATGGACCAACGATACAGGCTGTTAACACAACGAGCAAACCCTAAGACCGTAAAACATAAAAGCATAAGACCGTAGATGACAACCTGCCCGAAGTTAAGCGGCCGCTGACCTTCAGCATCTACCCGCAGCCTGCGAGCGAGTCGGAGGCGGCTGCCCTCCCGTCCGCCGTTCCCTTTTTTTTCGAAATCGACCAGTCTTCCGAGGCATGCAAGCCTTTTCCAGCGTCAGCGCCACAGGAGAACTCCAAAGAGACCAGTTCGGACGGGCCGTGTAGGAAAGCACGTCCGGCCACTTCCTTCGTGGATCATCGTTGGACCTCTCAAAAAGGCCAACACTGTAAATTTAATCACTGAGGATGACAGACGGTAAAGCCAAGTGAGTCAGAGTAAAGATGAACGCTCTTGCGGTGCGTGAGCGACAGAGACCCGACAAAGTGGAAACGTACGAAGCTTCCTGAATCCCACTCTGAACTCTGAGGACACAGTCGATGGATGCTGAACAGTGAGTTACAGCTCCGGTCATTCCAGGACATATACCCTTTGCCTGTGACATACCGATGTCGTCTCACTGCGTGTGTGGGGCGGTGTATAAATCCCCAAGCGTGTGCCTACGTTAGCCAAATGGCATGCTTAAAGATGTGACACAGTCTGAATCCTAAAAAGCACTGATCACTTGACTTGCTCACGCTTACGGCCCTGCTATTCTCATGAGAAAAATATGCCTGGGTCAGCGTGGTGATCTGAGCCTATCCAGCGACACCCAGACTTGTGGCAGAGTCACGCAGCATCACTCAGCACCCCTGACCACGGGTCCGTGAGTGGCCCCAGAAGAAAGAGCAGAAATGCCTACACTGGAAGATGACCCTCAGCCAAAACAGAGACCCGCGCAGATAAACCATTACCATTCCATACCATATCATAAAATATTTAAGAAATTTAATAAAATCAAGCAAGGGAGGAAAGACGGGACAAATACAGCAAACAAAACAAGAAAATAACTACAACCTTGCCTTGTTGGTGATGACGCTGGAGGTGAACAGTGTACATTTTTCAGTGAGAACCCAGAAAACTCAGCCTGACCCGCTCCTGCCCGAAGCACGCGCGCTTCCGTATAAAGATAAAAAATAAGTTAAGAGCAAAGGAACGTTTCAATGAGCAAGTCCTTTTTATCATTGGGTAGTTTTTCGCGGTACCATGCACCAGAGTTTGGTCAACTGTTCGCCCCTTGCCAGACGACTGGGTTGTTTGGGGGTCACTACGGATTGAGCTTCTATAAACAAATCGCACAGGTTTTTGTGGGAAACAAATTTTCACTGATACATGCAACAGCTTGGATGGGACCCTAGGAATCATGGTCAGTCCCTAAAAGTTACACAATCTATGCGTGGACTTATGTAAAATTATTTAAAGGAGAAGAATAGAAAGGGTGAAGCATGAGCGGCTCGTGGGGAAGGTCGCAGGCGGAGGCGGGAGACAGAGGTAGCAACACGGGGTCCCGGTGACAAAAAATGATGTCAGATAAATTTTAAATTATTTTTTCTATATTCACAGATCAGAAAAAAAATAAAACGTTTAAAAATAGCGGCGTATCTCGCTACGTTTTTTAAATAAAAGAGAGAACGGAACATGGGCCGGTCGATGAGGACGTGTCGGGAAATCACACTCGGCACTTTTCTAAAGTGACACGTAGTAGTGTGTTTCCTTAAGTTTTCAAAATATATGTATCGTTCAATTTGAACTGGTAGTGTTCGGCTCTCACACACATCTCTTCAACAATTTCATAGTTTTTAGCTTCTAACTGAAAACACGCAGAGTTTCGCGTAGACCATCACAGACCGCTACACTTTGTCTTTCGAGCCACGATCTTATTCCCTTTATGCGCAAACGCTGGTTCTCAGGAAAAGCTAAATTGCATATCTCACAAGTTTTTCACTTTTTATCTCTCGTCTCCTTTATTATGCGTGCCTTGTACCTTGCACGTACTGCCCAGCTTCGTCTTAACAAAGACTGCTTGTTTCTCCAGCAAGAGACTGAGAATGAACCTTCTTCCGAGATGTGTGCCTTGGTCCCAGGGAGCACCTGTCCGCATCCTTCACATGGCGTTCATGCCGTCCATCTGTTAGTGAATTTGTCTGCAGTGATAACTTGGAGCCTCGCGATGCCCAAAGTAGCCTGTGTATGTTCAGAATTCAAAGTGTTCCTATTAAGCGAAAGGCTAAGTAAACTAATGAAGTCAAAGTGTAAGAAATTTGTAATAAAACAAAGTTTCTTTTCCGTGAGATCCATAGCCTAAAAAATATACTTGGGCTCAGTAGGTATGAAACAGATACGTTACAAAGGATGACAGCTTTGAACAAAAGTTTCTGTATCATAAAAGAACTGAATTTCCAGATCTTTTTAGTCAGTGAAAAACTGAATGTACCCAAAAAGATCAAACGTGCCTTTTTATCTGAGTCGGAAGGCAAACAACAATAGAAAAATCGTGCCTGTGAGTTTAAACTTTCAGTAATGAGAAATGCTGTGCCCCTCAATGAGAACTGAGAATTGATATGTCTCTGACCTTAATAAGTCAGAGCTGTTGGCAAAGCTTTGTTTTCATGTTGATGACTCAAAACCTCCCTCTTTATTGGAAGCAAATATTTATTTTTTATGAAGCAATGCTATATTAAGTCTGAACGTATCAGCATCTCGTAGTAAATGCCTTCAAATGCGTTAAAATTACAAAAGCAAAAATGACTGCATCTCAGGAGACAGAGCTTAGTGCTATTTAGAAGTTGCTTTAAACTTCTAAGACTAGGAGAATGAAGCAAGTTTATTTAACAAACATGAGATTATAAAAGTATTTTAGGGGATTTCTGTCTAGAGCAGTGTAATTGACCTGATGAATAGAAAGGAACTTATTTGCACGATCGCATTGAACTATCCCAACTCTGCAAAGAATTTCTTATATGCAAAGTCCCAGTGAAGCCCGTCTGACCCAGATAAACTGCTGGAGAGGCAGCCTGGGGACAGTAGCCTCTCCCAGGGTGTCCTGTGAAAACATGAGTGTGGCTCGTCTCGTCGGCAGGGTTCGCCTCACGCGAGAATGTGGTCCCTGCCTGGAAAACCTGCATCGGTTTGGTTAGCTCTCCCGCAGTTTGCCTTGGGGTCCTGGGGTGCCAGCTGGCGCCGTGGGCCAGGACGATGGGGAACAAAGCTGGTTATCGCGTACTGCTCTGCCCCTCATTCTTTCTTCTGTGTTCTGGAATGCCTCGGCAGAGGGGGTGGGGCAGGCTATGTGCTGAAGAACACGCTTTGAAAAATGATCCCACGGAGAAAAGAACACAGGCTCCTTAGTCACTTTGAAATCAAGTCCAACACCTAACAGCTATTGCGTATCGGAAGTACAGCAAACGACTTTCAGGGTCTCCATGTGGAACACGGGCGTAATGCCATTTTTACTGAGTTGTGGTGAAGATTAGTTTTGATTAAGTGTAAAAACTGCAAGTTACAGTGTCAGGAAGGACAGCATTCAATTCATGTTTTACCTTTATTGTAATCATTGATATATCCATTTGAGTCTTCCAATCTGCTATGTTTCCTACTTTATCACCTCGTCGAGACTTCTTTCCCCGCTTTGCATCCTATATTAGAGTTTTGTTTTAGTCTCTCTATTGCTTTTAAAATTATGTATTTTGTTAAGAATTCTTTGTAGCTATCTTAGAGATTAACACATGCGTTCTTAATTTGTTGAAATCTAATGCAAAGTCACTACTCTGCCTGTTTCCAGGACATTGAGGGATCCTGAAACGCTCAAACCCCAGAAGAGCGTGCATTTTAGGTCGTTTTGGAGTCACGTGACCACTTATTTAAAGACAGACTGGAGTTTAAAATGCTGTCACCTCCGCGATGTGGAGCACAGAAACTGCCTGTAGTGATGCCAGCTACCCTCCTGTCATTGGGTTCTAGCGTTTTGCGACGTCCCATTTCTCTTCAAGGGCACGCCATTTGAAAGTGGGACTCGTGCGTCGGTCACGTGTGTAATCCTCATCACCACCTTTTGACAGGGACACGGTGGCCGCCACCCTGCTCCTTCTTCCCTTGGAAGTTAATGCCTAAAGGTCCCAAGGCTTTCTCGTTGTCTGACGACATGTGGCACGTGCCCTGCAGACGGAGAGCCAGCAAGCCCGTGTCCTTGCCCGCCAGCACGGCCTGTCCTGTCGGAGCCCCATGTCCTGTCATTGGGGGAGGGGGCTCTCGCTTGCACACCGCTTCAGATGTCTGGTCATCATTCTTACTAAAGGAGATATTTTCGCAGTGGGTTCTGGGAAGTGCCTTCTGCCGGGTCCTTCCCGGCCACAGCTAGACCTGAGGAGGACAGTGTACAAACCCAGAACCAGCTGCTCAGTGGAGGGACACGCTGGCCCTCCCCTCGCCGGCGTCCAAGTCCTTAGTCTATTGCAAGAGAGGAAAGCGGAGTAGATGTTAGACAGGAAATGGAAGCGACTGTCTCTGGCTGGCGCCGCGCGGGTCCTAGGTGGGGGACTATGTCCTCTCTCTCTCTTATTCTTACTTTCCAAAAACCTTTACGGTGACAGTTAGTGCCCTGGAAACATCTCGTGGAGACAGAAACCACCTCCGACTTCCGGCCCAGAGCGGGAGGTGGGCCGGAGATGGGCCACCCTCCTGCACGTCTTCCTCTGCCCGCCGGGTCAGGGTCCTCCCCGTCGGGGTCTGTCCCGCCGGCCCGGCAATGAGCGAGCGGAAGCGGCCGTGTGGTCTGTGATGTGAATCCGCAGGACAAACGGCGGGACAAAAAATAACACAGAGCATGCTGGCTTCCTTTACTCCCAAAGGGCGAGGCTGTTAGTTTCTGATTACGAACCCCTTCTCCGAAAGGACTTCGGAATATAACGCCGTGAGGGTGACATTCCACGCGGACCCGAGGACCCCACCTGCCACGCGGCAGAGGGCGACAGGTCACAGGGCGGACCTGCTCCAGGGCCACGTCGGAGGACAGGTTAGGATCCTCCCCTTTCGGGAATCCGTAACACGGAACGCGGGGACTCAGGGGCCTGTCACATGCCGCCGACCTCTGACCCAGGCCCGTTGTCATCGAAGCTAAGCGTCGCTTCAGCCCCAAGTGCTCCGCGTCGGTTTCGCGCCACGAATAAGGACGACGTGATCGCGGGCGCTGAGGGTCGCCCTTGAAAAGGCTGCTGAATAACGAGAAGTTCCAGGAGTGGCCTGGTGATGATGGTTGATGTGAAGATCGCACTGTTTCTCCTATTTTTTTTTTTCTTAGATTCACAGCGTTGCTAATTCCGGAAGTCGTTTTCAGGCCATTCACGGTGACTCGCGGAGACCGGCTGACGCCAGCCAGACACGAGGGGAAGAGGGTGGTGCCCTCGCCGGGCATCTGCCCCTGGGGAGCGAGGCAGGGGACGGTCCTGCGTGTGCTGCGGGAGTCAGCGCGCACGGAGCCGCGCCGTGTGACGTCAGCCCGCACGGAACTGTGACGCCAGCACGCACGGGCCCACGCCTCGTGACGTCAGCCCGCAGGGAATTGTGATGTCAGCCTACACGGAGCCGCGCCTCGCGACGTCAGCGCACACGGAGCCACGTCCCGCGACGTCTGCGCGCATAGAACTGTGACGTCATCCCGCACGGAGCCACGTCCCGCGACTTCAGCGCGCACAAAGCAGCGCCCCGCGACGTCTGCGCGTACGGAACTGTGACGTCAGCGCGTACGGAACTGTGCCTCGCGACGGCATTATTGAGGGCGTCCATCAACCTGCACGTTTGTATAACCTTATGTTTTTCATTGATATTCTGCTTTGCAATAAGCTAATTGTTCATTTCCCAGCATTTCTACTTATTTTCATTAGTTTCAAGCTTAGCTTTTTGTAATAGGGTATTTTTTTCCTCCAAGACTCTATGGCCTGAAAGAACATCGTGAGATTTTAGTAAAATCTTGATGAATGAACGAATGAATCAATCAATTAAATGCATTTATTGTTCGTGCGCAGAGCATCTTCATCCTAATTTTCACCAGCTCTGTAAAGATGCTCTCAGGATGCAACTTACACGTTGAGTAGCAACATCGTCTCGTTTTCCATGAACGCTTTTATTGTTACATTATACAAGTTTTTCTGTATTTGGGACAGATTTTGAAAATTATGTCAGAAAGAATTCTTAAAGTCCTAAACTAGGCAAGTAGAAAAAGAAACTGACCAGCTGCGGTGTCACATTTTATTCCGTCGTCTGCACGGCACTTCCTGCTTCATCGCTGCCGTGTGTCCTGCTCTGCTGCCGCCGGCTACGTGAGGTCACTGACCGGTCCACAAACTGGTGGCCGAATGACTTAGTGGGGCCGGGACACGCCACGCAGGCTGCCCGCGGTCTCCCCTCGTCTATCCCAGAAGCCACTGGCAGGGGTCGGAATGCGGCCTCGATGGACACTGGGCCCCCAGCTGTCCCCCAGTCCTGCCACCACGGCCTTGCGGTGTCCGTGCAGACGTGGCCGTCACTCGTGAGGGTCGCTTCCGTCTGCAGCCGTCAGTCATCTGTGCAGCTGGGCGCCCCGTGCCGACGGCGGTGCCGGCCACGGAGAGCGAGTGAGGCTTTCCCAGTGTGACTCCCCGACGTGGCTGTGATGCTGTGCTGTGTGTCTGGGTCCCTCCGTAGGGACTGTCATTCACGTGGCTTTCCCGTATGCTTTCCGCGACATTCGTTTTGTTTTTGGACGGGATTCTCCTTTCCACTGGGAAAGGGAAGTAGCGGTTAGTGGTAGTTATCACGCCTCCTCGGTCCTGGGCACACGGCTTCAGAGAAGCCACCACGCAGACCAGATGCCTCCAAGGGCACTTGTAGACCCATGAAGGTCACAGAATGAACCCAAACTGGGTGGCACTGTAACTTGTATTTGCCTGTATTTTAAAGAGTTAACATTAAAAACAATTAAAAGAGTAACACGATTTTAATTGCTGGATTAGAACAGTTTTAAATTAATAAAAGAGATAAAACTGATTTTGAAAACTTGAATATACGGAGTTGGCCTCTTGAATAATCTCTCATAAGCTTCTTCCTTTGGGGATGAAACTGCGACATTTCTATAATCTTTTCTACATTCTGATGCAGATGCAGAACATACTAATTTAAATGTCCTATTTCTAGGCTGTTAGATTTAGCCATATGCTAATTCATCAAACGTTCTCTGAAAACAAACGTTCCAGTCAAGAGTTGGGTCTTGGAGGAACAAAAATTAAGGCAAATTTGTTATTCTTAAGGAACGCAGACTAACGAAGAGGATAGTTATAAATAGATGGCTATGAACAAAATTTGACACCAAGAATTTCTGATGTGAAGAAAATGAGTTGACCGAGAGAGGCTGCCCCCTGGCGGTGCGGCTGGGGAGTGAGTTTAGAAAA
Source organism: Pteropus alecto (assembly GCF_000325575.1). Classification (NCBI taxonomy): domain Eukaryota; kingdom Metazoa; phylum Chordata; class Mammalia; order Chiroptera; family Pteropodidae; genus Pteropus; species Pteropus alecto. The sequence continues at coordinate 13,384,961 of NW_006437828.1, read as the reverse complement.
AAATTCAAGAGGCGAAAGTTTTATTTCTTTCCTTTAAAATCATTTTCTTTCTCTTCTTTGCGTGGCTACAATATCTACTGCTGATTTTATTTCTTTGACTTTCTCATAACCTGTTAGAGACTAAGCACAGATGTCATGCTTTGCTTTGCCAACCTGGACGCACATGACAATCTCTGAGCCTAGAAGTTGCCTGAAATTAAGGTAGTGTCCCTTTTACAGATCACGTGTCCCACGCACTAACCACCAAGCGTCCAACTGAACAATGGGATTCCTACACACTGAATTTCTACATAGGAAACCAGAAATGGATGGGACGGAACCAGGAAAGAGCAAACCCACACGTTTCTAGATTTAAAACCAGATTTTACAAACACAGTGTTCCAGTGTGTTGGGGGAAGGTTCACATGAAACCTAAGACAGGATCTTCTTTTCAAGAAAGAGCACAGCATAGCCACAGACTGCATTCTGCATATCGGATAGGAAGACAGTTTCCATAAAAATACTTGCTTAAAGCTCTAAACTACGTACAGAATGCGTGACAGGGACCGAAAACAAGGACCTCGGAACTGAGGACATAGGTTTGCAGGACGGGCCGAGCGAGCAGGATGACAGCCCGACGCCCCTCAGCGCCCAGCTCCACAAGCTCTTCGTCCCGGCCCCACCGGCCACCGTGGTGACGCAGAGCGAGGCCACCCACGCTTCTCGCCCATTCTGCCCCCACGGTCCTGCCCCCACGTCCCCACTCAAGGCCACCAAACACCTGGGAAATCTCGGTGGCCCTTTCCTGGCCGTCGGTCAGGCTCTGAAGACCTAACGACACCCTAGCACATGCTCTCGTGTGGGTCGGTTTTCCTAAAACATCTGTATCCGACATGACCCCCTGCTGTGAGCCCATTTTGGCGTCTCCAGAACTCCCAGGAGAACGCTCTCCGCGGCCCCCAGTTCCGAGTTCCAGCAGTTCTCGGCCTCTCTGTCCTACAGGCGACAGTCAGCAGAGATCACGTTCGGTCTGCATTTTCCTGCTGCTGACTGAACTCCCTGCGAAAGAAAAAGTGGCCGTGTCCTCCGCCTGTGACGCCCCAGCGTGAGAAGCACCTGCGTGACTTCTCTCCGTGTCCACAAGCGAAAGAAAAAGTGGCCGTGTCCTCCGCCTGTGACACAGTGTGAGAAGCACCTGAGTGACTTCTCTCTGTGTCCACAGCCTACCGAATCGCCTGGCCCGTCGTCAAGGACAAACTCAGCTCCTGCAGGAACCTTGCATCGGCCCTCGTGCCCCGGTCAGAGCTGGTTATTCATGCCTGTGCTCTCACGAGGGTTTTTTTTTGTCACGATGCTCGCAATCATTTAGGGAAGAGTTTTTATCATGGCAGACTTAAAACATTTGTCAAGTAATTCTAACATCTCTGTCTTTTCAACGTGAATGCCTGTTGCTTGGTTTTTAATTCCATAATTTTCGATAGACGTTTGGATATTCTGGGCACTGTTATGTGATGTTGGATCTTATCTAAAGTTTCCGTTTTAGCTGGTCTACTCTGACTCTGCTCTGGCGAGCAGCGGAGAGGGGACGGATATGCCTCGTTACTGCCGGGGGGCGGGGCACTGATTTCTAGGTTCTCTACGTGGTCACCATTGCCACCTAAGGTGGAGGGAACACTCATGATTGCTGAGCATGGGTGGATTTCAAGAAATAGAAGGCTTCCTTAAACTTTTATCTTTAATAATAAAATTTATAGTTAAAAACCTTCCCTTCGTGCCTATTCGCCATCATTAACCAGAAAAGTTCAAGAGAGTTAAACAGTAGATATAGCTTTAAAGCAGGTGTTTGAGTTAAATGTGGTATTTTAGACAAAAGTCCAAATGAGAAGCAATGCTTTTCTGATTTTACTTTAGGCAAGCCATTTAACCTGTTAGAGCTCAATCTTTCTGAAGTATTTTACGGATCATGGCTTTAAAATTGTTGTCATTTCTATAGTCCACTCTCATGCCTTTGTTTTTCTGTCTCGAGGTTCTTTGAACTATTCCTTTAAGAGACTATCCTTCTTGAAAAACAGCAAAAAGCAGATATAATGCACTTTATGTTTTTGCTCATTGCATTGCAAATGAATAAACACAGTTCCATTGAACTGTCCTTTGGAGAGCAGGTACGTGGAATTGTAAATGAAGCACATACTGCAGTGTTAATAAAAAACAATGCGCAATTTATTTGCGACAATAATGCACACTTCAGTCATTTTGGATTTTAAGATTGCAGTCATTTAAGGCTGCAGATACAGGCACAAAGCCCTTCCTATGTATTTATATGTGCATGTGCATTTGGCATTAGGAAGCTATTGAATTCATAAATAATCAGTTCCAATTTTCTGTTATCAATATGAAAAATTAAAGCACCTATGTCATGGTCAAAAGAGTCATTTGTTTCTTCTAAGGAAAAGTGTGTACATTAATTCCTCATATAAACTGTTCTAGTTACTTGTTTATAGAAAAATAAAATTCGTTTCAGATAAAAACGCAGCATTGCCTACGCTGACCTTGACTTCCCCTTCCTCTGTTAGGGAACCGCCATGGGCTGAACGTCCCCCCCGAGAGACGGGCTCACACGTCACCCTGAGCCCAGGGCCGTGGCTTTATTAGGAAGTAGGTCCCTGGCAGGTGTGATCAGCTGGAGTCGGGAGGGCCTCATGTCTAATTCTAGGTGTCCTGACGAGAAAGGATGCAGACACACATGGGGAGGCGACGCAGACGGGGACACGAGCCAGGTGCATCCCCCGGCCGAGGTTCGGGACCCGGAGCGGGGGCGCCTGGAAGAGCTTTTCCCGCAGATCCCGCGAGGGGGCCGAGCGAGGCCCCCACCGACTGCGGATCTGGGGAAGCACGTTTCTGCTGTGACGGCCGCCGGGTTGGTTTGTAGGACATGATCGTGGCCACCCAGGGAAGCACACGCACCTGCCTGGGGTCGGAGGGCAGGACCCTGAGGTCTGCTCACAGTCCCCCTGGAGAAGCAGCGAGGTCCAGAGACCACGCGAGCTCGCGGCTTTGTTCGCGTCTGTTCGGCTACAGGGCACGAGCGTTTTGTCCCCGGATGCAGCTTCAGGCCCCGCCTGCCAGCGTCAGGAGGCGGGGCCCCCGCGGTGGCCTTGGCGGAGTCCGCCAGGGAGGGGTCAGCAGCTCGCTGCACGGAGGTTGACCCCCGGCCCCCCTGCTGAAGGAGGCTTTGGGCCATCGGTCACCGCTGCGGCTTCGGGGAGGGCTGGGATGCAGAATTCATTGTCAAGGGCGCGCGTTGGGTCACGCTGGGCGGTGGGGTCGGAGGTCCGATGTGCCCACCCCTGTGCCTGGAGACGCGACACTCTGCTGTGCGCTTAGAAGTCTGGCGAGGGCTGGGCGCGCGCTGAGTTTTCTTACCGCAGTAAACTTGCTAAATAAAAAGAAAGAATTATAACATTTTATTTACATTCTTTATTTCATTCCCGAAACGCATTTTTTTTTTTTTATTATTCTTTTTGCCAGTCAAAACGAAGCCAGGCAAGGAGAAGACTTTTAAAGTGTTGCTCGTCAGAGCTGCCTGTCCCCTCGGTTTCGGCAGGGTGGCCAGGGCGCGCGGAGCCTCCGGACGGTGTCGCGGGCAGC
>NW_006437828.1:13379083-13380922 GCF_000325575.1 Pteropus alecto | reverse complement strand
CCGCGTGAGCGCGTCCTCCCCAGGACACCGCGTCCCGGGTCCGCGGGCCAGCGTCTCGCATGCGCTCCGTGCGCCCGGCTCTCCCATAAACTCCCAAACCGTTCCCGCTCCCAGGATTTTTCGAGGTCTCCGAGGGCCCCCAAAACGTGCGTGGCTCATCACGGACCCTTTACAGGACAAGCCGTGAAGCAAAACAAGTAAACATCGAGACTCACATGTCACCTGCATGACAGATGGCGGCTGTTACTTCTGTTGGAAAGATGACCGGGCTGGCACTGAATACCTGACTGCGCAGGTGTCTCCCCAGTGCCAGTGCTGGGCCCGGGCGCGCTGTCCCCAGCGGGAGTACCCCCACAATATGTGACGGCCGCGGCTGAGAAGCAGGTAGAGCCTTTCGGGGACAACGCAGTGCTCCCCCTGGAGGAAGGGAGGAGGTGAGCCGCTGGGTTCAGTGATTCTTACCCAAAGCATCCGTCACCTGTCTCACTCCACGTTCCAGACGCTGGGACTAACAAAGGGCAGAGAGAGGCCAGCGTGGGCCTAAGGACACACACACATGCGCACACACATGCACGCGCACGCATACACAGGTACAGATATGCACATGCACACACACGCACACATACACCATTCTTTCCGTCATCTTGCAAGTGGATGACCCCAAATTACAGACAGCACCCAGCAGCCCGCTTCCACACGCCGGTGTGGTCGCTGCTGAGTGTGAGATCACTGTCCTTCTGAACGAACTCGGATCCGTGGGCCCGCAGGAAGCCAGGGCTGCTCACGCTGCTGCCTCCCGTCTCGTTTGTCATGTGCTTATAAATATTATTGGTCTGTTCTTTTCTTTTCTGGAAATGTCTCTTTTCACATTTCAATACGAATGACGCAGGGTCTTAGAATAAGTTTCTATTTTTTGGAAGAATTCGTGTAGGATGAGTACTATTATTCCATTCTTGATGTTGGGTAGATTTCAATAGTGTGACTCTCTCTGTGGTAGTTTTAGGGGGAAGATTTTTTAACTACAAGATTTGCATCTTCAGTAAACGGACAGTTATTCGAGTCATCTGTATCTTTTCTTCATTGATTTGGGTAATTTTTTTAAATTTAAAAATTAAACTTTTTATCTAATTTACCGACAGCCTTTTTTATGATAACGTTTTGCATCAATAGAATAATAGGTTATTTGTGTCTCGTTATTGGTTATTTGTCTTCTCTTTTTTATTCTCGATCATTCTGATTAGAAGTTTATCACTTCATTGACCTTTTCAGAAAATCAGATTTTGGCATCACGGATTCCCTCTAGTGATCTTCTGTTTTCGTTTTCACTGATTTCTGGTATAATCTTTATAATTTATTTTTTTTCTGCTAGCTTTTGACTTAATGCACTATTTGTTCCTTAGTTTGTCCTGCAGGAGGCCTAGCTTGTTAGTGAAAGACTTGTTTTTCTGACCAAACAAACAAACAGAAAAGCAAAGCTACACATTTCCTTCTGAATGGTGCCCTAACGGAGTCCCACAAGTTTTGATATGTTGTTGTTCCTTTCTGTTCGGTTATAAACATATTCTAATTATCTTGTTAATTCTTTTGAAATAGGTATTATTGAGGAGTTTATTGTCTCATTTCAAAATTTTGAGTATTTCACAGACTACCGGATATCTAATTTAATTCGGCTGTCATAAGAGAACGCAATTAGCACAGTATCAGTCTTTTGAATTTATTGTAATTTATTGCGTAGTCCATAGTATGATCTGCCTTCGTCAGTTTTTCAGGTGTTTTGAAAAGCATCTGTTGGTTGGAGTGTCCAAAGCGTAAGACGCGTGTCCCTTTGCAACAAAATCT
>NW_006437828.1:13376161-13379071 GCF_000325575.1 Pteropus alecto | reverse complement strand
GAGCAGCAGTGACGCAGTGATAAAAACCAGGAGGAGGAGAATCTGTTCGGGGGATCACATCGTGAGCACACGTTTTCCAAACAGATGGCGTCTTCCTTGCCAACGGCGTCGGCAGAAGCAGCGACGCACACAGCTGCGTCCGAAGCGACGTAGGCGCTGACGTTCCAATTCCCTCGTTTCTCCTCCTCCACCGAGGATGATGCTACGAAGACCACACGGAAAGGAACTCGTTGGTCTGCCAGTTGGGGGAGCATCAAATCTCGACGATGCTTGACTGTGCAGCAGAGCCGATTCGGACGCCGAGCCGGTGCTGGCCTTGGCAGTTGGTCTGGTTGTTGTCATTGCTGTTGTTTCTTCCGAAAGAGTCATAGGAGTTTATGCTCACGATGCGAGAATGCTGATGGGTCAGGGTGGACAGAGTCAGGATGCCCTCGGGCCATGCGGCATGGCCAGGGGGGCAGGGCGCCCCGGAAATGGGGAGAGAGCTGCTGCAGGCTGCGAGAACAGAGTTCAGAGCAGCGGGCTGAACGCCAGGATTCAGGATGAGAGAGGTGACAGGTGGGACCCGGAGAGCCAACCAGCTGGCACGGGGCGGGAGCTCATCCCAGAGTAACATGAGCAGAAACACGAAATGCTAAGTTATCCTTCCGCCGATCGCTGTGACCCTATAACATTCTTCCCTTTTTCCTGATCGGAGGGCACGAAGCCATCCAGACTCAAGCATTACAAACTCCCAACACGAATCACATAAAACCGAGTTTCCCAAACCGTTACAGCCCAAGAAGTTACTATTGTCTGACGTTCTGAACATTCCTTGAACTTTTTCTTGTACGAGCGCATATATTTTCATAAAAACAAATGATGCTTTATATGTAGAATGCCATTTTGTTTTAGCCATTCTAAAATATTGGCCTCCTGTGTGGCAAAATGCCATTTGCTTTTGGCCACTCTCCTTGCGGCCTGTTCTGCGTGAGGGAACGTGGCTGTCCATCCGTCTCTTAAGCATTGTACAGTAGTTTCTTATAAGAATGTGCTATAATTTATTATATTGTGTTAAACCCTTCCTGAGTTATTTCTACCATGTCACCCATATAAACGGCACTGCCTTCATGTATACAGCTTGTCGAACTTGAGAAAATGTTTCTGGATGACAGATGACCAGAATGCCTTCTAAAATGCAGTGTCAACTCGTACTTCCGTGAGACTGTGTAAGAGTGACCATTTCCTTAGACTTTCCAGTGAAGATATTATCTTTTCATATTTTAAAAAATTAATAGCCAAAGGGCGACATTTTATTGTCATTTTTAAGGGATCAATTTTGTACATTTTAGTAAGGTTAGAGATACATTAATGTATTAATTAAGCTGTATTTTTTTCAGTGAATTGCTCATTCCTATCATTATCAATTTACTATACTATTTCAGCCAAAGTTGCATATGCCCTTTGTTAACAGAATTTCACAGGCAGTAAAACGAACCTGCTGTGTGTCCCCAAATACATGCAGACAACATCTGACCTGCAGAAATTATACTCGGTAATTGTTGATCGGTTTAATATAAATGAGACATATTTCTCTAACGATGGTTTTCATTTCCCTTGCATTAACCATATTTTTAAAAAGGAATTAAGTATGAGAATTTGGCCACTATTTATTCCCAGAAGAAATACATTTGTTCTCTCAAAACTCCTCCGTATTTATAATACCTCTCGGTCTAGGCTGCCTGCGTCTCGGCATACGTGCATCTTTGTCTACCAGTGACTGGCCTCACCCAGCACAGTTGTCCAAAGTTTGCAGAGCATTATATATTTCTCAGTAACCTGTATGTTATTCCAAAAATGAGTCAAAGATAAATATTGCCTGGCACAATTCTTACCCCCATGGCAGGAAAATTTTCCTAACGCATACAACCTAGCATAGTTCCAGGCCTGGTCCTATTTCCTTCGGGGCCATCCTCGCATTAGAGGATGAATCTGTTCTTTAAGCTCTTTCGTGTGTCCCTTAATTAATATACTTTTCTCAAAATGATCGCTTGGCACAGAAAAAAGTAGTAATATCTTTCATAAAGCGAGTCTCTTGCATTACGTACAAAAGCATAGCAACTGAGCTGACCACTGGCCTGGAGTTCCCATGTCTCCCAGGCGTGTGGCCCATCGCCATGGTCCCCAGTCCCCGGGCCGAGAGTCTGGTGCTCATGTCGGGGCTGCACTCCGGGGACTCTGCCAGACGTAGACACCAGACCCGGGTGGACTGGGACCTGATTTCCTTCACGCCACCCAGACTCCTTAAAGCATAACAATTTCCAGGATTCCTCTTGTAATTTCCATAATATATTAACATACAGTTTTTAAAAAGCTTTATATTAGCTTCCTAAAACCTGGATGCGATGTTAGATCTTTCTGGAAGTCAAGACCGCCATTGTTCACAAATATTCTGGAGGACATGTTTCCTCCATTCCTGGGGCTTCCGGTCTGGGTAGGAATTCTGGGCTCGGTCCCTTGGCGGTGTCTGAGTTTGGCAGCGGACGCCCCACGTTCTGAGAACAGCAAAGCAAAGTCCGCACAGGGAGAGGGGAGCCGAGTGGGGTCGAGTCTCGCGAAGTTTATATGTGTCAGATACAACATGCAGGGCTGGAGAAAAGTTAACCCCGAAGGGAAGGCGGCCGTCTTGGGTTCCTCGAAGGGCGGTTTCCTTACACGGGGATTTGGTGAACTGTGACCAGTCACATAAAGCCAGGACAGGCGACTGTTCCTGAGGGCTGGTCTGAACTGAGTATCAGGAGGCGCTGGGCGGCCGGACGGCAGAGGTGGCCTCGGGACGCTCCCCACCCTCCCATCCGAGACCCCAGGCCCAACGGCAGGCTGCGGGGACTGAGGGTCCGGTAAGGTGGCCCAGAGGCCGGCTGGACCCGC
>NW_006437828.1:13375870-13376127 GCF_000325575.1 Pteropus alecto | reverse complement strand
CAGGCAGGCCCACGGGGCTTCACTCGATGCGTCCGCCTGACCGTTTAGGGGCGCCCGGATGAAGCCCCATCCCTAGGGACGTCGGGGATGTTTCTGGATGTGCTTTGCTCCTCTGCGGTGGCCTGGCGGAGCCCCCGGGCGCCGTGCGGACCCTGCCACCCCCGCAGCCGCGCCCCTGGCGCCCTATCTCCTTCCACAGACGCCCCATCTTTCCTGCTCCTCCAAATCGAAACGCACCGAAAGAGCCGTGGGTCTCT
>NW_006437828.1:13372832-13375809 GCF_000325575.1 Pteropus alecto | reverse complement strand
GGTCTCCGACGGCCCTGGCGTCCCGAGCCGCAGGAGCGCGGGCGTCTGCCCTGCAGGGGAGCGGGAGCGGGGGGACCCTCAGCCTTCCGATGCGACTCTGTCCCTCCCGCTGGCTTTAGGGGCCCCGCCTGGCAGCGTGGGGGCCGCGCGTCGGACCTGCGCTTGTCTGCGGTCCGTGGCGACGAGTGAACATTTTAAAAGCCACGTGCGTGTTCACGACGCCCTCGGGCCCAGACGTGACGTGTCCTCGGGGAGCCTGGGGGAGCTCGCAGCGTCACGAGCTGGTACCGAAGCCCCCCTTCCCGCCCCCCGCCGTTTCCGCCCTTGTCCCGGCGGCAAACGCCTGCGCGAGCGACTCAGCGCTCAAGCCAAACAGCTCGTCCCTGGTTCTTCTTCCTGTGTCTCCTCATGGCCACTGCGTTGATTCCTGTCATCCTGTCTACAGAACGCTCCCCGATGTGTCCCCTTCCCTGAATCCGCCTGCTCCAGATCCCGATGACCCTTGGATTCATGTAAGTCACCTAAGTCCTCTTTCTATGTCCCCTACGTCCCCTTTAAAGTCCTTTGGCACATGAGGAGCCAGCGTGACCTAAAAGTTTTCAAAGCATAATAATCGCCCTGGTTAAAATACTCCTAAGGCTTAAAATAAAAGTCGACGCGGCCTGGATTACAGAAGGGAAAACAGTCAAAGCGAATAAGTAACCTGACGAGGTCGCGACACACTCCCCTCGCGCTCACCCAGCTCCCGGACAGGTGACCGTGTGTCAGCGTCCCCGTGTCCCCCGGAACGCTGGCCCCTCCCCGGGGGCAGCGCGTTCTTCCGTCTGCCAGGTGCGTGTGGACAGCGGGCCCTGACGTCCCGACCCGCGGGTGGCCACTCGGTTGTTCCTTGTTACATCATCTCTCTCGTCTCTAATCCTGGCAGAGAGGAGCTTCCCATCCAGGTGATAATTGAAAAACTCTCCGTGTGGGTCACCTTCAAATTACTGACGGCGATGAATTACTCAAGAAGGAAGCTGTTATAGATGCACAGAAATAATCCATCTACCTGGGAAAGAAAGAATTTAATACATTTTCTTCCCTTTGTGTGCCCAACGGATATTCACTATCAAATATTCTATCAAATATTCACTTCTCAGGGAAAAGATCAAATTTTCCATTCCCTTTTTGGTGAAAGCCTTCATTCATTCAAATGTTTTAAAATAAATTTTTATTGCATATTTATTATGTGCATATTAATACAGTGTAAGTAAGAAAAATAAACAGACAGCCGTCGTGGCCTCATGCATCTTACACGTAGGTCAGAGAGGCAGGCCGTACGCAAGCAAAGGAATATTCGGTTTTATATCATCAAAAATACTCTGAAATGCCTCTCATTCTGTGATATGCACAGTCATTGGAATTGATGGCAGGATATGCTTAATCTAGTTGGGTGAGGGAAGGAAATTATTATTCAACCTGTGAAGCTAAGAAGACCCATTTATTATTATTATTATTATTATCATGGTGTCGGTCAGTAACCCAGTTACATATCTGAGTCCCAAAGCACACGTCTCATCACCAGTGCCTGAAACAACATGGTTGAGAATCCCTTTTCTGTATAATTTCTTCCATGTCTGGGACACTTTATAGGATGCTTTAATGAGGCAGTATACTACTTTTCTGAAACAATTACATTCTCTCAGTTATTGGACTGATAAACTACTCTTAGTCGACTACGAGAAAACGCTATTTATCAGTCCCAGACAGATCAAGTAAGTGAAGAAAGCAGGACGCAGACGACCCAAACGACATAACCGTAAAGTATGGAAAGACCGTTAAGTGACTTTATGCTGGCGGACTATGTTCTCACACTGGAGAAACAGGCAAAGGAAAAAGTTAAATTTTCATCCTACTTTTCAATAGGAATGAGATTGAAACAAATAACCCAGTTTCATGATAGAAAACACTTCCATAGAAAAGAAGGCCAATTATAAATGTGGAGAAAATTTGATAAAATTTGAAAATCACCATTTAGCATCACTTGGTAAAATGACTGATTCAGAGAAGCATTGTCTGTGGATAATAAAGCTAATATGAGAAAAGATATTGGGGAAGTGAATAGTCATACGATGCTGAAATACTGTAAACTTCAAATTAACATTTACTGAGGAAAATATATATTTTGAAACGAGAAAAGTCAGAACTGATAGAGGCATTGTGGTAGAGGCACATGAAGAAAGTGAGAAATACAGTAAACTCCTCTGCAGAAGGATGAACGAAATCCTCAGATACCGAGGAAGACAAAGAGCCCATTGAGTCGAAGAAGAGAAGAAAAACAGTGATCCTTGAATCCCATTCTTTACGTCGTAATGGCGTATGGCTCATTCCTTCTCAAAATAGACGGTAAACTTCGTTTATTAGGCAATGACACTACACTTGTGCAAAAATACAACATATACCAGCATTGCCAGATTAAGCTTTTGACTCGCTGTCCCCAACTCACAGGAAAGCAGGGTAAGAAAAATTATAAAAGTTATAATGGAACATTATCAGGGCAAAATTCTGTCACAAACGTAAAAAAAAAATCGAGCCTGCAACAAAGTAATTTTCTGAGTGAAGTCCCTGTGCTGCGTTTGGCTACAGCAGCTAAGTAAGCGTGTTAGATAAACGGCTTTTTTGAGACTATTAGTCTTTCAATGGGAAGAGTTACTAGATGAGCTGAGAACATTGGAAGTGTTTTATCACTGATCAATAAAAACAGGACGAGTCTGCGGCCACGCTACCCCGAACAAGCCCGATGCCATCTGATCTGGAAGCTAAGCAGGGTCGGGCCTGGTTACTACTTGGATGGGAGACCGCCTAGGAAGACCAGGCGCTGTGGGCTTAATAAATAAAAATAATAAGGGATCGTAAGCTGACAAGGTCTTTGGAACCTGTGAGGTCAACCAAGGGTCGCCTCGCCAAAGAAACAAAACAAAACAAAAAAACAACAAAC
>NW_006437828.1:13362273-13371062 GCF_000325575.1 Pteropus alecto | reverse complement strand
GCAGGCAAAGCCGCCGCCCAGCGTCCGCTCAGGGAGCGCTCCGTGTGGGTCGCACCGGACCGCAGCGAAACCGGCGCGTGACCCCGGGCGGAAACGCCGCGGCCCATGTCCAAGGCCAGGGTCGTCCCCCCACCCCCCACGCGCAACGGTCTTGCTTTCCTTCGACGCTCGCCCGTGGTCGCCCGCGGCCCAGAAATAGTAAATGGAAAATTCCAGAAACAGACGATCAGTTTTAAATTGGGTTCTGTTCTGAGAAACACGGTGAAATCTCACTCCGCCCCGCCCGGTCCTGCCCGGACCACGGGCCACCCCGGGCCGCGCGTGCGCCCCGTGCGCCGCGCCTGTCAGTCACCCAGGCGACTGGGGTATCCGGGTGCTGAGCGGGGTCCTCCGGAAGCGGGGCGCCTTCCCCGCCCACGATGCAGGGAAGCGACAGCTTCGCCACGGGGACCGAGCGACAGTGCACCTGCTCCGTTCTCCGTTCCGAGCGCCGGTCGCTCGCCGACCTCGCGTTCGGCCCGGGCGCCAGGATTCCTGCATTTTATCGTGAGCGCGCACGGCGCCGACGAACGCGCACAGCTGCGCAGGTGTCCAGTGTGGACACCGCGCCCGGGCAGCTGCCGCGCTGGGAACCGGTCGCTCCCTGTCGCTTCGGTTCTCGGACTGGTTTTCGCTGATGTTTTATTCCAGTTTCTTCCCAGGACTGAGAGGCGGCGCGTCCCATGTGACCGGCAGCCACTGACCGGAAGGAGGTCAGTGCCGAGGACACTCACGGACCTGTTTCTCGTGTTCACATTCTCCGGGGCCGCAGCAGAAAACGCTGCTTTGCAGTGAAAATCGATTTTACTTGCTTTGTTCTCTTTCAATTAACTTTATTTCTTATTTCTCATACAGTGAATGTGTTATGTCCGCCTCCACGCCTGAAAACTTTTCAAAGACCTGAGAATTCCCACAGCCAGTTCACTGTTACTACCGCACATAGCTGTCTTTTATTGACAATAATTTAAATTCAGCTGAATAATAGGGATCCAATTACTAAAGTCTCCAGATATTGACTTGCTAGCACAATATAGCTTATAAAAAGTATATGACCTCAAATATTTTAAAAGAAGTTAGTATGTAGATTCCGCTCATAACATTAATTTTTTTAGCACTTAGAGCCACAGCCAGTAGTAGAAATTAAACACAAAAACGAAACAAAACAATAACCTTGTTCCAAATTTTTCTATCTTCTGACTTTCATCTTCATATCAATAAATAAAAAGCAGTGCTGAAATTCAACTAACTCTGCCAATTACAATAGCAATAAACAATTAACACGTGTGAATTAAAAGTCTTTGCCCCCCACTTGGCAGTGAGGCTAGGCTGCGTGTGCCGGGGGACGGACAGCGAGCGCGCACGGGGACAGACAGTGTGCGCGCGGGGACGGACAGTGAGCGCGCCCTGCACATCCGCCGGCACAGCACGCGCTCGCCAGTGGCAGAACCCCTTCTGTGAATCCGCCTTCTGGAAAATCGACTTATGACCTCACAATCGGCAGTCACGGTGCCTTGGCTGCCACTCTGGACGCGTCCTGAGCGAGGCAAACTGAGTCACCGACCATGTGTTTCCCGCTGCGGCGGAAAAGGTGACCCTGCCTTCCTGGTTCGGCTCACGCAGTAAACACGTGTCCTTTTGTTGTCTATTTAGGGTCATTTTTTCCCCTACTTTTGATTTAAAATGGCCTCCAAGCATAGTGCTGGGTGCCGCCCGGCGGGTTGATGTGCCAGCGGCTGCGGGGTGCCGGTGGGGACAGGTGTGCATTGTGTAAGCGCCATTCAGGCACGCAGCCGGGTACTGGCGGCCGCCTCCGAGCTCGACGGAAATATGCCAGCACTGAGTGTTGTATAAGCCATGTGTGAACAGCACACAAGGCACGGTGACGGGCTGGCTCGCAGGTGACAATGCTGTTCCAGATCGCTGAGGAGCCTGACCCCATACCTGCCCTCAGAGCCCGGAGCGGCCGCCATGTCACAGGCCCTAACCGCCACAGACAGCGAGCCTCGGCAGCACATCACGGTTCCCCAGAACCACATATTTTGTTAAGAACACAAGTGACAAAGACCAACAAGACGTGGCACATATGTCAGTTACTTAACACGAAGCCTCCTCGGCGATGCGGCCGTGTGTCCCCTTCGCTGTCCCCGGAGTGGACACGGGGAGAGCACTCCCCACGCTGGGCCGCGTGGCTGGGGCGGTGGTCCAGGCCGGACTTCGCATTCCGAACGTGCTTCCTGCCGACACCAGCCCACGTATCACTGCACGTTTAGCTACAAAGAGAGCTTTAGATAAACAATTATTATAAAATTATGTTAATGGATCGTATTTACCTTCAAGCACTGTTCATCTAATTTAGCTCACTCTCAGCTCTCAACTGTGTGACCTGAATTATTTACTGTGCCTTTTCAGAATGAGACTTGGAATATATCGAAAAAAGATCTAAAAGCAATGACGATCTGATAGAGCTAAATCACTCGTGACAGCTAATATGAGTGACGTTTTCTGGCAATCAGAGATTAATTGCGCATGAGGCAGGGACGGCCAGATAAAGGTATCCAAGGATCACAGAAAACAGAAACAGAACCAAAAACACCGACACAGAGTTCTCTTACACTTATTTTGCCAGTTATCACTCTGAAGAAGTCGACTGTGTTTTATTAAGGATATCTGCTTGTATGTCTTACGTGTGTGGGGAACATTTGCATGCTTGGGGCTGGGCATTAAAACGAATCTAGAGTTTTCTTAAATATCAAGAGAGAGAATACGCTCTGAACATCGTGAAGTCTTCCAGAAGACCACAGAGCCGGGTGCGGGGCAAAGGGCCGATGCATGGGAGAGAAATGATTTAACTCCTGAGTCTATTATATGAAAAATTAGTTGGGAAAAGCCTCAGACGCTTTGCCAACAGCACAGACTTCCTTCTGTGGGCTGGAGAGAGCAGACCACACTGCAAGTTTCAAAAAGGAGGGGAGGGGGCGGGTGGGAGACCCTCTGAGACCCTCTGAGACCGGCTGGAACCTGATACTTATAGGTGCCTAACAGATTTCTTTCGAAGGCATTAAAGCCATTTCACAAGTAACTTATTTTCTCCAGCTGACAAATGGCCAGTTTTGCCTAATGCAGAATCTTTCATCCACTTATATTTTAGTGAGTAAAATTCCCCAAAGGATTTTCACCCAAATAAGCAAGAATCCTTCCTTTGTGGCTTTTAGGAACAAGGATTCAGGTTGACGGAAGTTGGTGAACTCGCCTGGCCATTTTCAGACGTGCTAAATTGGAAGAGGGCAAAATTGGCATCGAACCCAAAAGAACGTGCTTTGCCAGTAAAAGGTGCAGATTACTTACATAAGCAAGGAATACTTCCAAGCATCGATCCTAAGAGGTGCTTCCCAATGTGCTCCTCATTAGAGGGGAGATGCCGCCGAGAGCAGGTGACATGTCTGTCACCTCTATCCTCGGGAAAGCATGGGAGGGATTGTAGAGGTCAGTATTTGAGTGTTCAAAGGGATATTAAATCGTTTAATCAGACTCAGGGTCTCTACGTACAGATTCGTACACCATGTAATTTTAAGTTGCTGAGAAGTTGAATGGCCCCTGTGACAGCCCATTCGAGGACCTGGCACGGTCCCAACTGGAGTTCCAAGGAAAATATTCTAATTATATGAGAAATGGTATATTTTCTTATAACTGTGTCTTCCGAGGTAAATTTCCACTTTCGAAGAATGAAGCACATGCGACAATAATTTTAGAGCATTACATTGCGATTCGTCTATTAGTGCGGCGAAACGGCACCAGGCGCGGTTAGTTCGTGAACGGCCCTCACCGCGCGGTGCGCGGCGCCCCGCAGACCGGCGCCCAAACCCTGGGAGCCTGCGAAGACCCCGTGGTGCCCCGTCAAAGGGCGTTGCGGATGCCATGGAGCTGAGGACACTGGCTCTCTGCCTTGGGGCGAATGCACTGGGCGGGGCCGGCGCGGTCCTACGACACCCCCGGGCCGTGCTGTCTGCTGCGGGGCCCCCGGGCGCCCTCCCCACGCTCCCCGGACGCTGCGTCCCCGCGGGGCGCTGCCCTCTCGTCCCCCAGCTCGGCCCAGTGCCTTCCCGTGACTCCTTCCTGTCCCCTTGCTGCGTCGGCGAGCCCGTCCAGCGACAGTGACCCGGGACCGCGCAGCACAAAGTGGAAGGAGGCCCGGTCACAACGCTGCCGGACACCGCTAAGGACATGTTTGGGTCTCTGTGTTACAGGAATATCGGTGTTTCTGGAACATTCCAGCTGACGGTCTACGCCTTCGCACACTGAACCAGGCTGCGTTTCTTCCTCTACTTCTCACTTGTCAATTAATTTAACTTGATACTTTAGAGGCCGCCCACTGCCCCTGAGACGTCTCGGTCACCTAAGGACAGGAGCCATTTCTTCTTCAGTCCTAATACCTAGTAACCTCTACATGCGTTTTAAATCAGGTGAACAGAATGAGGAATTAACTCCATCATTTCAAAGGTCTTTCTCGTTGCCATAACATTCCACCCAAAGGAAATAGGAAGCCAAGGTTTTCAGATTTGAAATGGAACTGAGTGTTCTCAATTGATGTAAATGCACCGTCGAGGGCATGATTTACAAACGTGATCAATGAGGGCGAACTTCTGGTGACCTAGAGTTCAGATGGCCGGGTTCTGGGGCGAAGAGCTCATGTGAAGGGGACGGCTCCGCCAGTTTCAAACACATAATGCATTTGCCCCACAGTCCTGTCGATAAATTACCAAGAATTCCCTTAGGAGCACAGAATAGATGACACGGCCCGCGGAAAATAAGGAATAGTATATGCCATAAAATTTTACTGCATCTTTTATTGCAGTAGATAAAATATAATGTTAACGATAAGAAATATGACTTTGACTCTTTTATAGAATATCCTAGCATATGTAGGTATAGTCCATATTTACCTATGTTAGCTATATTTTTGCATTTCACAAAGGATTTGAGGTTTGTTGGGGAAATATAATTAAAAACAAACTCTCCTCCCAATCCGGGAAATCTCTCCATCAAAGAAGAAAAACAAAACAAAACAGATTTTTATTGAGTAAGCAGTAAACAAGAATGTGACGTGCATCCAGGCAATCCAGTAGGAGATGTCACCTGGACAGAGCCAGGCAGGTGCGACCTGACACACGCACGTTCTCGGGATGAGCACCAGCTTGTCCTCAGTTAGAGGACCTGACGGCGCCATTTATTGTACATAGTTCATCTTAAATTTATCCGCTAATTAGAGGTGACCGTCTGAATTAGCTAACTGGCTTTATCCAGAGGTTAAAAAAAAAAATCTTCGTAATTTAAAACAGGAAGTAGTTTTGCAACTTGGAGCAGAAGTTCTCCTGGCTTCCCTCAGAGACGGGGACCCAGGCCCCATCTTCCTCGGTGGCGACATTTCAAAGAGATGGTCCCAGGTCCTGGAGACGGACTCACCTGGGTCAAAATCCTGAGAGAAGACCTATCTAGCAACGAGAAAAGAGAGTACGTTTCAAAGGGAAGAAGTACTTATAATTACAAGTTTTCGGAAGTTGGTGGTCCGAGGGAAGGATGGGGCGCGACCCCCCCCACCCGTCAGCGGGGGACTAGGCCTCTCTGTTTTACTTTGTGTTTGTCTTCAGAGGCTGAATGTGTTGTACAACTTCACGAAAATACAAAGTTTAAATTCGAAGAACCGTGGAAGTTTTTATTCTACTGCTTGGTAGGAAATTCAGGTGACCATAGATATCCTGTTGCCTGTTTTACTGTAAGAAAATAGTACACGAGGAAACAGGCCCAGCTTGAAAACCATATTCCCACTGAGCGTTTTCGTTAAAGAGTCTGATCGGGAAGTGCGTATTGGTAACGGCAGGAACGGAGATGAGTCTTCCTCTCTCGATCGGATGGCCTCGCGCCCGGTGGTCCCAGGTCAGCAAGCGTGGGACGGGTCAGTGGGAACTGGGAGAGGCCCCAGACGCGGTCCTTATTCCCCAGGACCTCATCACCTTATTCCCCAGGGCCTCATCACCTTATTCCCCAGGACCAGGCAGGTGCCGATGGGTTCTTCGTCACCTTATTCCCCAGGACCTCATCACCTTATTCCCCAGGGCCTCATCACCTTATTCCCCAGGACCAGGCAGGTGCCGATGGGTTCTTCGTCACCTTATTCCCCAGGACCTCGTCACCTTATTCTCCAGGACCTCATCACCTTATTCCCCAGGACCAGGCAGGTGCCGATGGGTTCTTCGTCACCTTATTCCCCAGGACCTCATCAAGCCCAAGGAGAGGAGACACCGGACGGGAGCTGTGAAGAGGCAGCCGTGAGTGCACCACGCACCAAAGGTTCCCTTTGAGCCCGGGAACGTGGCTTTGTCCAGGCTACGGTTTAGCTCACGACGTCCGCCCACACCCCCGCCCGCCCCGTGTGTCCACGCTCGCTTCCGTCACCTCTGCTGGCCCAGAAGAGAATGGAGCTGTCGCTGAGAGCAGGCAGCTTAGAAATCACACGTTCGTAGCTTCGTCCACCTCTACGGTGCTTTTGACCAGAGAACAGCTATAAAGCGCACCCGGCCAGTGCCCTATCTGCAGCCCAATGCGGCTGGCTGCTGCGGACGCTCAGGTACTTAAAATGAATTAGGAGGGCAGGCTCTCCTTGTCACCGCCGACACAGGTTCTTTTAGAAAAACATAAATAAATAAAAAAGAGGGGTGGTCATCGACCTGCACTGGGAGCCACTGAGTGAGCCCCATTAGTGCGAACCCCAATGCCTTAATCAACTGCATTGCGGGCTTCGGAGGGGAGGGCGAGTAAGATTAAGATAAATCTACGTCTGAAGAGACGCATTCGGCAGAGCCCGTGGCGTTCGTTTATTTGGAAAAGGTTATTTGTGGACGTGATTTATTAGTAAACTCAACTTTTATGCTGAAGCTGTTCTCAAGGTCTGAAAACAAACGTTGCATAAAGGAGCTTTTCTTCCGTTACAGACAATAACATACGTGCACACAACATGCAGACCGGAACCGCCCCGAGGCCTCGCAGCCTGGGGGCTGTCAAGGCTTGAGCTCGTATGGGTCTGCGGGATTAAATAATTTTCCAAATTCTTGGTATATTCATTTTTCAGGTCAAATTTTTGTGAAAAGCTTTAGTGGGAAAAGCGTCTGGCTTGCTCTGCCTCCGCATTGAGCCGTCTGGGGGCGTTATGCGAAGTACTGGGTGACGACCACAGCTGAATGACACCCAGGCACTGTGCAAAGGCTTGTATTGGCCAGTTTTAGCACTGGGCATCTATTAGTTCTCTTTCCGGAATGTCTTCCAATAAGAGAAATGCATTTGTACTTTACTGTTCCTGCCTCATGCACGAATAATGAGTTAACGTCTTGTGAAACAGCTTGCAGTCGAGGAGCTGGGGGGAGAAAAGAAGGGGTCTGATCGTTTCGATTATAACTAAATTGACCACAGGCAGGTGTCTCAGTCGACAAACTACATCGGACTTGCAAGGCGCATGACCATGCAGTGCGCTGCAGAGAGCAGCATACTTCGTTTCCTCGATTTGAATCGGGTCTCCGGAATGGGGTTTTCCTTCTGTGACCCTAGAATTGCAGAACGACGAAGCCTGTCCTGTGGCCCGGGTGACGGCATCACTGGGCAGCGGACAGGCCCCCTCCATCCCGTCCAGAAGTAGAATCACCCGCACACCTCAGTCCACATCTGGGCTCTGGACAGTGTCTGCAAGTGAGTTGTTCTCTCAAGAACATTCGCTTCTAAGGTTTTTAAGGAAGTCAGTTGGAATCAGGATCCATAAAATGAGCTTTAGTAACCTCGAAGGTATAAATACAGTTTCGGGAAGCACAGAGCTTGACAGACTGGATGATCAGACTGGGGAGAGAATTAAATGCAGACAGGGAGAAGGTAACTGACGCTGGTTGAACAGTCATATTGGCCACCAGCGTAAGAGCAGGTTTTGGCATAAGGGCCTTGTGGAAAGGCCTGAGGCAGAGTTAGGTGCCTGTAATGTTCCAGAGAAAAGAAATGTGCTTTAATTAATGCGGTGGCTCAAAACACAGAACATTTGCGTGGCCTTTTCTTATTCAATTATGTATCTTCGTTTAAGCTGTTGTAATGAACTCATGATGATTTTATGTAAAAATAAAAAATAAGAACATAGTGGCAGATCAGTGAAGAAAATGTGCTGACTAAATGTTTCATATTAAAAGAGCAGGGAGAGAAAACGGATAATGAAAACATTTAGTGATTTGGTTACGGTTGAAATGTGCATCTTAGCAAAGAACTAGCATTTCTTGTTTCTGTCCATTTTACACTAGTAAAGATTAGAAACGCATTTATTAAAGTAAGAGGTTTATGTAAGACATTTATTTTTAACCTGCAGAAATGTCTAGGGCAAATAATATATAAATTAACCTTTCCATCCCGGTTTTTAGGATTAAGATTCATTGCTATTTTGGGTTGAAATGTGTTCCTGCCCCCCCCACCAAGATAGATTGGAATCCTAATCCCCAGCACCTCGAAACGTGACCTTATTGGAAATAAAGCCTCGTGGAGGTAATCGCGTTAAAAATGAGGTTACTGGGGCGGACCCTAATTCAGCGCCACTGGTGTCCTTACAAACAGGGACATTTGGGCGCAGACGCGGCAGGAGGGCTATGTGAACAGACGGATGGGGGACGCCATAGAGGTCCCGGGAGCTGCCGCCGCTGGTCGAGGACAGTCTGGGTCCCCGGGGCGAGCTG
>NW_006437828.1:13342852-13361835 GCF_000325575.1 Pteropus alecto | reverse complement strand
ACGTGAGGCCCCTGCCACACCTGCCTCGCCCGCTGCACCTGCCTCACCTACCGCCGCTGCCATGGCCAAGGCGCTGGGTGCGCAGCGCTGGGGTCAGAAGCGCACCTGCTCCGATGGTCGCGCTCCCCCGACCGCGGCCCCGTGCACAGCCGGGAAGCCGCCCCCCACCCCCGCGTTTTTGTCCCCGAAGACTAACCCGGGGCACACAGCCCGCCGTCTCAGGTGCCACCGCCGGGCCCTGCCGCGCATCAGGACACCGCCATCCTCCCCGACCCCTCCGGGGTCAAGTTCTCTCACCCGCAGAGTTCGCGGGCCACGCGCTGTCCCCACTTCCCAGCGCGGGGTCACGACCCGGTTTCCGACTCGGCACAGCCGCTGCGTTCGGTTTTCGCGATGAGCCTTCGATTTTGATTCTTTTTTGTTTAGCATTTGAAATAGTCCACGAAGCTCCTAACAGGGACAGCAGAGGTAAGATGAACCATCCGGAGACCCGCGGGTTCAAGCCCACGGAGGCGCACAGTGAATTTCCAGCCGCATCGAGGGACAAATCATTCTTCCTGACTGCGGCCACCGCAGAATTGAAAGCCACCGAATAATTTAGAATAGCGTGTTTAAGTATCAAACAAGGGATTCTGAAAGATCATGACAGTAGCCATGCTTAAGCTTACGTATTTTTTCTTTTGGTAATTTATTTTTATTTCCTGTCTTACACTCACATCGCAAATACACAATTATGTATCAACAGAAGAGAGATCATTAGCTTACAAAATAATTTTCAAATACGTTTAGAACAAGGGTGAGTTTGTTTTCGTCAGATTTTGACAGAATATGAATATATATATATTTTTTTTTTGCAGAGCCCACAATTGTGGTTTCTTTGATTTTTTTAAAAGATCATTTAAGTGGTTATCTGAGTCATTTGGAGAGCTAATTTAAAATTACATGGTATTCAAATTTAAATACATTAAAAGCAAATGAGATTTTATTCTAAAACAAAATGAAATAATGTGACAAGCAACATCTTAAAATAATTCTCCCAGAAACGTGAAGACGCTTCTAAGTAAGAGTATCTGAATAACTGCCGTTAGAGAAATTCTAATAATAACATTTCTACAGATAAAAAGGCTAAGAAGTGGAAAAAATTCATTCATTCAACAACAAAACAATGTGTAATTGGAACATTGTTCTTGATGCTGAAGATATAATAATAATAATAATAATAATAATAATAATAATAATAATAAACTTGCCTTCGTCAGCCTTATGATTCAGGGCCAGACACCAGCGTGTCATTGGCTCGCTGTTCCTGGCTGCCGTAGGCGCTGTGGATAATACACTGTATCAGTGTCATTTAATCCTTGCCCCACTTTCGAGATAGGGATTGTCGACAGGTTTAGAAGGCGGTGACGCTGAGGACAAAGGCGAGTCACCTGTCTAAGGCCATGTGCCAGCGCGGGAGGGTCCGGACATCCATCGATGCCACGGCAGGCAATGCTTTTCCCACTACATCTGGGCCTCCTCGGACCCGTGTCCTCCTTCGAGCTGGTCGCCGCAGGCCGCCAGGGCTGCAGCCCACAGAGTGAGAAGCGCCAGGGCTGGGGCCTGTCGGGCGAGGGTCCACGGGCAGGGTCTTCGGAAACGAGATCGTTCGTCTCATCGTCTCATTGGTGCTCCGAGTGGCGCCTCCGGGGACAGGTGCCTTAAACTCTGCGTTTCCTGTCCCCAGGGGGTGGCCCTTCATTTTTCTCAATGTCATCTAAACAATTCGTTCAGATCCTTAAAAATAGAAACAAACAGGATTTTCCAGTAAAACGTCTGCATTAAGTGTGGGCATTTACAAGCCCCCCGACGTGCCCTTTCGGAAGAAGGGGCGGCCCGAGGGACAGGAAGACGCGGTTCTCGGAAAACGGGTTCGCCTGGGCTGCGTCCTCAGGGCCCCGTAGGCGGCTGGAAAAGCCTGGGGTGCAGCCGTCAGTGCGGAGACGGGAAGACAGAGAAGGAGGGGAAAGGCTGTGTGCCCCAGACGGCTTCGCGGTGGAGAGCGGTGGACGTGGCCGTGGAAGACCCTGAACGCAGCTGAGGGTGCGTGAAGAAGGCGGCAAGTCGAACGCGGTAGCTTAGTGCGGGAGAAATGCCTGCGGGGGTCAGCGCGCCGTGGGAACGCCAGGAAAGTCTGCGGGGACCACGGCCCCGGCTCTACCTCAGCAAACGGATGATGCGATTGGTTATCCTCGGAGCAGGGCCAAGGCCAAGCGCGTGGGACAGGGCTCCCCTCGGAAGCGCCGAGAAGAAATCAGTGTGTCGGGAGCTGATCGACCCAGAGGGAACATCACGGCCTTTCCTCCGCCGTCCGCGTGGAGGTGACCCCTGGACGCGTCAGGAAAACAGTAAGCGAGGTTCCGCCGGAGGAGCTGGGGCACCAGACGGAGCGGACGTGTTTGTCTTAAACGAGAAATCCGTGTCGCTACGAATCGAGTCTTAATATTAGACATGTATTAGTTTGATGAAAATTAAAATACGAATCTGTTATTTAAATAAATTCACACGGTCCTCGATCCAGCCACCTTACGGGGCCCTGAGGACTCAGCGTGGAGGGTGATGGCCCCGCGATGGCCTGCCCCAGGGGGAGGGTCCCGAGTCCCCACCTAGGCAGACGGCCAGGTGGCGCTGGGGGCCGTCAGGGTGCCGCGGCTGAGGGCGGAGGTGTGTGACCACACGGCTTTCTGCCGGGAGACCAGGGCGCCTTCCCCCGCCTGGCGGGGCAGGTGCTGACGCTCGAGGTGACACTCTTGGGGGAGGAGGTGGATCAGCAGGGCTGGGGTGTCCCGTGTGGGAGCCGCAAGAGTTCTAGGGCGAGCGGTGACCATCTTCGTAAGCAGCCGACAGAAGTGGGCGAGGAGGCGCCCAGCGTCTCCCACCGATTAGGTTGGATTCGACTCCGGAGAAAACCGCTACCTTCTTTGGACCCAAGACGCTCGTTACAAATAATATTGCTGGTCTGTTTACCTCGATTTTCCACCCGGACCTATCGCTGACGGTGCCCTGAGCTCACGTGTTCCGTGTCCGGAGCTGACGTTCCCAAGTCAAACCGGTTTAAATCTTCAGCAGCCGTGAGGAGCGCGGGCTGTGGCTCTCCGGCTGCCTCAGTAGATGAGTACATTCCGTTGCTTTCTTGAAGCTTTTGGCCTTCACCTTGAACGGACGGTGAAGTTCGTTTAATAGGGTTGCAGCGTGCGTGAGTCGAGACACGCATCCCAAGTCGTCCGGAGAGAACCTGGCCCGCAGGGACGGCACAGAATTCATCGCCGCCTCGCGCGTCGAATCCTCCTCCTCACCCTATTGCTCACTGACAATCAGAACAGAAACAACCGGATCCACTCATTTTTAAAAGACGGATTCAAGCTTTAACATTAGTATTTTAATATGAAATAGATTCTGCATGTTCTTTGCAATGCGTAACTCTGTAACACTGTAAAGATGTGAAACGACATGGAAAGTATTATTCTTGGCTCCGCGTAACGCACGGAATACACGGCCCGGCTCAGAAACAATTTTTGTGAGACAGATATTATTCTCTCAGAATTTATCTAACAAGTACTATTTTAAGCAGGGTAGAAAGAGTCTGACGAAAACCCTTTGTAACGTTATATACTCTGGAGACGTGCTCACCCCGCAGGCGCAAATATGCCATGTAGCGTGTGTCGTTTATACTCGATGGGTCTTTTGTCCTTTAAAAAACCCGTTGTCCTTTAAGTAATATTTGTGACGACTGGGATCTGTCTCTTTCGCTGAATGAGGAGTGAACGCCTACGTGAAACGCATTCGGTCGTGCCCGCCACTTTCGGCCTGGTTTGGTTTCTCGAAGCCTCGACACGCCGATGTCACCGTGAGTTTCGAAGAGGCCGTGAACGCCCTCGGCTTCTCCGGCCTCAGGAGCCCCTGTGAGCACGTCTTGGAAATTTCCCAAGACCGGCCGCAGCTGGAGGAGACTTTGCAGTTACGGCAAAAACGAATCCGCGACCAGGGGACCCGGCGAGGACTCGGCGAGGCGGACGTTTCTCAGTCCTGATGCTTAATGGACGGCGGGGCCCTCGGGGCAGCCACGCCCGCGTCTGTCTGATTCCCTCCTCAGGATTCAGTTCCGGTCGAGCATTCGGAAGTAAAACTGCATACGGTCCCCGTATCGGGGGCATGTGATCCCCGCGTGTCCCCCTCGCTGACTCGCCTGAGGTGCCCCGCGCCCCCCGCCTGCGGAAAGCCGCCCTTCCCGTTTGCGTTAAGGGGGAGCCGCGCGTTGCGGTCACACTGTGTACACTCCCCCTTCTCCAGCAAGCGTGCGCTCGCCCACTGGTTTTTGAATCGATTGGTGATCTTTACAAGAAGCCATCGCAGGGGTGGCTGCGAAGTGGCCATGTTTCTCGTCGTTTTATCCCGGCCTGTTTACTCGCCGGCTTCCTCTGTCTGGAGGCGGCGTCCCTGTCCCCCTCTGTGGCTTTCTCCAGCGCCGAGACCGCTGTGGGCAGGCGGATGGTCATCCGCCTTAGAGCCGGGGTCAGCGCGCTTGGGCCACACGATGACATGTGGCTCCCTGCTTTGTGCCGCAGCCCGGGCAGGGGCTCTGCGGGGTGAGCTCCAGGAGGGACGTGGCCACGAGGTCGCGGCCGCCACACAGAGCAAGGCTGCGAGCCCCAGCGCACACGTGTGGCAGAGCTGACTCAGGTTCTGTTTTCAAGTCGCCTTTCAGAAGACAGGTGACTGCGTCCTGGCCCTCCGCCCCGCCCGGGCCGCGTCTCCGTCTGTGACCGACGGAAGGGGGTTTAAAGCGACACCCTCCCGCCTCCTGCCCCTCACAGGTTGGCAGGTTGGCCGTGGGGACACTCAGCCCCGTCTCCTCCATCTGTAAAACAGGCACTAAAAGGCTCATTCCGTGGGGCTCTTGTGAAGATTAAATGACATCATCCATTACACTAACAAAAACGTCCAGCATGTACTAAGTACTTAAAATGAGCCAGGCACCCGAGCATGTGTTTGCATCCATCACATCCGATCTCTACTTAGCGCAAAATGCTAAAAGCCCTTGGCACGAAATAAACACGCAATGCGCGGTCCTCATCGTGGTCACTGTGCCCGACGGACCCGGCTCCTGCAGCGCGCCCTGGGCTGGCCCTGTCTGCGCTTTAAAATAATTGCAACTTTGCGTGGACGAAGCAAACATCTTAAACTTGTCTCCATCATTTATATCGGACGCCTGTGTGGACGGCCCGATGCGTGTGCAGAAGAACGTTGCCACGCGTGAAACTGCCCCGGACGACGGTCACGAAATCCACGCACCGCAGCGAAGGCCACGGCAGTGACACCAAGAAACACACGTCTCTGTTTCAGGCCAGCGACGAAGCAAGTTAGCATCGTGCGTACGAAGCACGCGCTGCTTCGCTCCAGGTGGCGCGTGCTCCGACCCACCTTTCCGCACACGTAATCTCGTCACGCGTGCGAATCTCCCTCTCGCCTTTTCAGATCCACGCGGCGTGTGAATCACCAGAAGAGAATCGGATCAGAAACTGCGTGGAGATGGTCACAAGTATCTGAGCACAACTTGGGGACAGGGAAACGGACACCGTGAGGCGCCTGAAGGTGACGGCACCTAGGGACGAAAAGCCCCAGGGCCCGGGTGGACGACGAGGCGGGCGAGATGGAGGGGAGCGCGGGGGCCGGGGAGGGGTTCGCGGGTACGATGCTCAGAGTGGTGTAAATGGCACCGTTGCAGCCGCCGGAGAAACGGGAGGTCTGCGAGGCGCGGAGCTCGGGGACGGCGCGGTCGCTGGTCCCCCCGGAGCCGCGTGGTGCTTTCTTGCCTGAATTTCAGCCTCGATTAAAAGAAAGAGCCGCTGGTACTTTTCAGGTCGATAAAACTCTGACGGTGAACGGAACTCGTCTGCGCTGGAAACCTGGGAAGAGGAAAACCTGAGAGGGTCGCTGGCGGCCTCAGGGACAAATCCGTTGTTGACACGACACCGTGCCTGGCGTTCCCGGTGGCGGCCCCGACTACATCGCCGCGAGCTCGCGCTGCACCCCGCAGTGTCTCTGACTCCAGAGACGCCGCCGTCCACTCATCAGCCGTCCTCAGGGGCCCGGGATCCAGCCCGCGACCCGCCCACTACCCCAGGATCCTAAAGGAGCCTTTTCGTTTGTCACGCTTCTGCAGCCCGGTCCCCCTGAATGAAATGTTTAGTGGAGAAAGCGGCTGAGTTCGCTCTGATCGGCCTCGGTGGGTTTTCATTTTGTTTTAGCAGATACAGGAAATTGCATTTCTAGAGGCAGGAAATTATTCTAAGTTTCATAACTGTTTTACTCAGGAGCAGAACAGTATGCTGCTTTCAGGCTTCATGACCTTCACACTTTAAATTAGTCCCAGCATTCTCCCAGATCCAAATCATGTCATTCCCATAGTGTCCCCTGTCACGTACGTGGCAGTACATATCACGCTGATCCTTCTGTTTATCCATCTGCTCATTAGATCTCTCTGGAATGTGGTCACCAGGAAGGCAGTGTCCACATCTGTCTTGTAAATAATAGTATCGCACACACCTACCTTGGGGCCTGAACAATGCTTTGCACCACTAATGACAGGCATCTGACTAATGGATGACATCACTTTTCCTGCATAAGGGTCGACGAGCATCAAGACGGCACATGGAGAAAGTGTCATGCGATTCACGAGTAGCATCTATGTCGGATACTATCTTTGTCTGCTATGTGTAAGATGTTATGGAAAGCGCCGGGCCCATCCCTGGCACGGAGAGATCTGTCGCAATCGTCAGGTGTCCCCTCCTGGAGCAGGCACCTGCCCGAAGCGCTAAGTTGTGCGGGTTACGCCTCTGTGAGCATGTTCTGCTGGCCGGCTGCCGTCCACCACTGAGTCACGACCTACCCGTGTTAAAAGTGGGGGGCCAGCCTCGCTCACGCGGAGCCCCGAAGGACGTGGGGGGCAGTCGCAGGAGCGTGAGGGGGGAAAAGGCTCGGGTGAAGAGCCCTTTTGAAAATCAACTCTTCTCGAGCATCTGTGCGGGTTACGCCTCTGTGAGCATGTTCTGCTGGCCGGCTGCCGTCCACCACTGAGTCACGACCTACCCGTGTTAAAAGTGGGGGGCCAGCCTCGCTCACGCGGAGCCCCGAAGGACGTGGGGGGCAGTCGCAGGAGCGTGAGGGGGAAAAAGGCTTGGGTGAAGAGCCCTTTTGAAAATCAACTCTTCTCGAGCAATCCTGATTCCCAGGAAATTATTTGTCCCCTGATCGTCTCCGAGGGAAACAATAAGAAAATAAAAGCGCGTGTCGCTAGGTGAGACCTGACTTCATTCGGGGCCCGCGGCGGGTCCCCACGCTTTCTCATCATGTCGTGGGGCTGTCGTGGCATGCAGAGACCTGGTCCCCAAAGCTGGCGGCGTGTCGTCACGCCTCGCACCTGCTGCCGTCCGGGGCAGCGATGTTGGGCCTCCACAGATGGCAGGATCATGCACCGCTTTGCATCCACGGCCCAGGCCGCCTACCGACCACCTGACTCGCAGCGCTGCCCCATGCGAGCAGGACCCGGAGCAGGGAAGGCCCTGCTGCTGGACCGGACTGTCACAGACGTGGCGGACGTGCCTGAGACCCAGGCTCGGCAGACCGAGCGTTGTCCGAGGCACTGTGGGAGCTTACCGAGCTTGCTGCTCCGTGGCAGAGCAATCGAAATCGGGGGTCAGCGGGAGCACAGCAAACTGTGGGGGAACGCAGAGAGTGTTGCCCCGGGGAGCAAGCAGATTCA
Organism: Pteropus alecto; assembly: GCF_000325575.1. Taxonomy (NCBI): domain Eukaryota; kingdom Metazoa; phylum Chordata; class Mammalia; order Chiroptera; family Pteropodidae; genus Pteropus; species Pteropus alecto. The sequence goes on along the minus strand of NW_006437828.1, from coordinate 13,354,034 downwards.
GCCACCGACCCGGGTCCCTGGAGCCCCGAGGCTCGCTGGGCCTGGGGGTTAGAGAGGCGAACAGTTGTTGGCCTTCATCTTAGAAGGTTTCCTTAGCTACTCTCAAGACAGATGATGAAAACAACACATAACAACAAAACAAGACAAAAAAACACGCCTCACACGCCCAGGGCGATGGTAAAGGTTAGCACCTCGCAGCTGACAGAATATCTCACACAGTTTCAAACGATAAAAAAAAAGTTACCCGCACAGAATAAAAAAGATCAGACTGCAGGTAGGAAGTCACCACATAGAACGGACACCAGCTAAACTCGAATTTCTCATAAACGAGGAACATGTCTCTGGTGTGGATCTATTCCAGATACTGTATAAGACAAACAAGTGATATATTTTAGTAGAAGTGTATCCTATACAATATTTAAGATATGCTTATAAAAAAAGTGCTGTTCATTGGAAATTCAAATGTAACTGAGAATTCTATATTTTTATTTGCTAAATCTGGCAACCTGTAAAATAAGCTTCTCACCTGCAAACTTCGAAACTTTATAAACTGGCATAATTTAGATTCTACTGAGAGAGAGTGATTTCAAACCTAATTTATGTACACAACTGTGACATGTATGAGATGAAACGTTTTAATCATATATTCAAGTATTGAAATAATAAATCACTCTGAGAGTCTATCCGAGGGGGGAGAAAGCATTTAGCAAAGAACTCTAATAAAATAAAAATTGGATTAATAGTCTAACTAGAAGAACTGCTTTGGGAAAACGGAGGGATTGGATGGGACGAAGGACAGAGGCTGGGGAAAACCTTCGGTAGATGCTTCCTTTGCTGGATGACGGCTTTTAAAAATCCCGTTTTCACTGGGAAGAGGGAGGGTCTCAGCGAAACGGCTGGCCGCCTGCTCCCAGACACTAGTAAAACATACATTATTATGAATGTTGGAAAATTAAGGCCATTGTCAGTGACGAGGAACACGGCGGCAGGACTGTGGGTGCGAAGGTGGGGTGGACAGACAGACGAGACGTACAGGTGATTAAAGCAACGAGAAGGAAAGGCGCACACCTGCACCTGCCGGACGGACATACCAAAAGGGAATGGCTTACGAGGGAGAACCAGACAGTTAGTGATTCAGGGTCGAAGCGCTGATTTATGAAATGGGGTGAGGACGAACCTTGTGTCATAATTTCATGCGATGATAAATGGCACAGTGAGGACATCGGAGGGGACACCAGCCAGGGACCGACAGGGACGTGAGCACGACGAACCAGCCGCGCTTCCGGGGCGTGGTGTCAGCTCGCGCCCCCGCCATCCCGCTCTGGGGACCACTGAGCAGATACAACTTTAAAATTTCCCCACGTCGAGATCAGTCTCTGGAAGAAATGTGGCTTTTCTCTCTCACAGTAACTGAGCGTACGTGTGCACGCGGTTTTATTAAGGCGGATCCGAAGGTCCCGTTTATGAGGTTTCCCCTTGACCTCGTTATTCGTGACGCACGGGTCGGCACACGTCACCTCATCGGTCACAGACGTTTGAGACATCGCTCTGCCGTCTTCGCTGCACTGACAGCAGACGGGCTCAGCTGGAGCTATTTTTACTAAAATTGAATTTCTGTCAACTAATTCCTGAGATTTTAATCTGACCTATAAATTATCAAGTCCCAACAAGTATCGGCCGTAAAGATATGTAAAAAAAAAAATGAAGAGAGGGATTTAGTGGTGATACCAGTTAATTTGGCAATTATCACATGGCGATGGAAAAGAATGTATTTTATTAAAGTTTATTAGGTGTTTATTATTTCTCGTCGACAGGAAATGATATTTTGCTTTGAAATAAATCACACTGGAAATTGTAGGAACTTGACAGAGAGCTAACCATATATATCATTTTTTTAAACAGGAAACAAATCGAACTTATACAAAGGTAAAAAATGGACTTTTTAAGATAGAACTTTTAAGTATGATAACTCTTGTTAATCCAGAGAGAAAATCTTATTTTAAGAGGATGCATTTTTTAAATAATTTCCGAGCGTGCTCATTACTCATTAACCTGACCTCCAGTTGTATTTCAAGCTACTGAGACGGTTTTACTGTATTTCAAATACTATTTTCTCTACATGAATTGGATTTGATGGACTTGTATGACTTACGTCTGCAAAATAAATTCACATCGATTTAAAAGGTAGACAAATAGGACGACACAAAATCAAGTGACCGAGATTTAAGGGACTGAAATGATACCATTAGAAGGAAGGTCAGAAACAGGGCAGATTCAAAAGACAGTAAAACAGACTGTCAGGGGGAAAACGCCCGACTTTTTCAGGTACACGGAGGGCAAACCTGTCTCTACATTGCGGGACGATGCACGTGGGGTGACGTGTGCAGGCGACATGGCTTAGGTTTAGAGTCCGTATCAGGACACACTGATCGTGTTGCAGACCAAGGGGGAGGAGCGCACGCTGACATGACGGCCCCAGACCCCGACTGTCCTTCCTCCGCCCGCCTTTCCCGAACCCCCCAAACGGCCAGGGCTTGACCACGCGGAATAAAGAGACAGTTTTACAGTCAAGACCTCGACACCAAAAGATGGACGTGCCCGTGACCAAGAACCAGAAGAGGTGTCATCCCATCAAATCTGTCAGGGGAGTCCAAGTTCCGAATGCCCCTGGGTGCCTAGGGCTGGGGACCCGCCGTGCGGCCGAGGGCTGGGGTTCTGAGGTCCCCGGGGCAGCGATCCGCGTCCCGCCTCTGTCCTGGAAGGGGCCACAGCTGTCACTCCTATGAAGGCGAGAGTGATCAAGCCCTCGGCCATCAGCGATGTGAGCAGAGAACGCAGACTAGAAAAACCGGCTCCTATTGGATCTTCAACATGTAAGGACATCTTGTCCAATGCCCAGGGTCGCGGGCAGGAAATGAGGCGGCCACTGATACGCCGGGTCCCTGTTTCTTCTCCGAGCTGCTGAAACCCTGCAGGGCAAAGGGGGCCTCGCAGCGTAGGGATGCTTACCCCGGGCCCCCTCCTCCAGGGCTGCGGGCGCGGAGGGCAACCCTGGCACAGATCGACGGGCACGCGAGACGGAAACGCCCACGAGGAAGGCTGAAACGAGACCGCCCCACGACGTTAAAGAAATGTGAGGGAAATCAGAACAAACATCGTAAATGTTCAAATGGTTAAAAAAAAAAACAAAAACCAGTAAGACAAGCCCACAGTAGTTAATAGGAAAGTGTATAAAAAGACGATTTTGGGGATGAAAAAATAAAAGCATTGAAATTTATAACTCAGCAGGCGGTTCGAAGCGCGGACCAAACTTGCTATCAGAAAGCGTTGATGACGTGTCGCCTGGTTGATGTTTACACCAAAACCGTCCCGCGGGGCCCGGCCAGACGCTGGCACGGGGGCTTCGGCTGGTGGGCGCTCGGCCACGCTCTCGGCCTGGCTGGAAGGACCACCCAGCGTGGGAGTGAGTCAGCGCGTTACTCACCCGTCCTGAGATCGCCAGCTTTTAAAACACGTCATGATGGATCTTCATTTACCCTACGTTTAAACCATCATAAACCTCATTTATTTTTCTTTTTTGGCATTTTAAAACAGGGAATAAATGCACGCACACCAATGAAAGAGGTAAATTCTGCCATATAGAAATAGTTACTAAAAGCAGTAAAATGTTCCAAATGTGCTTTTTTCTCCCCAGTAATAACAATATTTTTAAGTAGCTATGTGACAGATCCCCGGCGCCTCCAGAATACTTAGCTGTACACAATCGTCTTTGAATGGGAGAAAAACAGGATAATTGTGAGATAAAATGGATGTGCAATCTTGGGTTCCAATGAGATATTGATTCCTCAGTGTTCTGTTGATTATTCTCATTGCAATTCTGCCTGTATTGTTCTGGGGTCTTCTCAGCCCACCGCGTGTTCAAACGATTGAGCGCAGACGACGAGAGCCTCATCACAGACGCTGATGTGAGACGGGAAAACAGACCTCGATGGAGGAAGAACAGAGAGTCACATTGTTGCTCTGGGGTGGGTTAGTTTAAGCCCGCGTCTAGCAGCTGGCTCCTGTGTTTTAGGAATTCAGACACACACGCGCGGACACGCAGAAAACTCTTATTTTTTGTACCTGTATGTGCAGGCTGCGTAAGAATGTTTCTGTGTATCTGTGGCATGGTCACCATAATAGGCCAATAATATAATAACTAAGTCAAAGTTTGGGGCTTACGCTGTAATGAGAACTATGATTTAATCTCATATGGAAATTGGAGTGACATTTTCAAAGAGAAAACCATTTGTATTAGTCATAACTGGGAAAATATGAGATCAAATAGTTTAAAATAGCCATTCATAATCCTGAGTGAAGAATATATATATTTAATTATATATAAAGATAGTCATTGAATTTTATTATGTTTTTTTTGTGTGTGTGCTGATCAATCATTTTATAAATATTTTTGTAGGTCCTGGTAATGAAGAGATGCCGTGATGGTCCTAGATTAGAGAAAAAGTTTTGCATCTAGAAATCGTCTTCGAAAGATCATTTCCCAGCTCTAGGTACTTAAGTAGCTTAAGCTGAAGTTTATTTCTTCCCCGTCTGGGAAACAGGGCGCTTGCCGGTTGGCCTGTGATGGAGGACATCCTGAGGCCCCAACGCCCGCGGAAACGTGCGGCCGAAACGCTGGTTTCCGAGTGATGACAGTGCCCTCAGCTGCGCTTAGGTTCTGCAGCAGGAAGGGGGTCCTGGGGAGCCCGGCCTCGGGTGCGCCCTGCCGATGGAGACCCCACAGAGGGGAGCGGGGGCGGGGGGCAGCGTGACAGCAGCTCAGGGCCCCCCCCACCCCGTGGGGCCACACCTGCCCGGGGCAGTTAGGGGACAGACTGGTCGCTGATTTCTCCGAGAGGAGAATGCTGACCCCAGCGCCAGCTCGCGGGGGCCAGCGCCGGGCCCACCGGTAGTGGACGCCGTTTGGAGCAGAACCTGCGAGGAAGCAGAGACAGCGCCCCAAGCAGAGCCCGAGACGGCGCCCCTGAGCGTGGGTCCGTTGGGTTTGCGTTGCCTGCTTCCCCCTTTACTTCAGAGCCCCGGGAGCCTTCTGGCTGTGGCGGCTCCTCCGGGCTGGGGCGCCAGGCCACAGACCGGGCCGCCAGGCCACAGAGCTCGCGGGAAAATGCAGCAGGAAAGGCTGAGCGCGGCCAGCCACCGTCTGTGAGACAGGGATGCTGGCCAGCCGGGGCGGTCCCCGCGCTCCGCACCTCACTTTTATAGATTAAAATCTCGCCTCTCCTCGGGAGAAAGTGGCTTTGAGCAGTCGTGATACATTTCCTTGCCTCCTGACAACTAAATTCACTGATGATCAGATTCATATCAGCATCTGTATCTGCCTATCAACGAAATAGTATACTACGTAAATCTAAATGGTATATGCAATGTGCGTATGAACTAAAACTAACATATGTGTATATCTATATTACCGTTAGTTTTCATGTCTTGCGATTTCATGTTTTTCTTTCTATTCTGTAAGCCGGTGTCTCATGACGTGCCCAGATTGTCGATTTGTTTTCTTTTGCTATTGTTTTTATCTCAGTGACCTTTTTTAACTCCCACAGCTCACTGGGTTCCAGACGTCTTAACTCAAGTGGTTCAAAAGCTCCTTAAAGATAACGTATATAAAAGGGAAACATTTTTTCCTGAAAAACATTTCCTCTCCTAGAATTACTTCTTGTAGCAAACAAAGAAAACAGGGTGCCCCAGTAGCAAAATGGTGTGAAGTCTTCTCAACTAAACCGACTTCCTCTTGACCAAGTGAACGTGGCATATGAAATATATACATTTTTCCAAAGCATCATGCTTTACCATAAGTTTATCTTTCAGATAGTACTTATATTAAATATCTTAGATTTTGCAAAACCTAAAATATTCTACACCACAGCTTATTTTTCCTGAAAAGGAGATTTTTTCATAGAAACTGAGAGTCAAGTATATTCGATATGACTCATGAACGTAGCAGGAGCCTTTCCACGTAGAAATACCAGGGTTAAGTAATCTTTGCGAGCTATTTCTGATCTAAAATAAACAAACAGAATTTTTTAGAACTGAATTATTCAGTTGGACTCATAGTGAGATAAACTGTTTTTTTTAAACTAAGAAATGCATTTTTAAGAGTAATAAAAGGAGGAAATGTTCCAGAATTATTTAACACTTCAGCGGTGACAGAAAGACAATAGTTCACCTGAAAACCCAGTTATTAGAGTGATAGGAGCATTAAAACGAAGACACTTTGATATCTATGCTTGTGTAATGAGGGTTATGTCTCTGCTCCATCTGAGCGGAAGTCTGTCTTCATTCCAGGAGGCGGGGAGGTCAGGGACATAAAACACGGGTATGTTACGACCTGTTTTGAAAGACAGTCTTGGCTTATCGCCTCGCCCCGACGAGCCGCAGTAAACGGCTGTCGGCTCCATCGTTCTGATTGAAGTTATGCGTGTAGAACACAAAAGGAGGAATGGCAGAGTCCCCACCGCGCGTGCCCCCGCGGCCGGGAGGCTGTGGCCCAGTCTCGGCGGAGCGGCCGGCTGCCCGCACGGGCTCGTGTTTGCTCCCGGGACGGCTCTCCTTCGGCAGAAGGCTGCTCCTGCAGCCGGCCTGCCCCTCCGCGTCGGTTCCTCTCTCTGAAACGGCACCGACGCGGTGCCCTGGCCGGGGGACCGTGAAGGGGCTGCAGCTCCTAGTCGGCGACCTTAGATCTTTGCAAAGATAAACGCCTCCGAAGGCCTTTCCGACAGCGCGACATCCTTGCCAGAGGCGAGCGCGCGGTCTCGTCTACCACGCAGAGAACGTCGTGTGGAAATCCATCTAATTCTACGGCGAGGCTGGTGCGAGGCAAGCGTTCGTTCATCCAGTAAGTATTTGCTTATCCAGCCCATGCCAGGGACTTGACACTGTGCTGATTGTTTGGGGGACAGAATGGAATCGGACAGCGTCTCGCCTTCCAGAACCTTGCGGCACACACGATGTGGACACGATGTGGGCAGTGGCCACGCAGGCGAGTCATTTTAGGCATCGCGTCTTCATCGATGGCCGCGGGCGCCAAGAGCCCAGAGGAGAGCTCAGGCCTCGCTGACCGGGGGGACGTACACGAGACTCTGTTTTTATTTTTTCTTTTAGGCAGCAGGAAAATCACGGTAAAAATGAAACCACACTGCACTGGGCGGGGAGACGCGGCTGCCCGCAGAGAACCCAGCCTTCCTGAATCCCGGCCTTGTCCCACAGCCCACCCCTGCCGAGTCCCCCAAGACCACCTCCGCCTCAACCGCGGGCGTCAGCCCTTCGTCTGGGGGACCGTCAGTGTGGACAGCATGAGTCCACTAATCAGAGCCAGCACAGAGCCGCTGTCAGGTCTGCCTGAGGCTCTGTGTCCTGGGTGCACTCGGGGTGGACAGCAGGTGTCCCTAAGGTCCCTCGTGTTGCGAGCCAGCGGCCCCTCCTACGTGCTGCCTGGTCCTGCTCGCTGTCCCCGCCTGCACCTGCGTCAAATAGCGGCACAGCTGGGCACCGGGCGAGTGGGAAGGACCGTGGGCATCGGCGACAGCGACCACAGGCGCCGTGGGAGGGAGAAGGGTCTGGGGCGCACTGGGCTCAGCTCGACTTGTGCGAGGCCCCAGGGGTGTTAGGAGCGAGAGCAGGAGGGTGAGCACCATGTCCCTGCGAAGCCCCCGCGTTTGTGGTGGGGCTTAGGGACTTGAGTCCCCTCCTACCCCCAGAGGCCAGGCGACAGGCCTTGTCCTTGTCCTCGGTGGGGCTGGGACGCACCGTGAGTTCTGCAGGCCAGGACCCCTAGGGACTCGGGACGCAGCCTTGAGCCTTTAGCAGCCAGGTCGGCGTTCTTGCAAGCCTTCTCGGGCCCTCGTCGTCGGCTGTGAGGTGGCCCCCACTCGAAGCCGGCCTCCCCTCTTCCCAGGTCCCGGCTGCCTTCTCCGGGTACCCAGCCGTCTCTAAAGGTCCCCATTTACCTCTGGGTAAATGGTCTGGGGGGAAACACGCTTTGGGGGCACCTCAGCTGGTGGACAAACCTCGACGATGAAATGTATAGCGTCGCTGGAGCTGGAAGGAAAAACCGATTCGGTTTACGGTCCGTATTCGACGACGTAAAAAACGGGATCCTTTGAGATCGCGTTGAATGTTTAATGAGAAGTGAGTTAATTTTTACAAGACAGAAACATTCTGTTTTCAAACTGCAAATTCATGAGTTAGACAGAGCGAAGTTCACTGTAACACGTTCATGAAAACTGTTCATAAATGGAAAAATAGTCCTAATTCAAATCGAGCCACGGGCTGGGGTATGAACTACACAGTGACATATACAGATGCGGACTTCGCCTGAGTCGTAGAAGCCGAGTATTGGTTCATGATGGAACTTGCAAAGCTTGTTCCTTAAAATTATGCCAGATGTAGACCCGCAGCCGCCCGAAATGTCCCTAGACCTTTCTTTTCATTTTTTGATGTAAATTCAAGTTGAGTCCCATAGATTATATTGCTTATGACAGCGATCTTTGAAGATTACCCTGTTATGGTCGCATTTATATATTTATTTCAAAACATACTTTTCGAAAAACAGGCAAACGAAAGTGTGGGAGGCATTGCAAGTTTAAGTCCTCTCTGCAGCCGCGGGTCCCCCGCACCGTGGGGACGTGTCACCGGGGTGGGGACAGGGAGCCACACACCGCACGTGGCCTCCTGCAGAGGGTGACGTGACATACGACATCATAGCAGCTTCCTACTGAAGAGAATTGGGGACAGGTGTCAAAAGTCTACCGATTAATATAAAAATTAAAAAAAAAACCTTAAACCTTTAAACTGAAAAGATTCTCGCCTAAAGAACAGGTCAGGAGGAAGATCCCCAGCTGTAGCAAACACGGACATGGAGGCGAGAGGTGAGCCTGGGGGGGGACCTCGCCCCAGACGGTGGCAGCAGACGGCTCCGGACTGTGGCCCCTGGCAGAGGAGACACCAGCGACACGCTCCCCGAAGTCGCCCCGGCCTTCTGCCAGGCGGCTCACCCCGCATGGGACGGCCACCGAAGAAAGTGTGTGGGTCATGGCGCTGAGGGGACTGTGCAGAGCTGAGGGTCCGGATGCAGCAGCTGGTGGCCGGGCGGAGTGGGGCGAAGGCGGCTCTCGGTGGCCGTCACCGAGCGTTTCCAGGAGGCGCATGGCTGGAGCGGAGGTGAGACCCACGAGACCACAGCCCAGCGGCAGCCACGTGGGGACGGTCCTCAGGGGGCCCGGCCCGGGAGCCGCGTGCGTTCCCACCGGCCGGACCCACAGGTGCCCTTAATGCCCCCGCGGCCACGCTCCAGCCCCCGCCCCCCACACCCAGGCGGCAGCTTCTCCACGACCTGGGGTCTCCGCCGGGCGTCAGGGGACACGGGCTTTCAGTTTGCCCAGCTTTTCCTTGTTGCAAATACGAGGGACAAACTCCAGGCTTTCGACACACAGGCGCTGGTTCGAGACGCCCTTAACGGCTTTCTGATTAAAAAAAAAGTCTGCAAAGTTCTGTTGTCTGAGATTTTGTTTTGACGCGGCCGCTCACTCTGAAATCAATGGTGCGTGCCTTTTTTTTTTTTTTTAAAGACCTTTCCAATTATTTTCGTCAGGTTGCTTCAAGGGCCTCCTCCTCGTGGATTTGCAGTTGATTGATGATTCATCGCCCGAGTGCAGTTTTCCAATCGAGAGAATAACGCTGAGCGTCACCGAAGTGATGGCCGCGGGCTTCGTCATGTTTTGCTTTTCACGGGGATTGCGACAGTTTACAAGCTTTCGAGGGCGACTCCGCCGGTCACTGTGAAGGACATTTTAGTGGTTGTTCTCTCAAGTTGTTTCCCGGCGTCCGGGTCTCGTTCCTTTCAGGACAGTGACGTAGCGGGCCTTGGGGTGTCATCTCCCCCAGGGCATGATGTCCTGTTAGGGCCCCTCGCAGCACAGACCTGTCCCCTCCACCTGGAAGGGGCTGGAGCCTGGCTCGGACAATCCGCCCATCTCTCCTCGGCATTTAATTCCAGAATGAAGTGCCCCCGAGGCTGGAACCTGCGTGCCACGTCCGCGCCCCACTGCGCTGCCTGCGGGGAGGAGGGTTCACTGTGGGGAGGAGGGTTCACTGTGGGGAGGAGGGCTCGCTGCGTTCTGGTCTCAGGACTCGGAGGGCCGTTCGGTGTCCGGACCTGCCCAGGGCCTCGCATTTCTATGTTTTCATGGTTGTTACCATTTCTTTGAGCTCTCCGTGCAATAAACCACTTAATCCTTCCAATAAATTGAAAACGCCCTCCCGATTGTTCAGTTCAGTTTCCAGGGGGTCTCAGCACGTGTGGGCCTTTGCCCAGTGACGTTGCCCTTCAAGCCACGCGAGGGACACTGACCCCCTGCTCGCTGCAGACTCTCGACACGCTCAGCTCCTTCACGCCAGCTGAGTCTCCGTCGTGCTATTTCAGACGAGCCGGCCGAGCGCCTTAGTCGTCAGTCTCCGAACACGTTCTGTCCGTTCGTTCTCAGCCCCGCAGTGCGCGCTGGTCCCTGAGCCGCACCGCCCCACCTGAACACACGCGACAGCGAGGGTCACAGGAAGCCCCTGCGCGAGCTCCTCCGCCCCCTGAACCCCGGCTCGGGAGACTCCCCTGAGGTCGCCGCCACCTGGGACCTGGCGGCTTCCACGTCGGTCACCTGTTTGCTGTGGCGCTGGCAGGGCGGGCTCGGACCGTGGCTCACCCGTCTTCGCTTTCTAACCCAGACCGGGAACACCAGGTCCATTCGCTTGCAGACTGATGCCGGACACTGCGTTTGATAACTGCCCACACACGCTCACGGTCACCGCTGCGGGCCGCTGTCCCAAGGGCGCACTAGGACCTGGGCCACATGAATGCAGCCCCCGGGGAGGGGTCGGATAGTTACGTCGCCTGTGAAAACCCGAATCGCAGCCTCGGACGTGCCTCCTCCTACCGAAGGCCGCAGCGGTCGCCCTGACGTCGAAGACACTTGGTGGAATGAAAGGATTGGATCCTCCACATGTTTTTAATAGACCCAACTTTTAAAGATTGAACGTGAAAAATAACGAGGTATTCTCTAGGTACTGCGAGTCAGTTGCTTTGTCAGTGACACGTGAGCCGATTGCTACAAAGCGGCCACCCGACGGACTC
>NW_006437828.1:13340532-13342771 GCF_000325575.1 Pteropus alecto | reverse complement strand
ACGCTCGCACATGCACGCACACACACACGCACACACACACACAAAGGCCCACACACGCACACACACACACATGCAATCGCACATCCGCGCACATGCACGTGCATGCACACTCACAGATCCACGCACACGCACATCCACGCACATGCAAACACACATGCACACACACGCACACTCATAGGCTTGTTCACATGCACATGCATGCGCACTCACACACATGCATGCATACACATACACATGCACACACATGCACACACATGCACACACGTGTGCACACACATGCACATGCACACACACACCACACACACACCATAGTGTAATTATCCTACTTGATACTGAATCACATTGGATCATTTCCAATGCGTCATATGGATAAGAAACATCGAGTAGGGGTTTTTCTTTAAATTTAGCTGAATTTCTTGTTTTGCTAAGTCTTCCAGAATCTAAATTTAAGTTGCTGTGGGTATTGACATTGGGACACCATGCTTTCGATAAATCACAATAGTAAAAAAACCAGTTGCCCCAGAGATTGATTGGTGGTGACTTGCATTTTTCTCTTAGACGTGTTATTTTGATGCCCATCCATTTCATCATGTGCGAGTATGCGGTAGGTCTAAACTCGTGCATCAACATGGATTTTTATCAACCTTGTCGATGTAATTTCTGTCACAAACGCATTTTCGAACAACAAAGTATAAGTCTCTTTGAATAGATATGGTTAAAACAAAAATAATTGACTCTAACTGCAAATTTGTAAAAGTCGAACATTTATTTCAACCAATAACTGTAGATAGTAAATTACTTTTTACTTTTATACATTAACTCTATTTAGGGAAAATTAAATTCTCTGGAAATATGTGAATTATAAATACATCTGGGAAAGCTCTGAACTGAACGGTTTATTTATCTAGCATATAACTTTCAGCATGGTTTTCCGTTATATTCTGTTTGAGTTTCGATTTATGCAAATATGTTTGCTTCATTGATGTCGATACCTAATCCTTTATTTCAGTATGATTGTAAATTAATAGGATTCTCTAAATATGCTATGTAGGTGACAATAAGTTAATATAATTTATGTTGTAGAACATCGATTTTGGGAAGAGCTAGATATTAAAAGGAGAATCTTCAACAAAATCAGAGGCAGTAGGGAGTAGCCTCAGGTTTGTGGGCTCCGGACTTTACTGTCATTCCCAATCCAGCTGCATGACCTTGGGCTCGGTAATAACCCTTTATACCCCGGTTTCTTATTTGTAAAATGTGGCCACATCGGTGGCGTCCCATAATGACATCTCGGTCAGCGGCGGGGCTGATGCGCGCAGGGATCCCGTCAGCTTACGACGGAGCCGAGCCGCTGCCACCTCCTAGTGACACCGGGGACGGCGAGGTGGGCGGCAGTGAGGCTGGTGGCCCGCGATGCGTGTGTCTTAGTTCTTCACGAAAAGTTTGAAAAGTAAAGATATTTAAAAAAAAAAATAATAATAATAGAAAGAAGCTTATAGAATAAGGATATAAAGAGAATATTTTCGTGTGGCTGTCAAACGAGTTTGTGTTTTAAGCTAAGTGTTATCACATGAATCAAAAAGTTAAAAATATTAAAAAGGTTGTAAAGTAACAATGCATAGCAAGCTAAGTTTATTTTTGAAAAAAGGAAAATATTTTGGTAACTGAGCGCAGCCCTAGCAAGCAGCGTGGTGACGCCTGCGGTCGCACAGGCGCGTGACCTGCCGCGTGCTGCTGTCGCCGTGCGTCTGGTCTGGGCGCTGCGGCATCCGCTGGTGACACGCGGTGCGGGGCTGCAGCGCGGTCTGCACCCGCAGCGAGCTCCGCCGGGCGTGCGTCGGCATGGCCGTGCGCCCCTTGAAAGAGGGGGCGCCGCCCCCAGACGTGTGTCATGGGGCAGTTCGGCGTCGTGCGATCAGCACGGCGGCCTTGCGCGGGGAACGCGGGGTGCACGAGGCTGCCGCAGAAACGGGGCGCTGCTTCCGTGGAAAAGAGGGAACCCCAGAATAACAACAAGAAGCACGTTTCGTTTTCCTCGAACGCCGGTGGGGGCAGTGCGGGCGCACCTGTACCCACAGTTTTCAGTAAATACCCCGTCCTGGGATCTGCACCCCGGACTCAACCAGCTGCGGATCGAAAGCCTCTTTGATCCGCGGGGCAGGGGGTGCGCTGGTCTCTGCCGTTTGACGCCGGGGCCGGAGCCTCCGTGGACGTCGGGGCGCACGGGGCGGGCGCGGGG
>NW_006437828.1:13311121-13339619 GCF_000325575.1 Pteropus alecto | reverse complement strand
TTTTGTATTTGCTCCTCCGTTGCTTTGAAAGGCAACCTCAACACCCGTCCCCCCCCCCAATGAAGGCTGAGGAAACACCTCGATTTTTTTTTTCAAAGAAGACATGAAAGATAAATGGTTTTTAAGGCACTAAGTACTTCTTGCTATTCATAGGACAGATTTTTAGTTAAGAAAACGTATCTCGTTCTGCTTATTATGTTTTGACTGACAACAATAAATACGACAGACGCCTTGGCGAGCGGCTGGCGCCGTCTGCGGTATGACGCGAGCCTTTTCTCGTTTCTTCCTCTCGACGGGCTTGGAAGCGGGTTCTGTTATTACGTCCAGTGTTTGTTGCTGGATGTGGAGACAGAGAGTTTCGCATACTTTAAAAGAATCATGCAGCGTGTGGGTAAAGGGCTAAGTTCAAAATGAAATGCATTTTTGTTGGAAAGGAGACCGAAACCCTACAATGATAAAATTTGTTTCTTTTAAAATGTTTAAATTGAGATGGCTAATGATTCTGAGTTATTTCTAAATATGAATTAGAGCCAGATGCCACGTAGCTAAGTGAATATTTATTAAGCATAATTGTGAGCAAAAACATTTTGATTTGAAAATAAAATCTTAACCGGAAACATGTTTTGTAAATGTATTATGTCAAATAAAAATCAGATGAATAAATAGGTTCACTTTTGATAAGAACGTTTTAAAAATCATTGTTAAAAAATAAGTAAAAGAACGTCAAGGAGAAACAAATCCATAATCGCGGACAGCGACGGTGGCCAAGACCGAGGCGGGACCGGCGGTGCCCGCCGCGTGTGGCATCAGGGACATGGACACTCGTCGTGTCTCTAGCGGGAGTTTAAGTTTCTGCTGGAGGACAGAGTGACCGTACTTTTTGTTCTAATAATTGTATAATCACATTCAATTGAAAGAGAGAATACGTAGAATGGTGTGTTCGTCACCCACTTCCCCCGAGAATAACATCTTGCAAATTTAGGGAGCGACATCGCGGCCAGGCTGTTCATGCCGGCATTGTCGAAATGGGAGCGTTTCCGTGACTGGCTTCTCCTCCCCCGGCCCGCCCCCTGCCCCCCGGCAGCCCCCAGATCTGATCTCCGTTTGTCCAATTTTGTCGTTCGAGGGTGTGAATGGGATCAGAAGGACTGCGATGTTTGGGGTTTGGGTTTGTTCGTCTGGGTTCCCCACCTCATATCACCAGGTAGTATCTCATTCAGTAGATAGGAGAAAGTCTGTGTAACCGTTTGTCATAGAAAAGAAACCGGGTTGTTTCTAGCTGGGCTGCTATAAACCGAGCTGCCGTAATATTTGTAAAGTGTGATTGTGTGAATACGTCTTCTTTTCTTCGAGGGGAAAAAAAGTAGTAGATATGGTGGGTCATAGGGCAGTTGCACAGTTCGTTTTCTGAAATGGCCGAGCTGTTTTCCTGAGGGCCTGTGTCATTTGGATACACAGTATTTCCGTGGTCCGTTGCCGGCATACTCTCCAGCATGTGGTGTTATTATTGTTATTATTTTCTACTTTAGCCATTCTGATAGGTGTGCAGCGATTTCTCATGATGGTTTTAATCTGTGTTCTCTAACGGTCGATGATGCTGAAGATATTTCCTGTGCACTTATTTGTCCCCTGCATGTCCTTTTTGGCACAATGTCTCCTCATGTCTCTTACCCATTTTCTAACGGATTTTTTGTTCTGTTGGGTTTTGAGATCCTTCAGGTGCACTAGCTCCTAGGACTTTGCCGGATATGTGGCTTGCTAAATATTTCCTCCTGCCTTTCCTCTAGATTCCGAATATTTTCTTCTATTCTCTTTTTTTTTTCTTCTAAAAGTTGTATAATTTTACATTTTACATTTAAGGCTGCGTTCATTTTGAGTTAACTTTTGTGAGAGGTGGAAAACAGAATACTTATTTTCGATTATTAACGTTCAACTAACTGTTTAGCAGCATTGTTGAAGAGACTATCTTTCCTTCACTGAATTGCTTTTACATCTTTGTCAAAAAACAGGTGGACATATTCGTGTGGGTCTATCTCTAGTTCAAGGATCTATGCACCTAGTTCCCCAGCGAGACCGTGCAGTCTCTATGCTACGCCCATATAAATCTCGGAATCGAGAACTGATTCTCTTACCTCTTTCTTCTTTTCCATAATTGTTTTTACATACTTTAGTCCTGTCGCCTTTCCAGATAGACGGTAGAATAATCTTGCCTACGTCTACAAAAATATTTTGCTCGGATTTTCACAGAAATTGCCTTGAACCTGTACATCATTTTGTGAAGAATTAATATTTATTCCATGTTATCTTCCAATCCGTGCTATTCGCCCTCATTATTTGAGTTTTCTTTAACTTCTATTATCAGCCTTGCACCGTTTCCATTACCCGACTCACGTATGGCACGTTTTGTTCAGTCTACACAAAAGTATTTGGAGTTTCTTTTGAGTGATCACAAATGGCGTTGTATTTTAAATGAGAGTCCACATGTTCGTTGCTAGTATGGAGAAATACAGTTAGTATTATATGTTCACGCTTTTTTTCTCCAACCTTATCAAACTCACGTATTGGTCCTAGGAGGTTCTGTTCTTGTTTTGTTTTGTTTGTAGATTTCCTAGGAATATTTGTAGACAATCTGTGTAGACAATTTTCTACATGGACACAATGAAAATATTCTATTCTTGTTTTTTGCTGGAATTTTCTACTAGATCTATGTGCAAATAATGCTAATTTTATTGTTTCCTTTCTGATACACGTGCATTTTATTTCCTTTTCTTGCCTTATTGCGCTGGCTAGAACTTCTGAGACTGAGCATGATAACGTTTGGAGTGGACAACCTTGCCTTACTGATCTGGAGGGAAAAGATTTACTCTTTCACATTTAAGTATGAAGTCAACGGCAGGTTTTGTAGATGCTCTTTTCCAAGTTGAGAAAACTTCCCATTTTTCTTATTCTTTTAATGAGAATTTTGATCATAAATGAGTGTTGAATTCTATCAAATGCTTTTTCTACATTAGTCGACATGATCATGCAACTTTTCTATTAATTCAGTGGATCACATCACGTTTTAAGGACACATCTCTGCAATTAACCACACTTGATTCTCTTTACACATTACTGAATTTTAACTTTTAATACTCAAAATATTTTGCATGCATCTCTGTGAGGGATAGCTGTCTGTAGTTTTACTTTTTGTACTTCGGTTGTGGTATCAGGGTAACGAAATTCATAAAATAAAATGAAAAACGTTCCTGCCTCTTCTGTTTTATAGAAGAGATGGTGTAGAATTCATGTTGATTTTCCTCTAAATGTTTGGTAGCATTTTCCGTTGAAATGATCTGGGTCTGGAGGTTTCTTTTATTGCAGTTTTTAAACTGAAAATCAATTTTTAAAGATTTCCAGGGCTATTTACATGATCTATTTCATGTTGGACGACTCGGGGTAATTTGTGTTTTGCAAGGAAGTGGCGCTTCTCATCCGGGCTGGCAAACGCTGACCCGGAACAGACCCCATCATCATCCTTCTCGATTTGTTATAGTGGTGCTTTGTTTTTTCTCTCTCGTTTTATGTCTTCCTAGATGTCTGTTCCATTTATCGATCTTATCAAAGAACCAACTATTTGACTTTTTCTGTTGGGTACTTTCTCTACTGTTTTCTGTTACCGATGTCATTGATTTTTATTTTTCTCTTTATTATTTCCCACGCGTGGCTGCTTGGCGTTTATTTTGCAGTCCTGCTTGTTCTTGGATCGACGGGATCGGTTTCAGGCTTCCCGTGTACGTATTTAGCGCCATACGTTCCCCTCGCCGGCTGCTTTCTCTCTGTTCCATACGTGTTAATGTGTCTTATTTTTTTAAATTCTCATTTAGTTCAAGGCATTTTAAAATTTTCCTTGAGATTTCCTCTTTGAGCCATGGAATACTTAGATTCCAATAACAAATCTATTGTCATTTGAATGGTTTTACACCCGGAGGAAAAATGTGATTTTTCTCTGGTTCCTTTCAAGATTTTTTTAGTTTGTTTTTGTTTTCAGAAATTTAATTATGATGTCTTGGCATGAGTTTCTTTGCGTTTCTCCTGTGTGGGGTTTGCTCAGCTCTTCAATCTCTAGGTTTGCGTGTCTCGTCAAATTTGGGATGTTTTCAGCCGTTATTGTTTCAATAACATGTTTGGGTCCACCCTTTGCTTTCTCCTCTTCTTGGACTTCGGTGACACAAACGTTCGATGGTGTTTATGGTCACACGTCCCTGCTCTCTCTCTGCTGTTCTACTCAGGTTGTTGCTATTCTGCTGTGTTCCAGTCACTGTTTTGTCCTCTGTGCCCTCAGTTCTGGGGTGGAGCTTTTAATTTTGATGATTCTATTTTCCACTTCTAAATTTCCCATTGGTTCTTTATGTTTCTTTGCCGAAGTTTTCTGTTCATTTATTCAAAGTGTTTTTTTGCAATAGCCAATAGCCAGCTGAAGCTTTTTTTCATGACCGTTTTGAAATCCCTGTTAGATAATTTGAACATCTCTCTCATCGTGATGTCATCGTATATTAACGACTATTTTTGATTCAGTTTGAGATCTTCCTGGTTCTTTGTATAAAGGTTTTAATTGAATCTCGGGCATGTTAAAATCTTGTTAGGAGGCTCTGTGCCTTCTTTAAACCTTCCGTTTTAGCTGGCTTCCTCTGACTCTGTTCTGGCAGGTGTGGGGGATGGCTCTTCACTCCGATCCAGTGGAGGCGGAGGCCCAGGTCCCCAGCCAGTTCCCACTGGCACCTGAGACCTGCGTGCCTCCTTCCTGCGGGGGCCTCCTGCTGTGGGCTGGAATCCCGGCACCCCTCTGGCTCCCCACCAACACTGTGGGTGCAGGGTCACTCCCAGCCACCAGGGGTGACACCTCAGACCCCACCGGCATTCTGTGACTCTGCTCCAGGGGGAGTACTGGGGTTCCTCACCGCAGCCTCACAGGGAGGCTGTGTGGGAGTCCAGGCATCCTACGCGGACTTTGCTGGCACAGACACAGTTTTCCGCAGCATTTGCTGGAGCACGGCCACCGCCTGTCACTGCTTCCCATTTCTCCTTTGGCTAGAGAGGTCTGGCTCCAGCGGGGACATTGTTTTCTGTACCCATCAGCACGTTCGGGGGGCCGGCTTGCTCACCTCCCCGTGTTGGGGGTAAGAGGCGATGAGAGAGCCCGGGGGACACTGTCACTCACCTCCTCAGGTGCTCAGAGTCCTAGCTGGTCTGCCTCTCCGTCTCCGAGTCTCCTGTTTGTCGACTAAGCCGTGGACAGGGTCTGTATCCGTACTTTGTGGAAGGAATGAGAAAAGCATCTTCCTGACAGCGGAAGTAGAGAGTATTTATTCACAGACAAAAGTACCCGAACATGTTTGGCCCCGAAGTTCATTTCCCGAAATGTAACGTGAGAAAAAATCTGATAGATGCACAAAATGTTCACAGTTTGTTATTTTAATAATGGGAAATGTCTGAGATAAACGAATGTCCATAGTAACAAATGGGATATAGATAGATGGATAGATAGATAGATAGATAGATAGATAGATATGAATACGGTGCGACTGTATATAATCATGCTGCTAACTCTGTTTCCTGAACATCCAGTAGAAATATATTCAGGATGTATTATTGAGTGACTACAAAGCAGATTACTAATAAGTTGCATAGAATCAACTCCTTTATAGAAAACAATGTCACATAGAAGCATGCAAATCATTTTGTATTTACTTAGTAAGGAGATTCTCCTTAATCCATTTCTCTACTGTTCTGCATCCACATCTGAGCAGGAGCTAAAGGTGGCTGAGGAAAAACGTTCGGGTATTTTCTGAGCACGTGTGCTGAGTGTGTGCTCAGTTCACAGCTGGGGCCAGCCCCCAGCAGGGCCTGCAGCCTCATGAATCTGACGATCGGTTTCCTGGGACACTCATATTAATTCATGCGTCTTAAAAAGGAGATATTTAACTCTGTTTTCCTTCCCTGTGCTTGGCAATGGCCTTCGCTTCTGCGTTGACTCAGAAAAGGAAACTTCCGTCCTCGTCATCGTCAGACCTCCTGCCCGGCGGGCAGGCCGCCCCGTCCCACGAGGGCCTGCTGGCGCTTCGCCCTCCGCTGGCTTCTTCCCCACAGGAGTCTATGCTCCGTCACCTGCTCCAAGTTGTTCCGGAAACTGCTCATTTTTCTTTAGTTTTCGTGTCTCTGCTGGAGCCAGTCCCTTCCGTAACTGATGGGCCGGTCTGCTCTGCTGGCTCCTGCTCTGTGGCCTCCACGCACTCGACTCCTCTCGGTTCCTAGACGGTGGCGTTTCCCTGGGACCCTCCGACTCTTCTCTGTCCCTGGAAGGCCTGTCGGGGCCTCGGTCTTCTCTGGGTCCGAGACCCTAGACTCTTGGTGCTTGAAATGACCCGGTTGTGTGGCCTGTGTCCCCACCGGGGTACGGGAACGCTCGGAGTTATGTAGCGTGACCTGACCCCTGCTTTGTGACATCGGTGTCACCTGGAGCGAGCAGAGTTGAGCACAGCCCCGCTCCTGCCTGCGCTGCTTCTGTTGGTGACGACGGTCTTTCCTTGCTTCATCCCGGCAGGCTGCAGACGTGAAGACACGCGTGTGCCCGATCCCCAAACCAACCCTCGTCCGCGGGCAGAAGCTGGACTAACTCCCTAAACTCCTAACTGGAAAACCCACACGCGGCGGGCGGTTTAATGTCACACGATGACATTCGCTGCAATGAAAACCCCTCATCGGTAAATATAACATCCTCCTGTGTTTTCTCTTCAAATCTTTAACCGTCGCGAGTCACACTGAATTATTCATAGGTCTTAAAACAACGCAGTGTTTGGGCGTGTGCGTTATAATTCAATTTAGCCACTGGCCAAGCATCATATCTGCTCTGTAAATGTGCTGAATTCCAGGCCTTCATCTCTAATTTTCCACATCCATCGTATGGCTGTTGTTGCAAATGAAGAACCTGAGGCTCAGAAAGGTCAAAGTGGCTTGCGCATGGCCACAAAGTGAGTGAGTGGCAGAGAAAGAGATGATTGGCCGAGAGGCAAGCTCTGAAGTGTGTAGGGGTGTGAGTAGTCTACACAGAGGAAACGTGTGCAAGGCACAGAGGTAGAAAGCAGTAGAGTATGGAGAGAACCAGCAAATCAGCCAGGTAGCTGGGCCGCCCATCCAGTTAGTGATTAGAACTGGAATCCGTCTGAAAAACTGCGCGGCCGGTTCTCACGGGTCTCACGGGCACGTGGTGCTGTCGGCGAGACCCGTTACTGGGGGAAGACGCACAGGTGCACAGCCGCGTGAGCGCCGTCCTCTGACACCGCTCCCGACGTGCACGGGGACCGCGGCACGCACGTCTGGTCTCAGTCACGGGTCCTCTCGACTCAGCACAACGAAAGTTCCGGCCTTCGTGAGGAAACAGCCGGTAACACGCTCTCTCCAGAGGCTCCCGCACCCAGATCCCGCTGCGGGTTAGAGCTGGAGGCTGGAGGGCGTCCGCTTTCACCTCTCTGCCGTTTACCAGAGTTGAAAAGTGGTGAATTGGTGACTGTAGAAATTTGGACAAATAACTTCATAATGTTTTCCATGGTGTGATTTAGCATATATTTACATTGTACTGAAAATTGCTTGGCTCCTTTGCAAAAGCGATTCGGATCTCGAATGAACGAACCGCGAACCCTTTGTATGAAGAAGGATGTGGCAATGATAAAAAGCAACACTTCACCACTATCGGATTAATATTAACCGAGCATCCACCTTGATAAAAACATTGCGTGAACCTCATTGAAACGAGACTGGATTGACACCCGTCAAGGCATAAAGTGAGAAGGGTGTTTACTCTCTCTTCTCCTAAAATCTCCCTGCCTTGTTTGGCCTGAACCTCATTGAAACGAGACTGGATTGACACCCGTTAAGGCATAAAGTGAGAACGGTGTTTACTCTCTCGTTCTCCTAGAATCTCCCTGCCTTGTTTGGCACCCGTCAAATTAGAGAAACACATGTTGTCGTCACATGTCTGAGTTTGAAGTCTCAGAAATCAGGCTCCGACACAGAGGTCATCGTGCAAACTGCTTATGGGTAGGTAAGTGGCCACCATCCTGGGCAGCGTGCTCGTGCACGTGGCTGTCATGCTAGCACTGGGGTGACAATGACAAAGGCTGGACGTGGTCTCGCGGCCGAGTCACTTTGCCCGGCCCGTCGTCTGCTGCTCCTTCCGGGGCGGAAGCCTCCTGTGTGGACTGTCACACCACACAGACGTCTGTGGCCTTGTGCTCACTCCCAGTACCGACAGCAAGACTGCCTGTCCCCAGCCTTCTGATCACCTTCCGGTCCCCTGAGCCACCAGCCAAGCCCCTCAGCACCGCCCATGATCAGACGAACATTTCATCTTGCGATGTCGTGTAGCTGGGTTAGTGTAGATCACAGAGAATACATTTGAGAAATATGCGACCTTGTAAGAGCTTAAATCATCACTGAGGTGCATGTAACTAGGTTGTCAGCTTGAAAGACACAAATATTTTTCAAGATAATATAATAAAGACTTAAAGACATCAGGAAACATTGAACGAGTTAAGATTAAAGCTGTCATGTAAGACAAGAGGCGTTCTCATTAGGAAAAAATATCGAAGCCTCGTTTCTCCGAACGTCCCGGTGGCAGGAAAGACCCTTCGGATGCGCCTT
The DNA here is from genome assembly GCF_000325575.1 of Pteropus alecto. Classification (NCBI taxonomy): domain Eukaryota; kingdom Metazoa; phylum Chordata; class Mammalia; order Chiroptera; family Pteropodidae; genus Pteropus; species Pteropus alecto. The sequence continues at coordinate 13,330,943 of NW_006437828.1, read as the reverse complement.
CCGGCCCATCCGGCCTCAGGGGAGTTCCTCTGCGTGAAGAGCGTGCTGTTCTGAGGGACACACGCAGGCGCATCGTTCCCCCCAACCAATGAAATTTAAGAAATGTGCACTGTACTCCCACTGAAAAAGACAATGGGGGTGGCAGTGGGGACCCCATGTTCCAGAATGATGCCTCCGAACTAGATTTCAAAAACCAGCCTAAGTTTGTAAAGCCTGGGGAGAGTTTATAGACCACTCTTTTGGGGAAGAGAATTTGTAATTTTTAATACAAAACCTCGCCGCTCACCTGGAGTCTGCTGTCATTCTGGGGCGGCAGATTGAACGGCACATTCTACATCCTTTGCTTTAGAACAAAAAATTTCCGCTTTCTTTTTTCCTGGTTAGATACAGAAACTTTATGAACTAAAGCTATAATTTAGCAAAATTGTAAGGAAGTAGTTTACATAAAAAACATTCGGAATAGTACGTCCTTCGCTCCAAATTTAGCACGTAAATAATCGGGGATCCTTGTGGCATTAAATATTCTCACGTATCCTGGGGAATGTGAGCATTTCCTGGGCACCCCACCATCTCGAACGGCACCTCCAGTTAGTTCAGCGAAGAAGGTTCTAGGGGATCCAGCTCGTTGGTCCGATGAGCGACTTTACAGACGGAAAAGCGCTTCGCGTGGATTTCGGACGTAAACCTCAGGGCTTGCTTCCAGGGTCACCGGAGACCGGTGACAGCCAGATGGGACAGGAACGGTCCTCCTCTGGGTACAGAGTGAAAAGCAGGCAGCATCGCAGAGGAGTCGAGGCAATATTTTCTAACCTTGTATTTTCCAGCTTTTCTTGAACGTGGCTCTCGAAGGGAAACACGTGAAAACAAAGCAGGTAGAAGCAGAAAAACCCAGGCAGAGATTTACGGGCAGCGAGACCCGCGCAGCCTCCGGCCAGTTTGCTGGACAGAATTAACGACTGGGCAGGAAACACGGGCCGGAAGTTCCTGCTGCTGCTCAAGGACCAGCAAAGGACCAGGACCCGGCGAGCCCGGCCCGGGACAGCCGGATCGTTCAGTGTCCACGCGGGGCTCGGTAGAGACGGCAGCATCGCAGAGGGAACATGGCCCAGGGGCGGCCGGCAAACGGAGCCGGGGGGAAGGGAGGCCGGGCCCCAAGGGGCCTTGAACGTACCGAGGGCCAGTTTCCCACCGACGTCGCTTGTCCCGTGACGCACCCCGCCATGCGGCGGAGTCAGGGGCTGCGTGGCTGACGCTCGCGCCCTTGGTTCAGAGCTGTGTTTTCTTGATCTAAAACTTGAGATCTACTTCGGCATTAACAGAAGAATGGAACCCTCCTGCTCCACGACTGACCTTCAGGGTTTCGAACCTGACTCACGGATGTGTCCTTCCTCGGTGTCTTTCGGAAGCCGAATATCTCTAAATCCTTAAACTGCACACGCAGCGTGGCATTGGCTCCTCGTCCGTAGGACGCGGTGCAGGTGCTGGGAGCAGGTGCAGAGGCTTGGAGCTGTCAGCCCTTCAGGTTCTGCCTCGACTGCTGAGACGTGTCTTCCCTCGATCCGGCCTGTGCCCGGAGCCGTCCCATCTGCGGTAGGTCATCACGAGAGCTGCACGCTTGCCCATCGCTGCCGTGGGGGACCCCATGAGGCCACTATACTTCCTGGATCACCGTGGGTCATTTCAGGCTGTTCCTGGGCCTGCACCACAGCCCGGCGTCCGCTGCCATCGCCAGGGCCCCGAGCTCTGGGAGCCGTGGACGCGCTTGGCAAACCCGGTGTCCCAGGTGCAAGGCACAGGCCAGCAGCGCCGGCCACGTCACGTTTTCAGCAAAACATTATCAGTGTTATCGTTTTTTGAGTAGCGAGGACACTGACCTAGGCTCACGCCTTAGTCTGGCCATGTTCTTGGTGCCATGACAATTAAGTAACCGTTGTAAGTGTTACAAGGGTCACCCTCGCTCTTGCACAAGGCTGTAATGACAGGTGTCCACCATTATGGTGTCATACACAGTCGTTTCGTTGCCTTTAAATCCTTTGCCTCCACCCGTGCACCCCGCCCCCTCAGACTCCCCTCCGAGCCGAGCCCCTCGCTGGCTCCACAGTTGGTCTTTTTGAGGGGCTTAGAGTTGAGATCACATGGTGTGTAGCGTCCTGGGATGGCTCCTTCACGCAGTCACACACACTTAAGGTTCCTCCATGTCTTTTCATGACTTGACAGCTCGTTTCCTTTTTAGCACTGAATAGTTGAGATCACATGGTGTGTAGCGTCCTGGGATGGACTCCTTCACGCAGTCACACACACCTAAGGTTCCTCCATGTCTTTTCATGGCTTGACAGCTCATTTCCTTTTTAGCACTGAATAATATCTTATTGTCTGGATGTTTATTTTTAGACGGTGCATGTGAAAAAAATGATATAATTAAAAAGTAATAAAGGATCCTAGCAAAACCCAGAAAATCCAGTCTAAACAAAAACATAACTCATGAGAAAAAAAGAATTAAACCTCTCTGATTGATTTATTCTCGAGATTAACTTAAAAGAATTGCATTTAATGAAACAGCAAGTGCATGGATGAGAAACTGAAATCACAGACCACGAAGCTCAGGCCACAGATCAGAGCAGCAGCGTCGCAGAACTAAGTCATCAGAAAAACGTAAAGCAGAAGAAATGCAGCTGGGGATCGAATTATTAACAAACAGGAAAAGTTTGGGGCAATCCCAGTGAATGCGGAAAAAAGCCAAAGAAATTAGAGCACATACCGAAAAGGTTGAAAGTCGATTTGTAGTCAATAGTAAAATTATTGTCCCTAAAATAAGTAACCAAACAAATACTTCAGTCTGGTTTTCGTAAAGATTAAAAGTAAACTCTAGAGTCAGAAAACAGGGAACACAGCGTAAAGAGAGGCCGCGGTCAGCGCCGAAACCCAGATGCCTCCACGAAACGTTCAAGCCTCTGGGCTTTAAATGATGGGCCCAAACAGCAAAACACAGACATTTAAAGGGTAGGAAAAAGCACAAAGCGTAGAAAAACAGGAAGAGCTGTGTGCATGAGCGAAGAAAAAAACGGGGAACGGAAGAAAACGAAGTAGGATGTTTCAGGAAGATAAAGTCGACACGTCAGGCATGATAGAGATTCGTGAATGGGACAAGGACAAACCGAAATGATAATTCTGGCCACACAGAGACCACCTGGATGCTTCGGAAGACGTTTGAGTGGCTTGGTGGCATAGAAACCAGAAACTAGAAGCTTCTTCAACATTTTACAAAACGTAGTGACCTGCGCATGGAAAAATACTGCTATTCATTAAATTAAGACATTTCGAAGATGAGCTGAAATGTTTTGGTCTTGGTGAAAGCGAGATGGATCTCTTATAAAGTCACACATCTTAAAGTTTATTTTCAATTATAGCTGACATTCGATATTATGTCCATCAGTTTCAGGTGTAGAGCGTAGTGGTTAGACGTTTATCGAACTTGTAAGGTGGTCCCCCAGATTAGTCCGGTCCCCGCCTGACGCCGTACACAGTTATCACAATGTTATTGATGACGCCCCTTCCCCCCGCTGCACTTCACATCCCCGTGACTGTTTGCGAACTGCTGCTTTGATTCGTCCCTTCCCCTGTGCCACCACCCCACCCCGCCATCTGACGACCATCATTTTGTTCTGTATCTGCAAGTCTGTTTCTCTTCTGTGTGTACATTTATTTTGTTCCTTAGAGTCCACGTATAAGTGAGATCATGTGGTTTTGCCTTTCTCTGTCTGACTTATTTCATTTAGCATCATCCCCTCTAGGTCCATCCGTGTTGTCACGAATGGTGAGATTCCGTTCTTTTTCGGGGCTGAGTAGTATTCCCCTGTGCGTATGGGCCACCTCTTCCTCATCCGACCGTCTAACGACAGACGCTTAGGTTGCTTCCGTATCTTGGTTATTGTAAATAACGCTGCAGTGAACACAGAGGCACCTATATCTTTTTGGGTTAGAGTTTTCGTTTTTTCCTATAAATACCCAGAAGTTCAATTGTTTTCAGGAACTCCCACACTCTCGTCCAGAGTGGCTGCTCCCCTTTGCAATTCCCCAATAGTGCACGAGGGTCCCTTTTCTCCACATCCTCGCCGGTACTTCCTGCTTGTTGATTTGTTGATGACATCCATTTCGACAGGTGTGAGGTGACATCTCATCGTGGTTTCAGTTTGCATTTCTCTGATCGCTAGTGACCTTGAGCATCTTTTCATGTGTCTGTTGGCCATCCGTATGCCCTCTTTGGAGAAATGTCTGTGCGGATCCTCTGTCCATTTCTTAATTGGATTGTTCGCTGTTTTTGGTGGTAAGTTATGTGAGTTCTCTATAAATTTTGGATGCTAATCCCTTCTCTAATGCATCATTGGCAAATATCTTCTCCCATTCAAAAGGTTGTCTTTCTGTTTTGCTGATGGTTTCTTTTGCAAAAAATTTTCAGCTTGATGTAGTTCCATTTGTTTATTTTTTCTTTTGTTTCCCCTGCTTGAGGAGATATATCAGAAAAAAAATATTACTAGAGCAATGTCAGAGAGTTTCCTGCCTCTGTTTTCTTCTGGGAATTTTATGCTAAAACCACACATTTAACAATATAGGTAATCAAGTGAGAAAAATATTTAATTTTCAACATGAGAAAATAGTATTCCAAGTGTTCATTTTTTTGAAAGAGAGAGAGAGAGAGAGAGGGAGAGAGAGAGGTGGGGAACGACTCTGATGAATATAAATCCTTAAGGCTCAGTCAACCGAAGGGAATTTCACAAAGCGGATGAAATAGAAGCGATGGGGAAGTCGGGGGAGACAGGCGGCTGGTCGTCCCAGAGGCCAAGGGAGAAAACTGCGTGGAAAACGTCGGAGCCAGTGATCAGTGACCGTCCGGTGAAGAAGTGGTTTTTGAGAAATGGTGGCCGCGGGGCCAGCACGCAGCTCGTCCGCAGCTGTGCGGAGTGAGGACACATGGACGTCGAACGGTGACAGCTTTCAAGGAGTTTGATTATAGGGGTAAAGGTAACGGCAGCGTTTAAGGTGGTAGCGGGAACTGGATGTAGGACAGACAAGGGTTTTGCTTTTTCTCTCATTCTTTTCTCTCGAGGACGGGATAGAATAGAGTTCGTTTCAGCCGATGGAAAGCTCCACAGAAAGGGAGAGAAAAAGGGACATCGAAGAGGAGAACACGGCGTAAGAACGCGCCGCCCGCCTCGCAGGCCCAAGGCGCCTGGCTCCAGCTGGCGTGACGTGGTCGGCAAACGGGGACCGTCCTATAAGAAAACCTAACGATTAAATGTATGAGTCTTTTTTACAACCCCACGGAAATATTTTAAGGCGCAAGAGTCAAATTGTTTTATATATGCAATTTGGTGATAGAGAGACATGAAATAAATCGTAAAATGACCATAGTAAAGAATTCTGTTCGATTGTCAGTGTTTAATGGAGGAGCATCAGAAGTAGATAAGAGTTTGAGGCTGAAATTAAAATCGCGTGGTATATCGTTGGAGACTAAGAAATTGCCGAGTCGGTTAAGTCCCAAACCTCACAGGTACCCTCTCCATTTCCGACGGACATAGACTGTTTCTCTAGCGGAGAATATATTTGCAGCAGGAGCAGTGGGCCACGTCTGCAGCCTGCTGATAAGCAGGACAATACGACGAGGCAGCTGAAACTGGTTCCCGGGGATGTGACCCACCTGAACCGAACACCACACGCCTCCCCGAGCCGCATGGGCGCGTCAGGCGAGCGTTGCTTCCGCACGTGTGAGCAGAGGGACCTGGGAAGCGAGGTCGCCATAACGGGGGAACTAACAGAATTCAGGAGCAGGGGTGAGGTTCAAGCCTCTTCGAGGGTCGTCTCTACTGCCCAACGTTGCGGTCCTCGTGAAGTCCCCTGCGGCAGGGACGTGACTGTGCCACCGTGAGTGAAGTCGAGCCTTTCCTCTCGGTTAAGGGCACACACCACGGTGCGCCCGACAGCACGGGAGAGAGTCCTCGGGGACCCAAGCTGTTCGGCTGAGCCATCCTGTTTCGGGTGACTGCGCGGCCCACGAACATGTCACCTTCGTCCCTGGCCTCCGCTGTGGCAGTGCACGCTCCGCAGGCGGGCAGACCGCGGCCTTGAAAGGTCTGCGTGGCCTGGACGACCAGCAGCTGCGGGACCCTCTCAGGGTCAGAAGCCTGCCCTGGTGGCGATGCCGCCGGCCCGCGCCCGAACGTCTAGTGGGGACGCCGTGTGTGGGACCGGCACCCGCGGTGACTCGATGATCGTTAGCGGGCGAGAACCACTGAGCCACGGGACAGACAATGAGAAGTGCCTGTCTGGCCGCACGTCTGGCAAGCACGGGGCCGGGCGGGGAGATGGGGTGCGGAGTGGGGGAGCGTTTATGCGTCACGTTCTCTGCTCCCAGGAGGGCCCGGGGTGCGTTCTGGCTCCAACCAGCTACGTGACCTGGGTGAAGTTGGGGTTCTCCGTCCCGCGTCGTCGTCGCTGATGAGGGCCACAGGGGAGGCCGCGGCCATCGCTTCCAGCCCGTGAGACTGTTCCCGTCAGGCTCAGGAGGCGAAACGTGTCTGTCAGCTCCGAGAGCGAGGTGGCACATGGCATTTACCAGACCACAGAACAAAGGGAATTTAAAACCTGTCATTACATCAGCCCATTAGGACACCGTTTAAATAATGAATAGCGGTAATTCCTGTCCTTTTTAAACTCCGAGGATTTTTTTTGGGGGGGTGGGGGGTGTTGTGTTTGCTTTTTGGTTTAAATGATCTCAATTATTATTGATACTCTTTAAAAATTGTTCTTAGAGATAGTCAAACAATCTCAATTTGACTTAGTTTCAAAAATTTTATTTTGGAAAGTGATATTTCAGAGGGTTGAGAAATCCAGAAGTTATTTAAACATCCTCTTTAAGTGCGGGGCAGGTTATCGCGACGTAGTGACATCTAGTGGCCAATCGGCTGAAATGCCGACGCCCTGCAGGGAACTGGTTTTCCGCGGGACCTGATCCAGGGATGAGGAGAAACGAAACTCTTCACATTGCTACTTTCTGGATGTAACATGTCTGCTGCATTTTGCAATCAACTAAAAACGTTACACGCAGCTTTCTTTAATTCTCTATTTTTCACATTGAAATTTCCGCATTTGTTCGCCACACACTTTATCGTGCTCGGTCTTTCGGAGTTTTGTGTTATTCTATCTCGAAAAGAACGTTTCCATCCGGGTCCCCCCACTGACCAAAACGGACCCCAGAGAGTTTGTTCTATTCGGCCGTCAGCGCTGCTCGTCTGTGAACAGCCCGGGTCCTTATCTGCGGCGGCGCAGAAAGTGGCCGTCACGCTGACCCACCTGCTCCCCGCTCCCCGCACCGTCCGCCTCCGGACATGAGAGCAGGAGAGCGAACCCAGCAGCCCGTGTGCACGTCTGTTGTCGGCGCCAGCTCGAGCGGCCTGGACCGGCGCCCGCCCGCGCCGACGGCGTGTCGCACCTGCAGAGCGACGCGCACAGAGCCATTCGCGACGCACGGTTATTCGCGACGCACAGTTATTTCCGATGCAGTTATTCGCGATGCACAGAATTTTACTAGAGCAGGTTATTGGCGATGCGGTTATTGGCGATGCGGTTATTCGCGATGCGCTTATCCGCGGCGCAGGGAGGGAAACCAGCGCCCTCCCCTCCACCTGCCCTTCGTCCCAGCGTTGGCGACGGCTGGGCGGCGGGCGGCGCTGCATGTCCTCGCTGGGCTTTGCCTCCTCGCAGCCTCCGTGCCACGTCCACCCTGGGGCGCTTCCCTCCGCTCTCCAGGCGCCCTCTCCTCCCGCACACGGCCCCGGAGCCCGTCGCGGACCCCTGGGAGAGCTCGCCGCGCCTGCGACCCGCGCCCTGCGCCTGCAGCCGCGGGAACGGCCTCCCACGGGGAGACGTCGCAGGGCGAGGTGGAGCGTGTCGCAGCTCTGCTCGAGTCCTGCCGGGGCCAGCTGCTGACCCCGCGTGCCCGGCCCCGAGGATTTTCTAGGTTGAAAGATTTTATTTTTAATTTTTCCTCAACATGCTGAACAAGTTTGTCACAGTAAAAATACAAAATAAAACGGTAACATCAAAGCTAACCGTGCTGATGCCAGTGGTTTTCCTGTCACTTGATCCTTCTTATGGAAAGAGTTAGACAGATGGCCATACTCAGTCTCTGGAATCCTCATTTGTGCAAAAAGACTCTGGGCAAAAATCACACAACACTATAGAATTTGAAACTCCCATCCCTATGTGGACTCTGGGTATGAATAAGTTGACTTGAGGAATGTGTGTGAGAGAACTCCTTGCTTAGAACTAAGTGGCCTGGTCCTAAACCAGTCTTCCTTGCTCTATTGTTCCCAGTGCAGAAGGGCCCCGTTGGGACCCCTGTAGTAGAGGCCTAACAAGCATCCCCAGCTTCATTTTCCTTGCCCTATCGCTTAACAATAGATTGTCCCCAGTGGCTTGACCCAGACCTTGGAAAGTCCTCTGTCTTGGAAAGTTGCCCTGAAACTTATGATTAATGTCCATATGCTTACTGGTCACAATCTCTCTGGTCCTGATCACAATCTTTCTGAGGAGGGAGGCGTGAGGCGAACCCCAGGGCCTGCCCCCCACCTGCTTCGATTTCCCACGGGAACTTTGAAGTCTGCGTTCTGTGAGTCCGTCTCTGGCGTGGGGATGCAGATGAGGGAGGATGTCATGACCTCGATTCGGAGGGCTCCCGGTGACCGCACCAATATGAGTAAATGGCACTTCGGGGACAAATGGCTTTCAAGAGAGTTAGCCTCTGCCATGACGTTCCAAAGAGAGACACATGCCTGAATGGCTTCCACTCGCAAATGTCATCCGGGCCATTCCGAGCATTCGCTAGCTAACGATTAGCAAGGAAATCCTGAATTAAGTCTTCACCCCGTGAAGAGATCGATTATACTCATCATTGATTACCTGGATGAGTCCTTGAAAGGATGGCTCTCAATGGAGCTAATATAAAAGGAATTGACGAGGAAAATCAGGAGAATAAACTGCCCGGAGCCGCCTGGCAGGAAGGCACGGCGGGCGGGAGACAGGAGCCCAGGCCAAGAGCGGGAGACGGGGGTTCCCACCGGAGGCTCGGCCATGCCCGGGGCAAACCCCGTCCACGCTCCAGACTCAGAGAAGTGACCACCAAGCCCTGAACACGAGGCACTGATCCGGGATCTAGCGTTTGTTATGGGTCCCAGGTGTGGACAGGATCCCATGAAGGTGGCTGAACAATTACGGAGCCCAAAATTCAGCAACGCCCTGGACCCTACTGCCGCACTGGTCCATGAGAGCATTCCCACGTGAGGAAGGGTCCCTCGGGTGTCTTCCCAGGCTCAGAGCGAAAAGCGTCACCTGGTAATCACTGCATCCTCTATCCCGCCAATAGCCACTTCATCCAAACAGTCAGTGAAGCCAGGCTCTAGTTAGCGCCAAGCTCATGCCTCGCCCAGGGTGGTGACGAGGAGACAGAGACACTGCTCAGGTCTCCCTGGTGACAGCTTTGCATCTTCCCCGGTGTGTGCTCTCCTGGCCAAGGGCGAGACGCTCTCCTGGCCGGTCTGGAACCAGGGGGCTGGATTTGGGGTCCGGGGACGATTCAAAGGGAGATAGATCCTGGAGACGCTAATAATTAAGTAGAAATATTAAAAGATATATCCACAATTCATAATGAGTTTTGGGAACAGTTTTTCCCAGACATTGCTTGCAAATTCTCTCCCGAGAGGTGTTTCTCCTATTCATTATTAGCACTTGATAACGTCTCTCTGAGCTACTCCAACTATGCATGTGATTCTGCAATACGTTAGTGAGTTTCCAAAGAAATACAAAAGGCATCCAACTGAGCGACTTCATCGACAAAACAGACAGAAATATTTTTCATTTATTTCATAATCAAATTTAATTATAGCATTTATTTGGAGTTCAATAATTGCAATTAATCATCCCTTTGATAGAAGCTAAATTAGCCTTGTATTAACTATAAGAGCAAAATATTTCCTAAGGATGTGGATAAGCTTTCAGAGGAAAAATATTTAAAATACTTCGGATAAATATTTGCAAGCATTTTAGAGTTGTTCATTTTCACATAAATCCTGTGCAAATTTGAAATCTAGTATGTCAAGAAGATACATTTACTCCATTTCTAAAATACATTTGGATTTCTGTTAATCCTTGATATCGGTGTGCGACAAATTTCAAAACTTACCTGGAAGAATGGAAAGCAAAGGATTTTTAAAAAAATTGTCAAGATCTTTTAAACAATTTAATACCTGATAATTGCAAACTATTCCAGGACACGAAAACTCAATAATGCGACACCGGCTTCCATGATGTTTGCAGCCTATTTAAAGACATAAAAGTAACCGATGCCCCGCTAACAAGTAAAACATTTTAAAAAGTGATACTTTTTTTTAAGTATGGTACAAGTAACTTTTTAAAAAAGAAATAAAATAGTCCTGAAACAGGCCCTACAATATAATAATTTAATATCTATCAAAAGTTCGCCATCACAAATCAGTGGGACGACAAGATCCCCTCGAGACATAGCGCCAGCGCGGCCGGTTGCAATGGGAAAAGGGGACCAGTTTGTCGTCGTTTCGCTCACGGTCACAGCTGTGTACGCGGATGAACCACAGAGTTCAATGCGAAGAGTCACCACGCAGGTCAGTGGATCTTTAAAGATGAAGAAGGTGACAACTTGCCATTGTGAGGAGCAGCAGACACGGTCGTGGGGGATACAGTGTCACCGGCGTTGCAGGGCAGGCAATTCTTTGCGGGAAGGAGTCTCGTGCGTTTAAGGTATTTCGGGGCATCTGCGGCGTCTCCCCCCAGACGCCAGTGGCGTGCTCCCTGACCCCAGTTCCGACGACCGAACGACGCCCCCAGGTATCGTCGGAAGTCCCCAGTGTGGCAAAATCACGCCTGGTCGGGAACCACTGCTTTACCAGAATAAAGACGCCTGCGGGTCGGAGGGACGCCTTCGAGGTTCTTGCCGTCACCGTCCCCATTCGTTACCCGTGAAAAGTGAGGCGCGTGAAGCGGGAGGAACAGACAATGGCTAGAAGTTCCAGGATTATGCACGAAGCGCGGGTGGTTCCAGAAACCTCCACCTCAGCTGTCTACTGCCCCGTGCGCATTTTGGTGCATTTCAGTCCCCTTGGGGCGTCACTGCCACGAAGCTGGCCTGGAAGGTGGGTGGAAAGAGCGGGCGGCCGGTCGCCGACCTGCCCAGGCTGCCACCAGCGCCGAGGGCGGACGCCTGACCTGAGCGTCAGGCGCTGGGGGCGGTGGCCTCCTGCGGAGCCACCGCGCTGGCTCTGCCTGACTGCGCGGGTGCGACGGGAAGGTGAGCGTGACGGGAAGGTGAGGCTGTGCGCAGCGGCCATTACGTTCCCCCTTTGTGACAGATCGTTCATTTGGGTCTGACCTACATGCCATGAAACACCCGGATCCCACACGGGCCGTTCGGTCGGTTCCGGCCGAGATGCTTCGCCCAGGAGGCAGGCGCAGACTGTTTCTGTCAAGCCAGAAGGACCTCGTGCCCCGTGGCGTCCAGGCCCCCGCTCCGGGGCGCCCCGCTTCCTGTCCTCATCCTGCCTCGCAGAGCTGCTCGGAGGTTGGCCGTCCTGAGCTCGCCGTCCTTGCTTGTCACGTGCTCTGGGGATTTGTCCCCGTGCCTCCGCGTGCTGGTCTGGACCGTCCTTGCTGGGACTGGTTCAGGTTCTGTGAGTGGGACCGACACCCTGCTTCCCTTGGGGCCGCTGCCGTGAAGAAGGCGCTGGTGAACGTTGGTGTCCAGGTCTCTCCTGGACGGATGCTGTCCCGTCCCTTGAATAGTCCCCAGGGGTGGGGCCGCAGGCCTTGGTGGGCTGAATGTTTGACTTGAGCGGAGGCTGAGATGCAGGCCCCGAGGTCACGGCCACCCCGAGAGGAGCACCTCGTCCTGCCCGGTGACAGCGTCAGGCACTGGCCGCCCACGATCTCCGCCACGCTGCTGAACGCGACACGCCGGCCGCTGCGGCTTCCGTGTGCCCGGTCCCCGTGCTGGCTGCGGGCACGTCTCTCGTGAAGGCCGTTCCAGCCACCTGCTCGTTTTCCAGTTGCAGAGTTTTCTTTCAGTGATTTGTGGGAGTGTTTTAGACGTTCTGGCCTCGGTCACGTGCATGCACTGAGGGCGCTCTTCCCGGATCGGCACGTCGCCTGTCCCTTTCTCAGTGGCGAAGTGCACAAAAGTTTCAGTCTGACAAAGATGCACGAATCCACTTTGGTAGCTACTACTGAGTGCATCCTAGAAACGCCGGCCTGAACCAAAGCCGTGCTGTGTTTTTCTGGAAGCCTCACGGTTCTCGAGCGTGTATTTAAGTCTCTGGTCCACACTGCATGGCTTTGTGTGCAGGATGAGTCAGGGGTCGAGGCTAATGTGGCATCCACACCTCGTATTTGGGCTCCGTTTATTTGAAAGACCTCACCGTCGTTGGTGGCCTCGGCTCCCGTCAGAGCGCGGCTGACCGTGGGCGTGGGTCCGTGTCTGGACCCCTCCGCTGCCGGTCCCGACGGCGACCCCGCACCCTGGGACCCCCACCGCTGTCCTGCGTTGTGCCCCCGTGTCCCCGAATGCCGTCCCAGCTCCCTGGGCTTCCAGACGCTCTCCCCAGATCCATCTCGCCAACGTCCAGGAGAGTCGGCGGGGTTAGGAACGGGGTCAAGCGATCTCTAGGTCCGGCTGGGGAGAAGTCACATCCTAAATACATACGTTCGTTCCAAACTAGTAATAAGGATAAACGTTTATTCTTCCAAACCTTGAACGTGGCGTGTCTCTCCCTTAGTCTTTTTATTTTTCTTAACAATTATTTAAAATGATTTCCAGGCTTTTCAGTTCTATGCTATAGAAAATGTTGTTTTTTAAAAAGGATACTTTCCAACTATTTGCTAGTATATGGGAATATAATTGATTTTTATAAACGGACTCTATGGTCTAGGGTCTCGCTAAATTAATTTCTGAGTTTCTGGGGTTTATTTTTACTAAATCCGGGAGAGACTTCTACGCACACAACTGCGTCTTCTCTGCACAATGACAGTTTTGCCGATTTTCCAGGAAGGTTTTTGAGTGTGGACACCAACCGAGGGGGCGGCATCGTGCACCTGCCTCCGAGGAGACGCCGCCGACACTCCCGGGTCAATGGAGCCGTTTCGCGCAATTAGCTTATTTCTGTGTGTGTTCTCATGAGAAATGAGCACAAACATCTTTGTTCGAAACGGGAGGTTCTCACCGTCTTGGGGACAAACTGCCGTTAATTTTACTTAACACTGGATGTCAGTGTTGCAGTTTTAGAATTAAAAAAAAAAAATGATGGAAAAGCAGACCTTCCTAGTCAGTATTATCGAAATAGCTAAAGAAACGAGTTTATATTTCTATTTTTCTCTAAACAGAGAGACGTGTCTACCCGCTTCAGAAAGCCTGATTTCTTTGTAGGACTAAGTGTTTTTAATAGCAAACCAGTGCGTCCCACCCGCCTGGGCCCCGTCTGTGACCTGCGAGCACACGCGCTGGGCCTCCCGGTCTGTGCAAACTTAGATCGTGTGCCCAGCTCTCGACGCGGACGGAGTCGGCTGGCAGAGACGCCGCCCGTCGGGATGTGTCGCTGTCCCTTCCTGTGGCCGCCTTGGTAATTAGCTTGTACAAAGCAGGTGCGTTTGTGACATAAACGGTGACGCCCTCATACAACCGGTGACGTAAACTACTAGGTATTTTTGGACATAGTTTTCATGAAAAGCAATTTTCTAACCAAGTTTAGTGAAAACAGCAACACATATTAATATAGTTGGCATTTTGATAAGTGTGACTTTCATTACTAGTTGTGACGTGAACTACCAGGCTTGTTTAAAGTGTAATGCCACAGCACACATCTAATTAAAACTACGTTCAGTTCCGTGAGCTCGTTCTTCGATAGTTTGGGAAACATCTCCATGTCTTTTAGTATCCGAGGTTCCTGCTACCGGAATCATGCACTGTAATGGAGAGAGGCTTTATGTCCCAGGTGACTCACCGTCCCCTTCCCTAAAGCACTGAGCCCGTGACACCAAGCACACAGGTGGGCCGGTCTCTCGTGAGTCTCTTACAATCAGGAAAGTAAGAAACGCACACAGAAATGACTCCAGCACACAGTTGTACCCTGGTGAGGAGGCCACTTTCTGTCAAAGGTCTCTGGGTATTTTGAGACAACACAATACCATTTTAAAAGGTGCACTGAGGTTAGTCTTCAAAAAAGCGGCTTTGTTCCCACTTTTGTTGGGTAATAGATAGACCTTCACAAAGTATAAAAAAGCAGTAGAAGCAAACATAGAGGGACAAGGAATGACAAGCTGCGTGGGTCACAGAAAGTGATTTTTGTCTCAGGTGGCAAAACGGCGAAGGTGAGCAACGCAAAAGGCCTCGGAGGGGTCTCGGGAGCCGGCTGCGGCCATGATGGTTTTTGAATTTTTAAAAAATCTTTATTGTTTCTACTTTTGTATTTGTCTTATCACAGGCACGGAAGTGAGTAAAAAAATATTTGTAGCATTGAGATATGGACGCACGGACGGCCAGACAGCCCCTTTCCTTTCCCCGAAGGGAATTCATTCATTTTTAATGCCCGAATTTGAGAACGGTTCTGCCCTGATAGCTGGTAAAAATAAGACGGTGACGGAGATGACAGCGAGCCGCGACGCTCAGTTCTTTGCCATCGGCCGTTACGAACTGGTACCTGCCGACGACATAAGCCCACAGAACCGAAAAACAGAACACTTAGTTCATAGTAAAGAAGCAATGATTTCGTTTGGGTTCACACGTAAGAAAACAGGAAAAATTAGATTTTTAAAAATATTTCTACCTGTGATAACTAATCCGCACAAGTATCTTCACTATGGAAAATGGGGTTTGGCTAAAACTTTTCTGTTATTTTCGTAAACGCCGACCCGGGTACAGTCTTTTTAAACCATAAATTTAGACTTAAAATAATACACAAGCTGTAGTCCTATTAAAATTTTATATGTTCCCTTTCACAATATACTTTGCGACAAGGCAAGTACCAAATGAAATGAGGCGGTTCAGATGAAACAGGTATTTGACATCTGTAAGTTGCAAATGAACCGTGCATGTTGCATTCGGTATGGCTTAAGTGCACGTTACCCTGGGTTGGTCTGTAAAATGATCATTAAAGTATTAACTTATTTTAATAAATTCCTAAAATTTCTACATTCGGATGTAAAAAATCCGTTTCGGGGGTTTTTATCCAATTTTATACTTGAAGCACCTGAGGTAACGGGATCTGTTCCTGTAACAGGAAGTGCAATGTCATCGTTATTTTTTGCAGTGTTTGTTTTAGTCGATTTTCATGCATAAACGTTTATCGAGTTGCAAAAATTAAAGGAGCGAAATGAATCTCCATTTAGTCATAATAATTTTTATAGCAAACGGCGCTTCAGCCTCCAAAATGTTTTACTAGAACCAGTGGAAAATTTCGAAATGAACGTTTCTGAGTTCATTTGTGTTTTATGCCTAGCTCGCTGTGGATAATGCTAACAAGAAATAAAGTTAAACGACAAATTAAATTAGGAGCGGAAAACTTAACAGAATCGACAGGTAATCTGCATTTACTCGGTTCGCCCTCGATTCACTCATTTTTGGTCACTTGAAAAAATTAACGTTAAGTTAGCTGGAAAGTTTGACATTTGATCCATCGAGACAGTCTTCCCCGTTCAACCCTCTTTTCGCTGAGTCATTAACCAATCAATATATTTTAAAAAGATTACAAGATTTTCAAATCACGCAACATGATGCAGACACGTATGTGCGTATCCACGTTACCAACCTTACGGATTCCGATCGTTAAGCTTTTGCCAAACTTGCCTCATCGAATCCTCTGTTTGCCCCTTTGTCGACGATTTGCAAGCAGATCTCAGACACGGCACCGTGTCACCCCTCCATGCGTCCGCACGTGTTTGTAAAAACTGTGGATATTCTCATGTATAACCACAATGTCACTACCACGCCTCATGAAAATACCGACGATTCACTGGAATCCTCAAATACCTAGGTTCTCGTCTAATATTTCCGACTCTCTCGAAAGTAATTTAAAATCGTTGGTGGGTTTGAATCAGGATCCAAACCGGTCCCACGTATTGGGCTCAGGTGTCTCTGGAGCCTTCTTTGATGCCGGGTGTGTGCTCGTAAGCGACACTGGTTTGTGATGCAATGCCTTCACCCGCCGAACACAAGTTAGGTTTTTAGAATGTCCCTCAGTCTGTCATGTCTGCCGACTTTCCCTTGGTATTTTTTTCTGACTTGTTCTTTATCATTATATTCCCCAGACTAGCAGTCAGCTTTTTAAATCCTTAATTCAGAGTTACAGGAGGCACTGAGGTCCCCTTACAACACAGCAGCAGGCACCCCCGGGCCCATTTCTAGAGATACCGAGGTCGATTCACTGGTTCAGGTGTTGACAGCACAACCCCTCCCTCTGTGGAGTTCGAGGCCATGGGGTCACCACCAGAAGAGTCACAAACGGGAAAGATGACAGCTAGTTCCCACTGAGGAGCATAAACGTGCAAGCAGACGAGGGGCCACCCGATAGGTTTGCACTTCGTTTTGGAACCGTTTAAGCTGCTTGCAGTTTTATTACACGTGTGTGCCCTACTTTTGCAATTAAAAGAATAAAGCATTTTAAAATTAAGTAACTCTTTTTCTCCCTACTGTGTGTTTTCGCTATAATTTTACCAAACAGCATGGAAACCAACATGTAATCTGAACACCCGCTTCAATGCTCAAAACCGGTTATTTCTTCAAAGTGTAGGTTATGTTTTTATTAATAAAATGCAGCTACATTTGCGTCACTATTTCTCATTAAAAAGCTAAGTTTGTGTGCACGCTACGGCGCAGAGAGCGTGTTTCAGGAACGTGAGAGCTGGCGGATTTGAGGTGCAGGGAACGGCTTCCTGTGACTTGACCTTTTGTCTCCAGAAACTCATAGAATAACGATAATACACTGCCATTTTCAGCATAAAAAAATTTAAGTGCCTATCGCTCAACAAACATAAATTTGCTTTTCTGTTCACGCTGTGCGACTATGTGTGGCCGAACTCCTTAAGGAAATCTAGGAATATGTTCTAGATATCAAGCTATGATTTCTTCTGCCAACAGTCACATAATTCATTGACTCTCTTAATAAAATTACTCAAAACCACCTGTTTTTCCCGACACCTTCTCAAGGGGCTTTACTCAGTGCGCCCTCGATCCACTGTCGAAGCTGAGGCCGTGTCCAGGTGTGTGATCCCTTCTCTGTTTCCTGCCCCTGCCTGGGGACACTGCCGGTCACGTTCCGTAACGCACGAGAGGGACCGGCGGGGGGTGGGGAGGTGGGAGATGTTTCTGTGGGGGTCGGTGCTAGTTATGGCATCAAGGGTTAAAAACACAGAGAGAGAACTCTTCGCACGGAGCCCTCTGGAACAGGCTGGGGAGAAGGTCTCCCGCGGTTCCGTTTCATGCCTCTCTTTCAAGGCAAATAAACTGAAAATAGGAGTTAGATTCTGCTCTCAGATCTCACCGACCCCACGACCCGAAACTCCGCTCGGAAACGTCGGGTGGACTCGTGATTGTCACGACCTCGATGGACACGGGGAATCGTGGAAGGGCGGGGCCCGCGGTCCGCGGCCGAGAGCCACACGCACTCGGCGTTTCCCCCAGGGGACCCTCGGCGTCGGTATCGTAACAAGGTCCACAGGCAGTGCCAGCGAAAATCTGGGGCCTTCTTCCTGATCCGAGTGCAAAATGAAACAGGGGCTTAGAAGTCTTGGGAATAGCTGAACGATTTTTGAAAAAGAAAACATAAGAAAATTCTAGAGTGCAATGAGGTTCTTGGCAGAAGGAATCAGAGCTGACCAGTTGGATCAGTGCGACACAGGGACCAACACAAAGGACAAAAGGTTTGAATCAAGACCGGTGTGAAGAGCACAGGGAGCCGTTGAGGGCAGGTGGGCAGTGGGCAGGTGGGCAGATGGGCGGTGGGCGGTGGTGGGGGGAGGGCCCAGCGAGGCCAGGTGACAGCTCCTGTGGTGGCCTGGTCTCCAGCATCGCCAGCAGGTGGTCAGACGCACGAGAGGCGCCCACGGCTCCACTGTGAAAAATTCCTGGCCACGGGTCACACTTATCATCACCAGGTTCTTTAGCTCCGAGAGTCTCCCCAAATCTTGCAAGAACCACGTGTCTTTGCCTCGCCCATCGTGGGGAACACGGCATCGCCCAGGACGAGCACAGAGACGGGGCGGGTAGGCATGCGTGTGGGCGTGGCCGTGGCCGTGGCCGTGGCTGTGGCGTGGAGCGAGGACAGGGACCTGGGGGCAGCCGCGTTGACGGTGTGGCCGGCAGATGCGCAGGGAAGCTGGGCGGCCGGAGCGGACCCTGCGCTCACGTCGCCTTCAAGCCCAGCCACGCGAGGAGAGAGCCAGCCACAGGGAAATGGCCTTCAGTGTCCCTACCCACGGGAGAGTGACAGTGAGTTAACAGCCGCTTAACGACAGACCTTCCAAGGAGAGTCATAGGGGGTTTGCGGGCCGCTGACGGGGAGGTGAGGCCAGGGGTCCGGTGAGTGCCCTTCCTGCTGGGGGGGACACACGGCTGGGGCGTCCACAGAGCATGAGAGCCCAGCGACAGACGCTGAGCTGGCAGTCGGCTGCCGCGTGGCCCCGTGTAGGTGACAGGGCATACGTGGGCCCGCGGGCCCTCCGTGCACGTCCCCGGCTCCGCTCTCCTGCCGGCCCCGCAGCCCGGGGCCTCGGTGCTCACCGCCCGTCTCGGAATCACGAGAATGGCGAGAATCCGAGCTGCGTACATCGTGCCCACCGACCCCCGGTCCGTCGGCTGGAACACGCTGCCCCGAGTCCCCTCTGCGACTTGCGTGCGGTCACAGGTACGTGAGGAGGCGTAGGACCTGGCCGTGGTTCCCTGGCCGCCGACGGAGGTGTGTCTTAGCCCCCCAGGACATGACGCCAACAGCAGAAAAACCCCCAAAGTTCTAGAATCCGAAAGAGAAACTGAAAAGAAGATGCGTTCTTTACCCGAAGGCGGCAAGCCTTGGCCCGCCCGTTCGGACGCGACGTCCCTCTGCGGGGACGACCACACGGTAGCTGCCGTCCAGCACAGGTGACGCGTTCACAGCGGCCTCGGCGGGCTTCCCAGGGCATCCATACAAGGATGTATCAAGAGAAATGCTAATTTAAAGCGAGAATGAATTCATTTTAATACTGAATCGAAAGCAGCTTCTCTCACAGGAGGCTTCTGAAATTTAGGAGCTTTGAAAAAAGCTAAATTTAACTGTGATAGAAATGTAAGTGTTATTTCCTCACGTACCACAGTAATTTACGATCATGGTCATTTTTGTTAATGTAATTAATATTGAATGCTAATTTATTTTTAAAAACAAAATGTAGTTTTAAATTTTTCCTTAGAAATTAATGTGCTTCTAGCCAGGCTCTTTTTGGGAACGGTTGCTATTGTCCTATCTCTAAATGAAGCATAAAAAATCAGAAGGTAATTTTATAGTTCTAGGCAAAATCTATTACCCTCTAAAAATCTCAAGATTAAAATTGACCAGGTGACCTGAGTAGACTTATAATTGTCATTATACTCAAAGCGCAAGAGACAAGCCTTTACATGCCAGCTTTAAGCTGTGACGATAAATAAGTTTGCATAGATTCATTATGTACATTAATGTATTCCTTTTTTTGTATAGATTAATGAAACACAATAAAATATGACATG
>NW_006437828.1:13294998-13311057 GCF_000325575.1 Pteropus alecto | reverse complement strand
AATAAACAAGATGAATTTTTTAAGGCTAAACCCTGGATATTATACAAATGTCATTAAATATAAGTTTTCCAGACCCTCACCATGCTGCTGAATAGTAGAATTATGATAAACATTCCAGCCAGAAGGCATAGGGGCCTCTTTCGTGCAGGACCCAGCACCAAGCAGAGTCAGCTCTGTCATGCGTGTCCGTTACTAAGGGGGAAATGGATAGGGTAGGAATTTATAACACATGGGGTTGAAAATATTATTTTGAACCAAGAGACACTGTATCAAGACCTAGTGGTTTGGTGGTTTGGGCCCCTCTGAACAATTGGTAGCTATTGATTCTGTCTGTCAAAACCCAGAAAAACCGACTGTGTATAAAAACACAATCTTCTCAGACACCACTAGTTTCTGAGTGATGACTCAACAGGAATTTTAATGAGGAGTTTTCATAATTCTTGCAAGTGTTTATTTTCCTATAACGCGGAACATCACACGCGGTGCTTTTGACGTGTTATTTAAATATCACGGTGGCTTTTCTGCTCTGCTTGATCTTGCAAGGGCTTTCCAGATTTTAAACCTGCAGCAAGATGGATTGGAAGTAATTTAGCCGGAGGACAGGGATTTGGGCTGACTCATGAGAAGCGCGTCATTTGACATCTGGGAGAAAGCTTGTCCCATTACCGTAATCTTGAAATGTTCACTTAGCGGCTTATGTTCAATTTCAAACAAAATAATCACAGACGGCCCCTGCATAAACCTCCTGGAGAAAGTGTCTGTTCTGAAGTAGCCGAAAGCCATTAAGTTTAGCTATCATTTACTTTTGATCATTTGACGACTGTTTTAAGAGATTCTTCAGGAAAACTTTCAGAAGTCCTCCACTTCCTTATGCTGGAAAAAAAAAAACAAGCCAAAAATGATTTATTTCCTTTAAAATAATATTATGGGGGACGATTTGTACTCAAAGTAGCATTGCTAAAGAACGAATGGATGTAAAGTGACTTATGAAAATAGAACTTTTCAGAAGATGGGACTGAACTTACAGGTACTAGCGGAACGGTTAGGAAGCCAGCTAGGAAGAAGCAGCGACAGGAAATACATTCGAGGAAAGAACGGAATGTCTAGCAATGTGAAGAAAGGAGAAGAAATGGCATTTTCCATGCCAGTGGAAGACATCCTGTGGCATAATGAGATCGATACTCGTAGGACCGGAGACTAGGAGAGCTGTTCGCGTCGGGGGTGCTGACCGCTTGCAGAGAGGCCCAGAGAAAGTGCTAATCGGATGGTTTCCTTACGGACCAGCAATTTGTCAGGAAGGCGTTTTCACTGAGCAATACAATTGTCCGGTGGGCGCAGGAATTCATATTTTGTTACCTTTAAAAGATTTTCATTATCAGAAACAAATCTGTTTCGTAATGGGCTACGGGCAATGTTAAATTTAGAGTTCTGTTGCACATATTTAGTACATTTTTTGTCTAAAAATCTGCATAACAGCAAGTCGACTATGCAAACAGCGTTTTTACAAGAGTATTGTAAATAAGAAATACTCTATGAGTTTATTTCATATATGATGTTTCCAAGTTTAGTTTGATATACACGATGCAGATGATTTGAATCGATTCGCACAATTTATAACATTATATTTTATCTGGTCTTGTGGATAAAATGTAGAGTAAAATATTAGTAGAACAAAATGTAAAGATAATATTTCTTGCTTCTTTCAAAGGAGAGAATTCGAGTTGAAAGCCTGAGTCTAGGACGTGTGAAGGACGTCAACGTGGTGCTGGGGACACACGGGCAGCGGTCACCGTGGTGGAGGCAGCTGTCCCCTCCCGTATTCGGTCCCTAATGGCAGGGACCCTGCGGCCCCGCACGCTCGCCCGCCATGCCCACAAGGTAACCATCTCTGACAGATGGGTCTTAGGGAACGAGCCGGTGTCCCTCGGAGAACAAGGACTGTCCTGCGATCGTGGTGACCTTCTCGCGCCCCTGACGACCTTGGCCACACTCTGGGGTCCTCCTCACTGTAGTTTCAGAAAGAAATTCTAGAACGGGTTCAAGAATTCGTGAGGTTTACTGAGGCTAACTTTGCCAGAAATATGAGAGGAAACGGAGCAATACATTTGCCGTTACGATGAATTATAATGTTCGTGGGAAAACAGAGGGCTGTGGCCTCACCGCGTCGCCCCGTGGCGGAGAGAGAGCTAGCAGGTCCCTGTCTCTCCCTACAGGGGCGCTCGTCCACCACGGGGCCCGCCCTGGTGACCTAAGCCCTCCCAGCGTCCCCGCCTCCCAGCCCCGTCACCTCCGGGCAGGTTTGGACAGGCGGCTTTGGCGGAGCACGAGCCTGTCGTCTGCTTCAGACAGCAGAGCGGGACCTCGGGGCTTTCCGCTGCCAAGCGTTTCCACAAACCGACCCAAAACGTGGAGAAACTTGGCATTCGTAACATCCACCTGCCCTGCAAACCGCTTCTGACGTCTCCGAAAACTGTTTCTCAGCGTGAACGGGGTTTAGGAAGTGTCTTTCTACTCGGACATGGGATACATAGATTAACATATGAGTTAGTTCAGTAAGTGGATAGATTTTCTATAATTAAGAAATGAATTCTTATATTAGTTCATTAACAGATGTAACAAAGATAATTGGAACAGGTATAGTCAACGTCATGAGGGATAAGAATAATGAGGGTGATTCTATCCCAACGGATTAATAAGAAAGAACCAGTTAAACGGTACATGGCTTTTCTGAACGGGAATCAGAGGTATCCGGAGTATGTGCACGTCGGCGTGTTGGTTTGTGTAAGTCTGTATGTTTGCGCACGTGTTTCTGAGAGAGTGAGACATGCAGACACCGAGATGAAGAGGGAGAAGACGAGCAAATTCATAAATCGCAGCCAAAAATATAAATAAAATCAAACGGAGAGCTGCTTGTGTGAGAACAGAAAGCCACTCGCGAGAACGTCGTTCTAGACTCGTGTTGACAGCCCGCCCTCGGAACCGAACACCGGCACTTAAATGTAAGTAACCAGAGCGATTAAAAAGTTAAAACACCTGGAAGGCGAGGCACGAAGCGTTTTCGTAGAGATGGAAAGCAAGAACAATGAACAGCAAGACTTTAAAACCAGCAAGAAAAAATGGAGATGTAACGTGTTCATAAACGTCAAACTTTTAAAACACTGCGGGGTTTGGGATAATGCGAAAAAATTGACTGTCATTTTCTTGCAAGTAGCAAGAGAAGGTCATGTGCAATTTTATTTAGCATTTTTCCGGCATCCAGCACGTTGCTTGGATCAGGTTTATCTTAAAATATATTGGACTGAATAAACACATCTACCGTCATTACTGCAGCAGTTAGGCACCCCCCCTCTTTAGAATTTTTCACTATAGAAATATCTGCTTCTGACAGCTCTTAGCAAACTACTGGTTCAAACGAGAAGACGGTCCCCTCTTGGTGGACCGTAACAACCTGTGGCACACAGACTTATCCTCGTGTGCTTTTCCTTCTGAATGAATTAGGTCTTTACGGGGGAGAGAAGGACAATGGCGTTAGCTCAGCCTGGTCGGTCACAACATGTCCCGGGGCACAATGTGGCTTGTGCACTGAGCACGCAGGACAGCGGGTAAAAGAGGCACGTGTCCTATGAGATCACCAAGCAGAACGGCAGAGACCTGCACCCACCGGTGACGTTCTCAATGTGGAGACTGATCTGAGTTAGGGCGGAATGAGTTAAACACATAAATAAGGAGAAATCAGATGTGAGGAGAGAGAAAAGAGGGGCCCGTGAGATCGTCGCGCGATGTTCCCGGTCGAGGATCAAGCTCCGCATCCGCGATCGCTCCGTGCGTCCCGGTAATCTAAGCCCGTGAGCTCCATTCTGCTGCTTCTCGTTTGAGTGTGTTTCTGTCATGTGTCACCTCAAGGATCCTCCTTGCTGGGAGACGATTCTCCAGGGGTTTCTTACATTCCGCACCATCAAGAGCGAGAGGCCAACAGCTGGTTATTCTGGGCCATCATTGCAAGGATGATGTTTAGTGAAGAGCTTTACGAGATACAGGCTCAAGCTCCAGAGCAAAGAATGGGATGCTTAGAGTCCAATGTAATAAACGTAGTGTCTCTCTCTGGAGCAGAGACAACACGCTCACTGCCCATTATAAAAGACTCGAGTTCCCTATGATGCGACCCACTGTGTGACTAGGTGACTTCATCTCCCTGTGGGAACTGGAGCTCGGGGAGACCACACAAAATGCTGACACCCCGCCAAGTGCTATCGCTCTGAATAATGCACGATTGTCTGTCTGTGACCCCGAAATATTATGTGTCCTCCCAGCATCTATGAGATTGCGAAGAGATAACGTGTCTAGTCACCTTGGAAGTGACGAAAAGCTGCAGACACGGGTATCGTCTCCTAGACAGGAAGCAGAATCTCAGGACGAAGAGAAAAGCATCGCGTGCGATTTGGAAAAGTGAAAGGAATCTAATTTAAAATTGGGAAAAAAAAGATTATGATTTCTAATATAAATGATAAATAGACTATTGGCTGCTAAAAAAAGATTTAAACATAGTGGCACCTAGGTTTATGAAAAAGATATAGAGACTTAATTTTCAGGCCAGGATATGTCTAGGGCAGAACATGAGATGTTTAAAGTTTATCAAAAAGAGGAAAGTTTTAAAATTTTAGAGGTAAGGACACTTGGGTATTACAGAAATGAGATTTGGAAATGACAAATAAGTTAGTGATTAGACTTTCATGTTTCCTGAGCAATGTTAAATGTCTAAATTTGGTTAAAATGTATTTGATTCAGTCAATTTATGTTACACATTTTTATCCCTTATTTAGCAAATATTAGTTACACTCAACCAATGTGTGCAGAACTATTCTAGGCAATAAGATCAATAAAACGATAGATAATACTCTGCCCAGCAGAGCGACAACAGATATTTAATAACTGGCTCTCCAGGGGGAGATATATACATAGAGAGAGAGAGAGAGAGAGAGAGAGAGAGAGAGAGAGAGAGAAAGAGAGGAAATGGTTTTGTTGATTTTTGCCCAAATCTTATATCCATAGTCAACCCGGTTGCCGTTGAAAAAAGAGTGCAGTTTTGACACAAATGGTGACTAATATTTTTTCTTATTTTAAACAATACGGTAAAATCCAAACACTGACGGCTGATGTCAGAGCTTCCTCAATGCCGGGGACCTGCTGGGTTGTAGCGAAGACTTCTTTGAGCACTGGGAGAACACTGCCGTCCTCCCCGTGTTTCCCGCTATGTGACAGCAGCAGATGCGACACATTCTGCATTTTCCCGCTACTTCCCCGTTTCTGGTGAAACAAGGAAGCCACGAGGACAGCCCCAAGCGTGGTGCTTGCGGATTCCCACGCCGTGGGCACGGTCGCCATGGCCGATGCTGAGCGTCAGTGTGACGCTGCCGACCGCAGGGTGGAGACCGCGCAGCGACGCACGCCGTCCCGCAGCCCCGCCTGACACACACACCGCCGCCATCCGCCGTCCCGGGAGCACAGGCGACAGCGAACTAACTGGGAAGGGAGGCCTTCCGAGCACTTACGACACCCGTTTTTATGGTACCTTTATGCGACATACTTTCTAATAATGACTACGCTCAACAACTGGTTCGCAACATTCCTGAAAATGTCACGCGCCGGCAGCCGAGCTGAGCTGGTTTCCGTAACCACTGGTCTCGCCTTAGGAAGCTTGAGTTCCCTGAGGGGAGAGAAGAGCAGACGAGAAACGCTTGGCTTAACGTGTTTGCATTTTAAGATGTGATCGAAAGAGATGAACAGCACAGGGGCGGCGGGGTGTTTAACCCGCTTCTGAGAAAGCGGGGTCTCGGGCTCCAAGAGAAGCTGCAGGAACCCGGTTGCCATGGAGAAGGAATAATAAGTGAAAAAGTCTCCCGTATGTTGGGGTAACTTGAGGGAGCAGAGCAACGGCAGCGTGGCTGCGGCCGGGCGAGCCAGGAGGACAGTGACAGGGCCGGGCCGGGCCCTCGGACGGAAGGCGTCCAGCCTGCGACGCCGGCCGAACGTGGCGCTTGCTCGTGCAATCGCTCGGTTATTCATCGCCGTAATCCCGAGATCGTGGCATCGTCCGCCGGTTTATACCAATGGGAACATCGAAGCCCCGTAATTCCAACCTTTTCTCGTGAAGTTCCCTCTCCCTGGCGGAGTCGGTCTGCGAGGCCGGGGGACTCGCGGAGCCCGCTTGCTGGTGGCCCATCCGCTTTGCCGAGTCACGCGTGGGGGTGACAGCTCCGAGGGCTGTGAGACACTGCGGGAGAGGTCCGAGCAGAAGGCCCCGACTCGTGTTTATGGAAGATGACAGCGGCTGTGGAGGGGGCGCTGGGCGACGGGAGGAGGAGCGAAGGCCGAGAGGCCGCCGGGGGATGCGGCCTCGACGGGCGGCGCCTTTGACCAGGTGGCGCCTTTGACCAGGTGGTGCGTCGACAGAGGTAAAACCATCCAAGCCTCGCTTTTTGGAAGAGCAACCCAAACGTGAAGGATGAGAACGGAGGGGGAGGTCAAGGAAAACTGCTGCGTGCTTAGTTCAGGGTGGCGGTGATAAAAAAAAACAACGAACTCCAAACGCATAACGTCTCAAACACACAGGTTTTACTCTCAACGGCTACTTCTTCCCATTTCCGTTTACCGAACCAAAGTCTCATGTGACGACCTGGGCCAGGAAAGGCGAGTCCTCACTGAGACAGGACTTGTGATCGGATAGTATCCAAATACGTGAGGACTATTGAATCGGACAAGGGTCCGGAACTACCGACTTTAAGATCAAGTCCGTGGGGCCGGCAGAGAGGGGTGGGACACTCCGGGCTCGAGGCGAAGCTCGGGCCGAGGTGGACATGTGGCCGGGAGCCTCGCGTTCCGGGCGGCGCGGGAGAGCTGGCCGCGCTCGGGTTGCAGAGGCAAAAAGTGTGCTCAGCGAGGTAGGTGGAGGCCGGGCGTGGGCGGCCGTTTTTGTCACACGCGATTTTGTCATTTCACTGTGACACAGAAAGTGACGACGGCCACCGTCGACGGTAAGCCGGGTTTTACACACCGGTAAAGGGGGTGAGACGGACCATGGCATCGCAGACCTCTCATGGGTGATGCTCCGTCCCAGGAGGCACGTGTGAACATGGGCCTGACTGAGGCGGTGGCCTTGGGGACAGACGAGGGGGAAGGGGACACGTGGAAGGCGCATTGAGCAGGGCGGCAGGGCAAAGACCGTGAAGGGTGGACAGGCTCGGACAGAGGGCACGCGTTTGTTTGGGGGGCTGTAGTAGGGCAGGAAGCGGATCCGTTTTGGAAGGACGGCGGCAGGTTGGACGTGGGCGTTTGGCACATCCAGGCGAAGCGGCTCGTCTGGGGACTCGGGTTCCATAGCCAGCCATCCGTGGGGCTACGGGAGGGCTCAATTCACCCCCAGATAACAGCGTGGCAAGATTTAGCAAATGGAAATACCGGGTATCTGGAGAAATAAAAAGTTCCGATAAAAATGTATATATATTTTTTACTATCTGCATATCCCACAAAACATTTGTAAAATACATGTGCTACAAACGTATCTGGCATTTACCTGAAGTTCCCGCTTCACTGGGCACCCCTTGTCTGAGCTGGCAACCCCATCAGATGGGAGAAGAGTCTCGAAAAGAACCCAGCAGGACTGGGGTGCAAAAGCGGGGGAGGGGCGGAAACGAGGGGAAGGGAAGGGCACAATTGGACAGAAACGGGGCGAGAGAAATGGTGTCCCCGCATGGGTCCCCTGGGGAGGCAACATCAAAAATGAGAGGTGTCTGTGAAGGGGACGGAAGCCGGAGACACGGAGGGAGTGACGGAGACCGCTGTGTCATGAGAACCAGGAGCAGAGAGGATCCTGAGGGAGGCTCAGAAGGTCGAAAGGAAAATGTGAGACGTGGCGATGGGGACTCCGTTGTCACCTACCCAGGGGCAGCGCGGGCGGATGTCGTGGGTCGAGAGAGAATCTAAGGTCAGCAGGTAATTTCACGAGCTCTCGGCTGGCCTTTTAAGACGTGTGTGTTCGGGGCAGGGCACACAGGTCACCGAGAGATTGGCAGGAGGCGGGAGGTGTTGTGTCTTTGTCTTTGATTTGGGAGGAAGCCGGTGGAGGTCGTGATGAGGGAGGAGAGTTGGCAGGACGTTTGGAAGGAAGACCGTAGCCCACTTGTAAGGAGCCATGCTGTGTGCTCACTGGGTGGCATGTGCTGGTGCTGTCAAGACACACATCGAGATAGAATAGGTGAGTCTCTGCTTTCGTCAAGTTGGTCATTCACTTGGGGGAAAAAAAAGTCAAACATGTACAACGACCTAGAGATTTTTGCGTGTGTATGGCTGAAATTCCTAGTGAATTTCCCTTTAAAAAAATTCGGTAAAGGAATTGTGAACAATCATAAATCATTCAAAGCGAGACTGAACCAAATTAACCTTGTTCTTAGCCTTAGTCTTTCTTCAAAGATGTTAACTTTTCCGGTCTTTTTTGTTGAAAGAAAGGAAACCTTCAAGTAGATATGATCTTTTAGAAAAACCCATTGAAAAGCGAATTTATAACAATGCCGATGCTTGGAAGTTTTCCGTTTGAAGATGTTCTTTATTGCTGGTGTGCAGCTTTAATAAGATGGACGGCCTTAAAAGGTTAAACTCCGCAAATGGCAGGGACTTTAATCTGCAAATTAGATCAGTAAACCGACTCTCAGCTTTGTCTTTCTACGGAATTTGTGATAAAAAAATGGCCCTTCCGGTACTGTGCTTTGCTTGAGGGATGGTAACATCGGAAAGGGGTGGCGGGTGGTGTTTTAGGAGACACCCCAGAGGAGCTGCAGCTGTCCCCTGAGCACCCAGGGGTGCTCTGCACCTTGCTGAGCCTGCGTTACCATGGCGGCCGCGGGGCCCCCTCCACGAGCAGACATTCATTTTCCTGGTGGGGAAGACGGGATGTCACTCTCGTCACAGCTGCAGAAGGCGGAAACGAGAGGTTCGGAATAGGTGACCCTTAGCTTCGACTTCCTGTGCCGCACGCCAGAGGTGCGACTTCGCAAAGGGTGTTCCCTTCCTGCTGGTAAGTTTGCTTTTGTGTTAAAGGGGGTACAACGTCCGCTTTCATTCTCTTGTTGAGGATCAAAGGAGCTGGTTTGTCTGGTAATGAGGGCGTTTTGACTCCCAAGACAAAAAACGGTGGCCAAGCACGGGTAATTGAAGAAGTGAGTTTGTCAGCTGATCCAACTGTAAGATCCAGGGAAGGCTAAATGTCCAATGGATGACTCGAGAGAAAAAATGATATCGAGAGATCTGCTATTTGCTTTGTTTCTTCTTTTATTTATTTGCTTTTTAAATTTAAAAAAGTTAGACATTTACACACTCCACGAAGCCACCGCCCCCACCTGGCCCTACACACGCCATTATGGTAATATCTCCTACGCTCCCCGCGCTGTGCCCTAAGTCCCCGCGATGGTTTGGTAACTGCTAATCTGTCCCTCTTCATTCGTTCCCCTTCTTCACCCAGCCTCGGAGCAAACCCAGTAAACGCTTCATTTGCTCTTGAGGAAAGCATGACACACTAAGGGGACAACTTCCGGCAGACAACGGCTTTGTCAAACGTCACCGCGAGCTCGTCACCCTCAGGGCAGTGTCCTCCAGGGGCTGTCACCGTGAGTTTGTCACCCTCAGGGCAGTGTCCTCCAGGGGCCATCATCCTGAGCGGCTCAGAGGTGAAAACTTGGACCCGAAGAGATGTTTTTGTTGTTGTTGGTTTCTCGTTTTCTGATCTACATAGTATTTTACAAATCAAATTAGTTTTTTCCGCCAAGCGCTTCTTTTTCGAAATGTTTATTTAAAAACATAACGAGGTGCCCGATCGTGCTGGGACTGCACATCCGTGAGGCACAGGGACGCGTGAGCCACGCGCAGGCTGCGGCTGGGACATGTCCAGCACCCGAGGTCCATCCTGCGCCCTGGTCATCAACACACTTTTCATTCTTCACCTGTTAAATAGCCCGTGTCAGGAAAATGATCCGGTACCTGAAAAAGGCAGTATTGGGATGGAAACGTCGATCGATTTTTTATTTTTTTGTCGAGTGGGCTATTTCGTAGGACAGAGATGAGCTTAGAAGTTCTTCTCTTCCGGTAGAAATGCGAATACTTTCCCGTCGGTGGAAAGGAAAACCGAACGGCGATGTCCGCGGTCCTGTGTCTCGTCCACCGGTTTTGCATCCAACACGACTCCCTTCGCCGCCTCCTGCCGGGCTGGCCGGGCTTCGGCGCCCCCCTGGGACGGTCACTGAGCGACCGGGGAGATGAACCTCCCACGAGCCCATTGTATATCTGTGTAAAACTATGGTTCTGAGACTTCAAAAATTTAAGAAAACGATGTCCCTGTGTCGAATTGTTTTTAAAAATTACCATTCCAAAAAGTCTTTTAGCGGTGATCTGGAGTCCAGCTGGGGTCACAGTCGCCGGCAGCGCCGTGACCTCCGTCCTTGAGGCTGGCTCGGGGTCGTGGGGAAACGTGTCCGAGGTCACTCGTTACCGAGAAAAGGGAAGCTGAGCCGGAGGAGCGAGCAGGCAGGACCGGAGCGCTCCAGATCGTCCCCGACCCAGCAGGTCACAGAATGAGACGGTCCTGCTGCGAAAGGTGACGAAGCAGTTAAGTCACTTGGGGGTTTCGGTTCGCAGCCCACTGAAGTGTTACGTGGCCCCCACACGCCTCAGGTTACATGGATTCTAAGCAAATCAATGGACTTTGCAACGTCATACGGTGAAGCACAGAGGATCGGTTATAAAAAGCGTTTGGCAAAGAACGAAAGCCTTGGTCAATATTTTCTCGGTTTAGTGAGAAATTGCGAGAGAAAGCAATCATGGAGTAGGAATATAGATCAATAGATTAGCGAATTAGCTATTGTTTGTGGACAGATACAAGGCAATAACAAATGATGATTAAGTATGAAAAGCTAATCAAAATGAAAATATTATGCTCTGTTATGTATTAATAAATAAGGAATTTAAGAAAGCAAACGAGGAATTAAAACACGATTATGTATTTTAATTAAGTATTAATTCATGACAGAACATTATGGAGATTATATAAAACTACCCGGGGGAAAATCAACCATTGGCGATGGATTAAAAGTTAAGACTGTCAAATTATACAAATGAATGAGCTTTTAAAATATTGCTGGAAATATTTTAATGTCAGCTGTTAGGCTCTTGAAATTTAATATTATAATTAATTAACTATCACAACACGTAACCATTAGGAACCTGTGTGTTTCATATCCATTTGGGGACAGTATTTTCCCATTTTAATCATCCGTCGATTCACAGGGCTTTAGAGTTGGAGGTGAAGCGGGTTCGAGATTCTCTCGCTGCCGTCAGGAGCGGATCAAACGTAAATGGCCGGCTGGCGGCCAGCACGTGTCGGCACGGAGATTCGGGCTTTGCTCAGCCTGCTCTGTCCTCGGCCTGCCTCGTCTCCACAGCGCTGAGAAAGCAGTTTAAGGGACAACAAAGGGCCATTTCATCTGCCACAACAGGACGTCGGCACGGGGACGCTGACCTTGGCAGGTAAGTAAAACGGGGCGGCTGCGTCTGGCCATACCGTGAGCCCGCGAGTCTGTGACACACAGACAGACCCCGATCAGGAGCCCCCCCTCCCGAGGGCAGGGGCTCAGGGGAGGGACAGTGGACACTTGGGAAGGTGCTGTTCGTACCTGAGGGGAGGCCAGACTCGGGGAGAGGGGGAGCCAGAAGCCCTCCCGCCCCCGAGGCATCGGCGTCTTCGCACGTCTGACCCTGCGACTCCGTGTGACCTCGGCCACGGGGACAGACATGTACATGCGCACACACGTACGACTTGCTGGATGACCCTGTGGCGTTCAATGATGAACGTCTGCCGCGTTTCTTTGTACTTATTCATTAATTTGTTCAACAAGTGTTTCCCGAGCCCCTTTTGTGTCCTCGATCTGCAGATAATATTAAATCGCCGTGTCCTTCAGAGGAACTTCGCATACACGATCCCGTGCCAAGTGACGCCATGACGACACCTCTGATAAGAAAAAGAGAAAGAAGCAGGTCCACGTCGCCGTTCTCTTCCGCGGAAGTCGAGAAACAGGGTCTCCCAGAGGCACCGACAGGCCAGCGAGCGGCCACGGTGCCTGGCGGGCGGGTAAAGCGTGAGGCCCGTTGTTGACAGGAAGAACGTGAAGCAAGAGGTCGCGGTGAGTGGGAGGCCGATATCGCGGTGGAAACACGGAGAAAGATCGGGAAAAACAAGTGTGCGCGATGAGACGATAGCACATCACCTGTCTCTGTGCACCTGAGATTAAAAAAAAAGTCTACACTTTTCATCAATGGATTATTAAAACTTAAAATGAGTGACACACTTTGCGAAAATTTGGAGTGACCGATATTGCAAAAGGTTAATATCAAATTAAAGAGTAGCGGTTTGTTTTCCAACGCAACTGTAAACGTGAGCCCATTTCAAAATAATGCCGTAATGAATATGGAAGTCCGGAATGATTTATTTGACGCTATTTCGATGAGTCTTTATAATTGAGTTAAACCCCTTTATTGAGAACATATATAATTGAATTTTAAGAGGTCATGTTTTTTTTTTAATAAAACGCGTCTGGACGCTCTCCTTCTTGACTCACTGTGGTTCTATTAACCTCGAGTCTGATCCTTTGAGAGATGAACAAAATAATAATGGATGCTATTCAAGCAGGCTGCGGCCCCAATTCTCAGATCTTGCTTACAAGAAGGGAATTTAAAACATGTAGCTGAGTGAGAATGAAATTCAGAATTGTCGCATTTCATTCTTTAAATTCAAAATTTTCTCCATTTTTAGCTCTTTGTGTGAAATGACGTGAAGGTTATTGGTTTATTGGGAACAAATCTAGTTGACCATGAAAGACGGAGTAAAATATGTCTTTTTTTGGTGAACACCATTTGATATGTAAACCACTGGTTAATTCTTCTCATTAGTTCAGAAGAGGAATATAAACTACTCAGAACGCTGATCGTTACATGAACGATGCGATAGTTGTTAAATATTTCTGAGGATATGTTATTTTAATTACTCAGAAAAACTTTCGCATTAGATCAAAAATAACTTTATTTCTTTTCAGAAGGTCTTTTAACATGCATTTAGAAAAAGAATCCATGGAGACAAGTTAGCCTTCTTTACTCAACAAATATAGATGGATAGATAGCAGATAAGAGGTAGAAATGTAGACGATAGATAGATGATAGACAGATAAATGATAGATAGATGGTTGATAGATAGATAGATACATAGATAGATGATAGGTAGATAGTAGATAGATAGATGATAGACAGATAGATGATAGATAGATGGTACATAGATAGATGATAGATAATAGACAGATGATAGATAGATGACGAATAGATAGATACATAGACAGATGATAGACGATAGATAGATAGGTAGATGATAGATAATAGATGGATAGGCATAAGGAAACAGATAATATCATGTGCTAGGTGCTATGTTAATTAAGATTATTCAAAACAGAGACATACGACTCCCTTCTTTGAAAGCATAGGTCAAGGGAGGAAGAATAATTCAATGCTATGTGAGTTTTTTGTAGTAGAATAACATAAATTTAGGCAGAGAGAGGCTTTCACAGGCTGGAGCAGCACAGTGCGACGCCGCGTGTGCGTGAAGAGGTCACGTTCACGGTCAAGGGAATGAACTCGGGGAAGAGGCTGTCGCGCTTGAACTTTGGCCTCGCTCCCCTCCACGAGGCCGCAGATCCCGGGCTCCTGCGTGTCGGCTTCGTCGACTGTGCGAGCCGCAGCTGCTGTGGTGCAGGGGGGCCACCCTGTCCCCACAGCTGGACCCCGACACCGACACGACAGGACGGAAACACGGGGGCGAGCGTTTAATCGATTTCTGCTGTTATTGTTGCTTTCTTCATTATTCACACCTGTATTTTCGTTTGCTGCCATTTTTCTAGAGTCTTGAGCTGGAAGGTTAGTCATTTTACTTGAGTCTCCTTCTTTTCTAATATATTTACTGCTCCAAATTTCTCTCTGAATATTAATTTACCTTTATCCACACATATTGAGGTTTTGAAAATTTCATTGCAACTTATTTAAAATGTTTTTCTTTCTAAATTTTGCTTTGAATTTTAAATAAATTTTTATTTTAAAATCGTATCGCTTACTTTCTAATCTGTTGGTAAATCTCTGCTTATCTGTCTGTTTTGGCTTCCAGTTCAAGCCACGTGAGTCGAAGATCCTGGTCTGAATGATTTCGATCCCAGGGAAAATATGAGTAAACGCTCCAAGAGCGTTTGAAAAGAATTTGAATTCTATCGTTTTGGGGTATGTTCTATATAATACATACAAATGTGTATTTGCATATACGTATCATGCCTATCGACAAGGTTGCTTATTAATTGTGCTGTTCAGATCTATGTGGTTACAGATTTTTAACTACTATAATTTTTGTTCTATCTATAATTCTGTGGGGCTTGTGTGAAAATTCCCACTGTAATTGTGGATTTTTCTGTCTCCCATCACTGCTGCCAATATTTACCATGCGGATTCTCCGAATATCCAACAACTGCCCCCCCCTCCCCGAATGCACACTGACCGCAGGCCCCCAGCGCACTGTGGCCTGAACGTCACCTTCTCCTGGGAGTTACGTCTGCCTGGTCCCCACGGGGCTCACTCCTGTGCCTGCGCATCAGGAGTCAGCCCAAGGTGACGAAGGGTTTCCGTGGAGACGGTCGTCACCCCGTCTCCCAGGAGCCCCCCATATGGTGCTCCTCTGCTCACGTCCCAGCTGTGCTGGGACCTGACGTCTCTGGTCTCCGTCACCTTCACCCAGTGCGGTGGCCGCTGTCTCCGCTGGCTCTCACTTCCAGCTTCGCGACTCAGAGATGTCACCAGAACAGTCCGCACGGACTTAGCCGGCCTGCTGCTCACGACGTTCGCTTTGAGGCGACGACTGAGCCTCCTCCTTGGTGCTGGCCTCGCGGCTTCTCACCCTGTGAGAGCACGCGCCACCCTGTGGCTTCTCACGCGCCGTGGCTCCCAGCACTGGACGGGCTCCCGCCGATACCCACACGCTGTGTCGCTGTCTGCAGATCGGACGGCTCGGTCTGGGAGGGCCCGTAGAGAATTTTAAATAACTCCAATATTTAAAGAATAGAGAGGCGAACAAATAATGGAACCCCACTTGAGAGTCCTGGAAATGA
The DNA here is from genome assembly GCF_000325575.1 of Pteropus alecto. Taxonomy (NCBI): domain Eukaryota; kingdom Metazoa; phylum Chordata; class Mammalia; order Chiroptera; family Pteropodidae; genus Pteropus; species Pteropus alecto. The sequence continues at coordinate 13,295,827 of NW_006437828.1, read as the reverse complement.
GGAAATTACTCCCAGAAATGATTTTCTAATAATCAAAATCAAGTGTCCCAAACCCTAATGTCTGCTGCTCTTATAAGAGAAAAAAAAAGCGTCAAGTCGGATCGCGATTCTCTCTCCTACGTCCTGGAAGCCGCCTCGGCCTCGCGCACTGCGTGGAGACCTGGCTGCCGCTTTCCCCGTCGGCGTGTCGGACAACGGAAAGGGTGTAAAGGGCAAGAGACGAGACTCTTGCCCTAACTCCCCCAGATCTGGAGCGCTGTGAGGAGAGCCACCACAGGGGAAGACCCCAAACTACGAACGTGGGAGCTTGGATGGGTGAGGTGCGGCTAGGCCACCGCCCTGCTCGTGAAGGGAGGACCCCTTTGTTCCCTCTGTGAATAAATTCCTTGCGCAGAGAAGGGCAGGGCTTCTGGGTTCTCACCTTGTGGACTATAAATAAGTGTCTTGGTGGGGGAGGGAGCCGAGGCAGGCGTCGCTGGACCGTTGCCATGGTTGCAAACCGCATTCTCCTCGAGCTGTGAGCGCACGTCCTCGGGAGGGAAGTCCCTTCCCAGCTCGTCGATATCTTTCGAGGCTGGTCCTTTAACCAGGTCCCAGAGGAATTTACTCGGGACGTCCTAACCATGCGGAAACACCAAAATATGTTTTTTGTGACGGGCAGTGTTATCACGATCATTTTGCTACAATTTCGAGTACTTTTCCTTGAACACATGGGCACTTGTTGGTATAAGTTGAGCAAAGTAGGGCAGGATGCAAGAGGAGAGCACAGGAGAGGAGAGACAGAATAGGAAAGACAGAACGGAAGGGAGGGGAAGGGAGGGGAGGGAAG
>NW_006437828.1:13291837-13294928 GCF_000325575.1 Pteropus alecto | reverse complement strand
AGACGCGAGCCAGCCCTCCATGTTTGCGTGTTCCACACTCATGAATTTAACTGACTGTGGATCAAAAATATTTTTTAAAAAACGTTCTAGAAAGGTGATCCCTGAGCACTAGAGTATGACAACCCCTTACGTAGCGTCCCACTGGATGGCTATGAACCCTGATCTAGAGACGATTCTGAGGGCACGGGGGGATGACCAGACCCCCCACCACTTTATATAAGGCGCTGAGCATCCAGATTCGAGTTCTCGGTGGGGGTCCTGGAACCGGTCCCCTGGGGATGCCGAGGGACCACTGGATTAATGGAATCGAAGTAGATGGTATGTAGGGAGCAACTTCAAACCTGACAAATATATAAGGGTAGTCGGCTCCAGAATATTCCACATGAAACGAGATTCCTTGGTTTGAGTTACAAGATTTAGATCATTTCACACTGTTTCTGGACAGATCCCTCATTCTGTCTCATGCCACGTCTGTGGCCCCTTTAATGAACGCGAGACTTCCGCGCTGCAGTTCCGTCTCGGGGACTGTGAGCATAGTGGGCGCTGTGAGACTTTGAACTTATTTGATGAGAATTCAAATAACACTGAACAGAGGAAATTTCAGGAACGTCCGCTAAAGCGGATACCCAGACCTTCCACCATGCATTTTAAGGAGGTTAGTCTACGAATTTTCGGATGAAAGGCTTCGCTCACGGTCTTAGAAATATAAATAGAAAAAAAAAAAGTGAGAAAAGAGAAAGGAAAAACTTTGAGTTAATCCAGTTTCCTGTAGAGATGAAAAAGGCTCCGCCGGGTTGAAAGGCCCGTTTCTGTCAGACGTGCCTCGCCCACCGCGCTCGGCTCGTTTCAGGAAAAGGACGCTCACGTTTTCCCTCGGAGAAGGTGGCCTTTGGTGGCACCGGGCGTTTCGCAGTGTGTCTGTACCGCTGACTTCAAAGCCAGCAACCGGGAAAACAAATCTATTTTCTAAACAGCGTGCGATGCGCTGAACACACTGATTTCTCCTTTCTTTAGATCTAAAGTCGAATGCGTTTGCCACGTGAGCAGCAGGAGTTACACGCACGCTTTCTGCAGAGCAATGCCGCCACCGCTGTGCGGGCAGGGGCGCTGTGCCCCGCCCAAGGAGGAGTTCCAGAAGTTTCCGTGTGAACGTGCTCCCGGAGGGGACTGTGTAAAGCCTCTCTTGTTACATTTCTTAAGAGACCCAGCTCGGACGCCGTCCTGAAAATCGACATCCACACCAAACAAGAGGGAAAGCAATATGTTTTTGACGCGGTAGCGTTGCATCTTGAGAAATGCGTGAATGCTTCGGAGTTTGCCAGAACGAACAGATGACTATTTAATTAGAATAAGAAACCACCAAAAAAAGTCAAATAGATAATAAACTTCAAATACTGGAGAAAGCTAACTTAAAAACTCTTGAAGTGATGTCACACAGCCCCAAATACTAACGTGTTATTTTACTAGATATAGGACTTTCTTCGCATTTCAATTCAAGAATTCTAGTTATATGTGATACAGAGATTTTCCACCCTAAACAATGACCTCATCATTCTGAAAGTGCTGAAGCCAGGGTGGTCGGACATCCTGCTTGAGTTCTTGTAGATATTCGTGTGAATGACGACGAGCAGGTGGGTGCCCATGTCCCGATGTCCCACTGGGGCCCGTGGCTGCTGCGAACGGCAGGACCTGCCTGACTGTTTTGGAGAGTCTGGCTGTGGGTCCTTGGTCTGTCGGGTCTTCTGGCCTCAGAGCGAACTCCGTGAGCTCTTCAAAGTGGGGGGACCCTCTCGCCCGGAGAGAAAACCACGTTGCCAACCCCGCCTTCGTTTTTCTTGCTATTTGGAATTCTGCGATGTCCACTTTCTGTTTCGTGATCAGTGTTAAGGGAGTTATCACGAAGCCAGGCAGCCAACTCGGTTTTCCAGAGCAAATCTGCAAATGGATCTTCGGAGAGCCCCGGCCCCCCCAGGAGCAGGTGGGCTCTCTCCCCGCTTAGAACCGAAGAAAGCAGCGGCCGTCCTTCCCGGAGCCGCGTGTCCTCTGCGGGAGCCACCGCCGCCGGGCTGTCTGCGCAGGACACGGCAGCCTCTGCCACTGTTTCATCTGCGTTCTGTGTTAGACTTCGGAAAACTGGAAGCTCCATCCTGGCTACCCCTCTCCCCGAGACATCACAACACCTGGAAAACGAGAATCGGAAAGTAAAGACTGCTGTTTTTACCACCTCGTTTGCTCTGGGAGCCTCTACACGACCTCTGGTGACATCTCCTGTGGCCTCGGCCACCAAGCTGAACAGCAGACCCGCTGCACTGGGCCGAGTCTCTCCCTCCGGGCCTCGTGACACGGCCCGCGGTGTTCCTGGAGACTGCGTCTCTGTTCTGCCCCTCGCTTTTCAAATTACACAAAAGCTTCCGAAAAACCACCCCTTTTAAATGAGGGAGTCTTTATTCTGGAAATAACGGGACTTGATTCTGATGTCCAGTGTGAAAAGTTTGTTTTAATCTTTAAAGCATGTTGGTGCAAACGTCTACGGTGCTGCCAAGAACTGGTCACCAAATACTGACCCAGAATAAAGGCCGATAAAGACTTGTTTATTCGATACTTGTGGAGATTCGTTATGAGCAAAGCATGGAGTTGGAGTTACTTAAATCACAAAGATGAATAAAATGAAGGTTCTCTCTCTAAAACAACCAAGCATCTAGTGAGACGGAGCTAGTGGGTGTGGACGCAGCCGTCAGGGAGAGGGAGGGAGTGGACGGCACACGGGCTGCCAGCCCCTGGCCACGGAGAAAGCCCGATCTTGGGAACACCGGTGAGACTCAAGCCGCAGACACTAGACAGGACGGCAGCTGTGAGGGGACATAACTCAATGCAGGGGGCGTGATGCTTATAAGGTTACTGGAGAGAAAAATCGAAAGAGCTGAGCTGCAAGTGACTGTCAGAGTATGGCGTAGCAGGTGACAACGCTCCTCAAAACCAGACGCTCTCACCGCCCACCGAGAGGGGCCGCGCTGAGTCAAGGCCAAGTTTAAATGCACCATCGTTAGCGACGGACTCGCGTCCTGCATGCAGATTCGGATGGGGGACACCT
>NW_006437828.1:13289197-13290759 GCF_000325575.1 Pteropus alecto | reverse complement strand
CCGCGGGTCCCGGCTGCCGCGCGCTTCTGCTGCTGCCATGGAATTCGGTTTTTCTGCAAACACGTCCCCAGAGATGAGAAATCGTTTTATTATTATTTTTTGCTTTGAAAAGTAAGAAGTGGATTTTAAAGATTTCACAGGCAAATGCTGCATGGATACTAACTTGATAAAATATTTGGACATGTTCGTTTTTAATTTTTTAAAAATGATCGTTGCTCTAGTGGATGTAGTTTAGAGAATAATTTAACTGCCAGGAGCTTGAGACTTTAAAAGACAAACGTGTGACTCAGATAGAGGCCTCGCGGAGTGCGAGCCCCACACTTTAAATGCGACTTTGCAGCCCATCGGATTAAGGAGAGGTGTCTTCATGTTCAGTTATCAGATAAAAAAAAAATTGTGGCATTTATTCAGTATTTTCTCTTTTTTTATTTTTTTTGCTTACTATATTGGGGAAAAAAACTCCAGTTCTCTCAATTTTATTTCAATTAGTATTTTCATCACCTTTTTCTGACTTCAGTTCCATACTGAATCTAAATCCAAAATACTGAAATAAAACCTTATGTGTACTTACCAATTAAGCCATATTGTGTGTGCTGTGTCTCCCTGTCATGTCTTTACTCTGGAAATGAATTTAACTCACCGTGCCAACTTACCCTAAAATGCCCCTAAAATCATTTCGACTTAATTTTGGTCAGTTCGCAAGTACATTACAACCAGTTAGTGAGGCTTCATGAGGAGCCAAGCTTTGTAATTTGCTAAAAGGTTTACTAAGTTTTAGAGAGGAAAAAATGAACTATTCCGTATATGGCTGGTGGTGTTGGCTCTAATTTTAAGGATGATAATGTATCTTGAGGACTTGTCCACTCAAACAAAAAGAAAGCTAATCATACATATTCATTTTTTTTTTTTGCAATGCCTTCTAGAGGAAATTCAAATGACATCTTAAAATGAAAGAAATGGACTCAAAATTAAATACTGTAGAAATCGTGTTGATTTACATCTGACATTTTGGTAAATGATATCTGAATGTGATGACATTTGAGTAAGCGTTTTATTAATACGCGGTCTTTAAAAGAAAAAAAAAATGGGATAAATGCTAACTCAGACCTTAATGTTCTAAAAGCTGCTTCAGGACTCAGAACCGTCGCGAAGCTGAGTTCCATTAGCATGCTCGTAACCCCCACGGGCCCACAGAGCCTCCGAGAGCACTGTTCACGGGGCGAACAAATGCTCGCCTGCCTTTTGTGGGCCACCCGCCCTGCAGTGTCTGCGGCCCAGGCCGGAGGGCTGAGCCCTGGGAGGCGGCCGGGGCAGCCAGCCACGGCTGTTTGGGAGATGCCAATCAGCGTGACAGGCAGATGTCAGGTCAAAGCACGTCTGGTGGCATAAGGAGGACCCTCTCACAGTAGCTGACAACGAGGACACAGAAGGAGCTGACCGCTCTGAAACCGACGGCCGCGCTCACTCCGCCCCACTGTTCTTTACGTGTGACATTAAGAATACGCTAAAAAATTACCTTCCCCCTCCCTGCCCCCAAAAAAGACCCGGGGGAAGGAGAGAAG
>NW_006437828.1:13286153-13289121 GCF_000325575.1 Pteropus alecto | reverse complement strand
GGAGGGGTAGGGGAGGGGGTGAGCCTCGCAGCCGCGTGGGGTGGCGTGCGCTCTCTCTTCCTCGCCCACCTGGCTTTTATTTCTCTCTTTTTCTCAAATATGGGTATTTTTCCTTCCTTTGGATTTGAAAATATATTATAAAAACACTTTCGTCAGAATTGACTGTGTCTACAATATCTGTCTTCCAGGTCACGAATGTCACGGTCATTGTAAGCAGCTTCCATACAACTCGCTGAGTTTATTCTTGGAGAGACCGTGGGTGCTAACAGCATGCGTAGGGTATGTCCCTTTGTCACATTTTATACGACTGGCTTGGCTAGAGGTCTGTGGGACCTCTTTACCTATATTTATGTTTTGTGCATTTGTAAATCTAGTCTTAGGTCGTGTAGCTATTAATATAGACAATACACTTTATTTTAATCTATTACTGTATTTTAATATTAAACTTAGATTGAATGAAAAATATTTATTTTGACCTTCTAACTTGTCCATTGCATTGTCAATGAGAAAACCGCAGGCCCGTAACGCCTAATGTCTAATTATCAAATTTTAGAATGTTTCCGGATTGTTGAGGTATCAGCAGGAGTCACTGAAAACTTTTCACCGGAGGAATTACATAAATACCTAGGTTTTCCAAAAGTCAGATTATTCTGGGGTATTTTTATATAACCCAGTGAAAGCGTCACTAGCTTTTTATTTTAAAAAAGAACCTGAGACATTATTTTAAACGCGACAGCTAAAAATTCCAGAGTTTTGAACAGGGGAGCGATGGGGTGGGATTTGATTCGTAAAACGTCCGCCTGACGTTTTGCATGGAGGAAGGGCCTCCCTGGGCCGGGGAGTGGCGGGGACACCAGCAGGAAGTGGTCGTGTTGCTCTAGGACCCAGGGTGCTGAGTCACCTGGGGGACCGCGATGCCATTTCCTAAGTTGAAACAGACCGGAGGCAGGTGCGCGTTTGGGGAGATGTATCGACTAGACTATGCTGTGCTGACAGTCAAAGAATCCTATGGCTTAAGCAGATGGGCTTGCACTGGTTCAGAAGTTCTGCCATCTTGGCCGTATTCAGGCCAGAGGAAAAAGCAACGGGCGGCCTTTTTTATTTTCGTTTTTATTTTTCTGGGCGAGGCAACCCTTGTTTGACCTCACAGATTGCAAGGAACTTGTCAGCTTACAGTCCCTTATTTTTTATTTTTTACACCTGCAGCCCCTGGTCTCCCTGGGGTGGAGGGCTGCCTTTTAAACGCAGACTTGGGCTTTCATCTCGCGGTTCTCTCTTTCTGTGAGAGGTGCCAGAAATGGAGGGGAAGCAGGAGACATAGCCTGAGGCTTCACGGCAGGACGTGTCCTGGACGGGACGTCCACCGAGCCTCTGAGTCGGGTGACAGTGTGAGTGTGCCGTGGAGCCTGTCGTTCAGGGGAGTTATGAGGGCCAGGTGCAGAAATTCGGAAGTCACCCAACCAGACAGGGGTGTAAGCCATGGGGACAAGTGACAACGGGGATAGGGGCCGATAGAGAGGTGAAGAGGAAGCGAGCGAGGGCCTGGTGACACTTGGAGTTGCTCGTAAAGACGTTCGTCCAGATTTTCTTCTCATTTTTGTAGGCGGCTGTGTTTTTTAAACCTAAACATGGGATGCGGCAGAAATATTCGCACCCACCCAGTCTTATTTTCCCCGGTGACTAGTCAACAGCTCTGCACTATTTATGTATTAATCCAGATTTTACGGTCTAATTTTAGATGCTGCTGATATCGCCTGCTAAAATTTGACATTTGCTTGGTTTTACTTCTGAACTCCAAAATATGCCGCACAGATTTGTCGACTCCCGATCCTTGATACCCTTTATTTACTTATTGTAGATATATATCGCATCGAGTATTAGTAGTAAACTATTAATTTTTAAAGCATTAATTAGTGAATGTACAATATTTTTTCTTCTTTCACAATTGGTCTTGTAACTTTTCCGCTGGCATCACATGTGGATTCTGCTCGATGAATTTTGTAAGTGCCTCGTCGAGTGTTCCACAAAATATTCTCACGATTGGGATTACAAATGTGATAATGGAAGATGATTGATCAGTCTGCGCATAAAATCACCTATATAATATTTTTAAAGGAACGAGGACATGGGGGAATTGCACATAGTAACAATAAGTTACGTCGTGGCTCCACGAACATGCCATTGTGTGCTTGTTAGCAGAGTGGAATATGGACTTCTATTTGCAAAGACACACACAGGCGATGCAGATTCTTCCGTGCTGCGTTTTTTACGTGAGGCAGACCCGGCCCCCAGCACCTGAAACGCCGGTCCCGCCTAGGGGTCTGTCAGGAGGCCCTCACAGTTCTGGTGGACTCGACCCAAACCGGCCAGCTCCGATCCCCGACACACTGCAGGGCAGGAAGCCCTGTCCCCAGCCGCGGGGTCAGGAGGAAATTGGAGGCTGCGGGTCACAGAGGCCTGTCACTTTCCAGGGTCTTTTCTCTGCTTCGTAAAGGGCTCCCTGAAAAGGGAAATCTGTCGCAGTGCTGGAGAAAACCCAGACCGCAGACAGGGAGAAATGAGGAGAAACGCTTGAGGGTTTCGAGTTTGTTTTCTCCAGTTACGGTTCTTCGGTGAGTGGGAGTCGGCCAGCGCCCCCAGTTCTGTTCACAACGCCCGAGCGTGTCAGGGTCTGAACCCCGTTCTGGGCTCCACAGGGAAGGCCGGGCGAGCTCTGTGCGGGATTCGGTTCCCTTCCACGCCTGTCAGCTGATCCGTCTGTTCGCACCGATAGGTGATAGGTGATCAGCAGGCCAGATCGGGGACCGGCGCGCACCGTCTGCTCAGCGCAGCGCGTCTGCGCTCACTCTCTGTGTGACCTTGACCCGTGGGAAAGCGCCAGGTGACTGCGAAGCGGACACTGGAAAGGAGTCGCGGGGAGGGGGTCGCCACCAGCGGGGGGGAACGCTGCGTGGGGGGGCAGGGGGGC
>NW_006437828.1:13274075-13286101 GCF_000325575.1 Pteropus alecto | reverse complement strand
TGCTGCGGGGGGGGGACGCTGAGGGGGGGCTGCCCTTCCGTCCCCCGCCTGGTGGCATCGGGCTGGTGCCTCCCCCTGGTTCCGACCCGGTTTCCCCCTCACGGGAACTGTGGGCCTCCTGGCTCCTGTCCTCAGCCCACGTGTCACAGGTTTGGGCTGCAGGCGACAGAAGCCCAACTCGACTCAGCTGGAAAAATAAAAAGGAATGAAAAAAAAAAAAGCAAAGCAAGAAGCAAGAATGCGCGTCCCAGAGCCCGCGTGGTGCCAGGACCCGGGACTCCGTCTTCTCGGTGCTGTCCCTCCCCGTGCTCGTCACCTCCTCCAAGAGGAAGGTGCCGACCTCGCAGTCCGGGCTCGCGACCTACAAGACGCCACGGGGGAGACCTGGCCGCTGGGGTTCGGGGACGGGACAGGTGCGGTGTGTGTGTGGGGGGTGGGGGGACCGCAAGGACCCATCGCAGGCAGGCGAGGCTCGGAGGAGCACGGGGTGCTGCAGAAGTCAGCGCGACAGCGCGCACGGGGCCTGGCCTCAGGGAAGCCACGGTGCAGCCTGAGTCGCTTCATTGGGTCACAGAAAATCAACAAAATCCACGCTGAAGAGTGGAGTCTGCCCTGCGGGCCGGTGCGGGGCCTCCCCGGGGTGCGGGGCCTTCCCGGACGCCCTCACGCCGTTCTAAGGGAAGTGAGGTCCTTCCTTCCTTCTAACCGGGAGAAAGTGCGCATCTCAGTGACCCTCACACACACACACACGCACACACACACAGACGTGCACGCACACACACACATACACACACTCACACACGCACACACACACGCACACACACAGACGCGCACGCACACACACACACGCACACACACCCTGTACATGATCTGTATATATGTTACATATACACATATATACACACACGTGTAAAAAATTATATATGTGAAATACTGTTTTTTAGTTGCTACTTCCTTATTGATCAAGGAATCGCAAACATAATTTAAAATCTCCATCTCATGAACGCTGGACATTTAGTAGGTGAAGTCACATGGATAGTGTGCTTTTTATCCTGTTCGGAAGATTTAACTTTATTTAAAAATTTCTACTGCTATCAGTATTCGACTATTACGGGGTTAGCTGGCATCCCATTTTGCTTTTGGCTATGGTTTTTGTTTAATAATAATTTTTCTAAAGAAAGGAATATTCATTAATGTCGATAATATTTTATTCTATTATGAAACTTTCAGCTCCATCCCATGAAGAGACCACAGATGCCAAGCACAGTGAAGTTAAACTTAAATGTACTTATCGTAAGTCATCTCCCTGCCTCCCTTGTGAATCCATGATGAAAGCGGAGTGATTTGCATGTATAAATGACTTTCCTCTACAGAAAAGCTATATGACACGGGGTTTAAAATATTAAAGATTCATAAGGAAGATGTCAAATACCTGCACACCTAGCCGACAGAGGGCCATGTGCCATGGCACTTGCTGTAAAAAGGTTTCCGTTTTCATTAGCTTCAGCGTATGTAAGAAGTAGACAAATGAATGATCGAAATTAGAAAATGTCAAAGATGTATTTAGAATATTGAGCTATATTATTTCTTTACATCGGTATTAAATCCAGGGGAAACAAATCACAGATAAAATGACATGATAATATATCGTCTACATTTAATTTGAAATTTTACATATGGCAGCATCTATTGTTGAATTTTCCTTAGCTAATTGGTCTTAAACTGAAATAGATAATTAAGCACATTCTGGACGATTAACTAGTTTATATTTTAGGTATTTGCCTAATTAGACATTTCCAAAACTATTCGTTAGCTTTGGTTCATCTTTCTACAGCATTCTATTGTGATTTTTAAACTATTTTTCTTCAATGTTTCCCTTTTTGAAGTTATTTCCATAAGGATGTTAAAAAACACACAATTTATTAAAACCATTGCTGTGGCCTTTTTTCCTTACTCTATAAAGAGAATTATTATATTGTACAGTAATAGGAATTTCAATTTCTTGGAACACATTAAATGCTTTAATACATGGACACACACAGAGGTAATTTTTTAAAGGGAAGAGTATATTTCTGGTTACACAGAAATAGAGAGTTTAAAATAATTTCATCTTTAAATTTTCACTTAACAATAGTCCTTTTCCCTGTAGATCAAATTTAAAAGAAAAATGACCATTGGACTCTGGGTCATTGAACTCTCAAAGTGTTGGCGTTTCTGAAGCTGGGCAAAGCTCACAGAAACATATTAAACGTGACGCTGATAAGTACAGTAAACACGTACCCCCGGGGAAGGGGTAGGTGGCCCTCGGAGCGACGGCAGAGAAACCCAGGTGAGCATCTGGGAACCAGGCCGATGGGGGAAGCAGCCCAGAGACCCCTGGGCAACATTCATCATGCAGAAGGAAAACTGCCTGAAGGAAAATCCACAGTGCTCTGTAGACAGATCAGAGGGAATGAAACTAGAATCTTAAAAGCGATAGAGCTGTTCGGAAAATGGAAAGCGACCCTGTGATGTACGTGACTTGGCTGCGAAGGGTATTTTCACTGTCATGATTAGTACCGGTCTAAGAAAAATTACGGAAAAAGGGAAGGAGGAAAAATGCAAAGCACTGTGGGGGAGGGGAAGGGCGACCGCTGAATCTCCACCTTCCGTCACCAAAATGCAATAACTGTGGTCACAAAATCAAAGTCATTAGCGATTAAAAGATGATATTTACACTTAGAGAGGCAAAGAACAAAAATTAATTAAAAGAATGGAATGTGTCACCACAGGAGGAAGTGCTGGGGGCTGCTGCACCTCGCAAAGCTCACTGACGCTTTAAACTATCGGCAAGTAGGACTCTACCAGAAATAGAAGCCAAACGAAAAATGAAACCATAATAAAGGAATGCAATGATATCTTAATGGCTATAAAGAGTTTACGCATTTCCTAAACTTAAATTTACTTCCGTTTGAGTAGCAGAGCTGGCCGTGGATATTGATCAAAAGGACAAAACAAAGCCTAAGTTTTTTAATATTCTCTAAAATACAAGGAGAGCATCTGAAGACAGAGTCTTGAAGGCCGACTACATAGAGTAAACATATGTTAAATTAATAGGTTCATAAGACCAAGTGACCAGCACAGGTCTGAATCTTGATGGTAATTGATCCGATGATTCCGAGGTCCCAGTTATCTTTAGGAATAAAACATACACCCTCTGAGAGATGCTTCTTTGTTTGAAGAACAACATGACAAAGCCACGCGACAGTCACGGTTTGTTCCTACTGAATAATAGAGCCGTTTGGACACCCTTAATGACATCAATTAGAGTTTTATGCATAATTAAATTGTACAGCTAATTAGTGCACAATAAAATAAAAAGGTCAACTGATGAATAATGCAAATTCTCCACTTGAATAGGAAAATGCCATTTCGAAGGCAATGACTTCTATGCAATGTCATTTACATCACCAAGCTAAAACCGCTCGTCACTTCATCCCAGGTCCAGACATTTTAATTTATTTTTAATTAGCTAACTAGAGTATAGGCGTGCAGGGAAACGAACAGAGAAGTGATTTATTTACATGCCAAGATCCTCCACCATTGGGTAATCCTTGCGAGCAGCTCGAATAGTTCATGACACAACACGATGCTCCGTAATCACTATCCCGCACCTGTAGCGGTGTCCCTACCCCCGTGGCAGTAGGTTGACACAACTAAACTCCTGTTCCGCATAGTCACACAGTTTGTCTGTGTTTCTAGACTATCTTGGTAAGAACTGGATTCTTGGAATAGAGACGTGTCATTCTATGTCATTCGAGACTGCTCGAGAAGACTCCATTATTTCCTTTCGGGTGGTCATCCGAGAGTGTGACAGTACCAAGGTCACAGCGACACGTGTAGTGTCCTGGTCTCGGGCGCCTTCAGCGCTGAGAGTTTAGCCTTGTTTTCCTTCATCCATTGCTCTGAGATTTGACTGCACCGTGCCCCTGTCTGTGCTGGCATCCCTGGCAGACTTACGACTCATTAACAATAATATCCATTACGTTTTAAACACAATCAAACTGTAAAAAATAAAATTTAACTGATTTTAGTATATTATTTTGAAAATGAATTCCTATAGGTACTATAAAATATAAAAATATAAAATTCAAGAGACACAAAGGATATACAGCGAAAACTATAGAATTTCATGGATTTTACAATGTGCGTTTTGTTTTTTAACATTTAAAATGCCTGAAGTTGAAATATTGGGCTATGTCTTTACGCCTGGGACCAGAACTCCCTAAGCTAATTTTTAAACGTTAAGTAAATCTGATGTGCACTTGCTATCATCCCCCAGAGCTGAGACCTGGACGCAAACGGAAAGACAAGGACTCCTCGGCGAGTTCAAGAGGTCTTGGCAAAAGCGCACACGTCCCTCTGTGCGTGACCAGCCGCGCTCGGCGCCGGTCCGGGCGAGCAGAGCGGAACCAGGCGGGATTCGGCAAGGCGGGCATCTCAGAGAAAACGCTGCTTCGGCAGCTCTGCAGTTCGATGAACGTACCCCAAGCAGGGGCGCGACTGAACAGAAGTCGTGAAAACGCGCGGCAGGGCAGAGGTCGGGGTGCGGCCGGGCCCCCCACGCGCCTGCAGCCCGCTGGTCACGCTCAGCCCTCGGCTTCCACGGCCGCCCGCGCGCTGGCCGCTCCGATCCCGCGTCTCACGCGTTCGTGCATCCGGAGCTGCGCGCCATCACCACGTCCGCGGGAGACAGTTTTTCCCGCTTGTCTAACACGCAGTTGAAATTTCACAGCGCCCCAAATGGGCTCAGAACTTGCTTCTCCTCTGTGAACCGTGCGGATTTTCACGCAGTCGCTCCAGACCCGGTCTGGAAGCTGCGCCAACACGCAGTTGAAATTTCACAGCGCCCCAAATGGGCTCAGAACTTGCAGTGGACCCGGTCTGGAAGCTGCGCCATCCCCTTTCCCCCGCGAGGACCATCCATCATCGGTGGCAGGGAGCTGCCCCTGAAGGGCCTTTGGTCTCTGTTCCCGCCCCCACCCCCACCCTTACAGCCAAACACCGCGTCTCTGGCCCGATCTCCGCCATCTCTCCCCAGCTAAGAAATCCTTCACAAAATCCATGGCCCTTGCTTAAAAACCTAAACGGGTCATTCCGTTCTCCCGGTTAAAAGAATCCAGTGGGTATCCATGCTCAGTGACAAATGCTGCCGTCCAGTTAGTTCCACGCCCTCCTCTGGGGCGAAGCGAAGCAGAGGGAGATACCGTGAGCAATAATCGTGACGATTCCCAGACTACATGGGCAGCGTGGACCGTCTCCGCGACTTAGAGCCAAGCTCCGCGTTCAGGAGAAGCGGGGCGAAGGCGTAACCGTGAGACAGCGGTCGTCACCAGCCCCTGACACAGCGACGGGCCCTGCAATAAGCCCGAACGTCGCGCCTTGTGGACCCAGACCCTTGCGAACCTTTCCGGCTATGGGACGTCTAAAAAATGTCTCACCGCCTCGCTCTCCGTCCCTGTTCTCATGTGTGTGACGAAATCCTTCCATTCCTCCCGGGGCGAATCGGCTAGAATCATCCTTGCTCTGCAGCTGACTGGTTTTTACCTAATTTGACGTGTTTATTTGAATACTACTTTCATAAATTGGGCATCCAGTGGACAGGACAACAGAAAACGGGCACGTGTGGCTCGGCCTTCATAAAAGTGTGACATCGACGTGTCATCAGGGTCCAGGCGGAGACCACACCGCAGGGTCGTTCCCACAGGGACTGTTTCTACCCCTAAGGATCGCGTGCCAGAGAGAAAAACAGCAGTGTGCAAGCACATATGTGCACACGCATGTCAGTGAAACGTGTGTGCTTGTACACATGCACATGTATTTCATTTACGTGTGATATTTATATCGTAAGTCGACAGTTTACCATCTAACTATTTAATGCGACATTAAGAGAAACTTAACATTATAATGCTCATTTGACTCAACAAGAGAAGGGAAACTGTAACTCACGACCCCCATGATGGCTGCGTGAATCAGAGGGCACCACCTGGGGAGCAGGGCTGGGCCAGCTCGGCCCACCGCGCCCCCGACCTAGTGGGCAGTCTTTGCTCTGGGGTCCCCACTGGATGGGCGGAGATTCATCAGGTCTGCTGCGGTCTGGGGCGCTCCCTGGTCCATCTGCTGGCCCTCCTCCTCCTCCTCTTCCTCCTCCCTTTCACACCCGCCATCTCTGCCTCCGGCCTGCAGACCCCCTGCCGTCCCCCTAAATCCTGCCTTCCAGCCTTCGCGGGCACTCTCCCTCCGTGGTGTTAATCTCTGTGTTCAGTGTCCATCTCAGAGTGTTGGGGGAAAGACCGCACTGTGTCCTGCTTTCTGGACGAGGCACCCGCATTGCTGTCTTTACTGAGCCCCATGAATCAGGCGGCCAGCCCTGCAGAGGCTCGGGCGACATGAATCAGGGACCCCACACTGGACAATAAGCAATAGCAGTGACGGAGAGGGTGCAGATTCTGCAAACTGGCGTTTGGAACACAGGCCCGACACACGTGGTTTGTATTTCAACGATAGGCTTCTTATAGTTCGCAATATTTTCAGAAACGACCTGCCCGAGCCTTCCCTGACTTCAGTGGAACAAGCCCTCAGGTGTCTCTGCAGGGAGCTAACTTTACTGAGAAGCCCAGGCCCTCCGGTCTTCATTGGCAGGAGGCAATGTCGGTGGATGTCGGTGGGACACAAGGATCTCGTGAGTCACACAGCCCCGCAGAATGTCCGAGACACTGCGCTCACATCCGGGAGGAGCGTCCTGCCACCTCCGAGTCCCAGGGAAGACTTTCTGTGAGATGTGACACATGAATGCCAACCGAGTCCCGAGGGATGAGGGCTGGGACCTGGGTGGGGAACGGTGACATGTCACTCCCTGCGGCGCTGCACGAAGCCGGCGGTGTTGGCGTCGGCTCCCGCCAAGGCCCCCGCACCGCAGCCCGGCGGGCGCCCGGGCCGGGACAGAGAAGGTCGGCGGGGAAGCTGTCTGCGGGCTGCGCGGGAGCGTTTTTAATAAACAGGAGCTGCGGGGAGGCGTGGGAAGCCGCCTCGGGGACGCGCAGAAGCGCTGTCGCCCGCCAGACGTTTCCCCTCTCGCTTTGCTGACAATAACTCGCCGCGTCTCGGCACAAACGGCCCCCATGGCGGCTGCACCGGCGCAGGGCGCCTGCGGCCCGCTCGCGGCCCGACCGTGTCTGCCTCGCGGTGACACTTGCGACAGGAGGGCGCCGTGTCTGAGTTTCCCCGCTGAGACTCCGGGCCTCTCCGCTCCGCCCGCTTCGCGTGATCTGTCGGCTGTAACGCAGAGGTTTTTCGACGCGCGAACCTGCGTGTTCCGCTCGCTGCTCTGTCTCTGCGCCGCGGGCTTGTGTTGGGGCCCGGGCTGCGGCGCCCAGGGGACCCGTGCTGTCCCCAGGCCCGCGCGTCCCTCCCTGCCCGGCGCGGAGGGCGGCCCTGCTCAGAACACGCGCCGTCGCCCTCCCGTTTTCTTTTTCTCTCTTTCTTCCTTTTCTGTTTCTGTTTCTGTTTCCGGTCATTCCTGTTTCCACAGATGTCGCCTGCCACACTCGGTCCGTTTTCATTGGATCCATCTATGGCTGGCAACGTGCCTTGTCTTCAAGGGCAGCAGGACCAGGTGTCGCTGACTGACAAGAGACGTGGGACATTTCCAGCTCCGCGGTGGAGACATCGCCTGTCGTGGGCTGTCACCAGGGCCGTGACCTCTGACCCGCACTGTTCCCGCAGGTCTCTGCGCTGAGCGCTGGGTGTAACCCCTGCTACGACCTTGGGGTCCTGTCAGATGGAGGAGGGGGGCTCACAGGACCCGGCCCCTGAAGGCCTTCTGACTAAACTGCTCCTACCTTCCGGCCCCCTAAATCCCCCTCTAAGACACTCGTTCTTAGGAACTGTCCCACAGGTGATGGCCTGTGGCATCTGCGATGCCTGGTGGTCTTTCCTCCCAGGGGACCCCCACCCCCAGAGCCTCCACCACCAGACGTCCTGCCCAAGGTGCAGGAGGTGGCACGGTGGCGTCACTGGGGACAGGTGAGGTCGGGGACAGGTGACATTGGGGACAGGTGATGCCAGGGACAGGTGAGATCAGGGACTGGTGAGGTTGGGGCCAGGTGACACCGGGGACAGGTGATGCCGGGGACAGAGGAGGTCAGGGACAGGTGACGCTGAGGACACATGATGCTGGGGACACGTGACACCGGGGACAACCTCTGTAAGCTCCAGGCTCCACGCCAGCAGCAGCCTCCCTTCCGTTCCCGTCCCAGAGCCCGAGCCAGCGGGGTCTTACCGGACACAAAACCAGTCGTGTCACCCCTCGCTTTAAAATGTTTGGTGGCTTCCGGTGACCGGGGAAAGGTGGGAAGAACATGTCCCCTCCCCACGCCCCGCACTGTCCCGCAGCCTGCTCCGGTCACTGTCAGCTCCGGTGCCAGCTGCCGCTCGCCCAGCCCCAGACCCCTGCGGGTGATGACGGTCGCAGCCCGGGGGCCACGCTGCTGACGGTGACATCCCGGACCAGCTACAGCGAACGCTCACTGCCGCCACCAAGACGTTCCTGCCCACTGCCCTCCCTTTCTTCACGGCAATTACCACCCAGAATGTCCCGCACCGAAACCCTTTAGACAGCTGCTCCTCTGTGGCAGCCAGCAGGGCGCCATCGACCCCAGAGGCCACGCCCCGCCTGTGCTTCTGACCTCAGGACAGGCATCCGGTGACCTTAGCACTTTCAGCAGCGTCTCCAAGATGCCCAGCTCAGTGCAGCAGGCCATCGACGGTCACCGCTAACGTCCGCCTTCCTTGAGCTGCCTGGGAAAGTTTATTTTCCTGCTGTTCTGGAACCTGGAAATAATGTTGAAAAATAGTGTGTGTTGCAAATATTTTCTCGCAATTTTATTTCTTTCTTGTTATGGAGTGTGTCGTTTTACAGGCTATTTCATTTTTATTTAATCAAAGCGATGAATTTTCCCCCAAGTCTTCTGTTTTTTATTTTCCTTGGGAATTCTTTCTCTGCATCGTTTTTCTTCAAATATTCTGTTGTATTTCCTTTGAGTATCGTAGCGATATTTCCTTCGCGCGTAGCTTTCAACTGATCTAAAATTTTGCTATTTACAGCTACTAAATGTTTGCTTTTTTTCCCTAAGTGCTCTGTTGTGCCCTTAAAAAAAAAAAAAAAATCTTTGAAACATTTACTCCCCGCTCTTCATAGGAAGCGGATTCGCGTGGTCGATCAGAACGACTGTGCTCAGGCCCGCGGAGAAGCCCTCCACCTCGCCGGCTTCCGACGCTTTCCCTCACTGCTGTACTCACTCGCTCCGTGCAGACAGACGCAGGTGTCACCCCTTATTCCTCACGCCCCCTTTCACGCCCAAAGCTGTATTCGGTGCACAGCGTGACGATCCTTCCCCACCCAGAGCAACTTAGAATGCGCTCGCGCCGCCCGCCTGTGTGCGCGTGTCTCTGCCTCCGCCAGCAACGGTTCACAGGGGGCGGAAATTAGTAGTCTGTGATAGGAATTGCCGCGACTTTTACCAATTTTTCCTTTATCTTTTGATTGACATGTGTTTTGATATGGAAACATGTTTAGTTTAAATTGTCAATATTTTATGGCGCCTGTATATGGAATCATTGTAAAAAATGTTATTCTTTACCCAGATCGTTCGTTTGTTAAAAATCTCTTTTATTATAGTACCGTTATGGTTTTGTTTTTACCTTTAAATGTCTAACGCATTTATAGTTCATTATCTTTCTCCAGATCATTACCCATTTGCCCATTACAATTTATTAAAATATTCAGACACTCGAAACTAACATAATGTTGAATGTCAACTCTGATTAAAAAATAAAAATTAAAAAAATATCTATATATATTTACCCCTGCGTCCAGATGATTTGTAGGGTCCTTTACCCTACGTTAAATTTCTCTATGCATTACTCCTTCCTTAGATTCTATTGCTCGTCTCGTATGTTCAAATGCCAACACTATGGTGTAAACACGAAGTTATTACGGGGGTTCACGGTACGTTTTAAGAGCTGGTAGGGCCAGTCCTCACTCAGGGTTCTTTAAGGTTTTTCTCGACTACTATTGCTTTTTTTCTTTCATGTTTATAATTTCACACACACACAAAAGTTTATTTATTCGTGCCCTGGGTTCATGATAAATTCGCGCACGAGGAGTTTCGAAATATTCGTGGTAGAGAATTTCTTAGCCCAAAATCTAGTCTGTCTCCTTCGTTATTCAGTCCTGTTCATAGAGACGTAACGCGGGGACGTAAGGTGGGGACGTAAGGTGGGGACGTAAGGTGGGGACGTAATGCGGGGACGTAACGCGGGGACGTAACGTGTGGGACGTAACGGGGACGTAGCGTGGGGACGTGGGTTCGGTCCATTTTATTCGTAGCTTTCTTTTAAGAAGGTCATGTCTTTGCCATTATAAATGGGGTCTCCTGTTCTAATTTATCTTTTACTTCTCATTATTTTTACACGCAAAGGCGATTAATTTTCTTTAATTATTATACGCCTCAGTAATGTATTGGATTCTCTATTGCCTCTCAGTTGCATTTATAGGAATATAGATCTTCCATCTGTTTGCTCCTCCTTTAAAACTTTGTATCTCTATTTCAATTTCCCTCTTGTCTACTTGCATGGGCTAGTGTCCCCGCGAAGGTGGCCGGGGACACAGGGGACAGGAGACCACCCTTGTCAGGTTCCTGACTTGGTCAGGACGCCTGCGGCGATTCTCAGGTGTCGACGGCTCACCCAGCTCAGCAGGCAGAGCGCAGGGACGATCTGTTCCCCCACGAACTTGCTCCGCTCCAAACTGTTCCAGTTTTAGAGTTTGGCACGTCGTTGAGCCCCGTGAGGAGGTGAGTCTTTGTCGCTGTTTCTGTTTTTGATTTTTATTTATTCGGCATATGTCTGTTGTGGATTTAGACACCTGCGTGAAGACCCTCCTTTCTGAACTGTCTTCGTCCTCCTTCTACCACTCTGCGGACGAGCTCTTCTCCTTCCCGTTAAATTGGACCAGAGAATGTCTGCGGGCAGTGAAATATGTCACTTACGCCAAATCCTGTCTCTATTATGTGGCGCGGCTGGGATTTAAATCCAAATACTTGTGACTACAAATGCCATTTCTATACCAACAATCGTACCCATTTTAGAGAATAACGGAGAGAAATGGTACGAGAGCCATAGTGAGATCAAACCATGGAGGTCTGGGAACAAGGGAGAGCGCAGGCAGGTGGGCCCGTGAGCAGCGTGCGCGCGCGCGTGTGTGTGTGTGTGTAAGGGTCGCGATGCACCGCGTCTCATCGCACGGGGTGTGGCGGGGTCGGAAAGGTCCAGAGTTGGTAACGGCTCTGAGATTAACCCCTTTTACATAAAATACGGGCCAAATATAAATACTAATTTGGGAGCTCCTATTACGGCATAGCAGTTGTTTAGAACTGACATAGTTACCGAGACTGTATCATACAATAACAATAAGAGCAATGCGATATCCAGGGACTCGGCTTCGTTTAAAATTTAGAAACCATAGTCAGGTGGGTGGGGATTTCAGCATTTTGATTTGCGTAAGCAGAGGCCAGGCGTGACTCAGCGAAGGCCCCTCATATAAGGAAGTGGCTTATTTTAGGAAGGGAATTAGGGATTAAAATCTTTAAAACGATTTAAAAGGTGCGAACTTCACTGCAGAGACACTGGGTCGAAGTCAGGATCGTCTGCCTGGAGCAGAGCTTAAGCCTCGCTGGAGGCCGTGGGGCCACCTGTCAGCAGACCGGTGAGCTCGTTTGTCTCTGGTCCCTGGATAGGTGTGCAAATGTTTAAGCCAGAAGTATATACACACTTTTAGGTCTGCGGTCTGCGGGGACACGGCTCCTGTCTGCGGGGACGCGCGCTCCGGTCTGCGGGGACGCGTGCTCGGGTCGGTCCATTCTGCGTCTGCACACGGATTCATTCTGTCATTCCTTCCATAAACTGACGTCGGGGAAGCTTTGTCA
>NW_006437828.1:13268161-13274046 GCF_000325575.1 Pteropus alecto | reverse complement strand
GGTGGGGGGTGGGCAGCAGTGATTCAGAAGTCCACCTGCGGGACCGCCATGCTCGTTATTTAAATTTGAAAGCGTGATGCTCTCAAGCAGAAACTTGGCGGAAAGGATAATAAAATCAACGGGAAGGGACTTGCATAATTTTGTCAAAGTTAACATTTTTTTCTACTTTCTTCAGATTATTTTTTAACAGATAGGTATAGATAGGTGATACAGGATCGATACATGATTAACAGATGATATAGAAGACATAGATACGAGAGATGGGTATACGCAGATGATTGAGAGTTAAATAAGGATCGATGATTGATAAGTAGGCAGGTAGATAATTGGACACTACTGTGCACTAGGCCGTACTGTACGCATTTTACATTTATTTTCACATCCTCTTTTCTCTAAAACAGCAGGAGTAGATAGTATTATATCCATTTTCAGTGGCACAAAAATACGACTCGCCCACATTCCCACGGCAAACTCGGACGCCCCCTGTGTACCCCCCACCCCGAATTCCATTCTTTTTCCTCCCTCGAAGAAATCACCGAGCTGAATATGACGTGGATCCGATCCATGCAATTCCGACCGTTTCAGCGAATCTGTGTTTCTCTCTATCACTATGTAAGATGCAGTGTTTATTTGCATGAGTTTTGATCATTTCGGTAAAAGGAATCTCGCCGTTGGACTCCTTCGCAACGTCCTTAACGCGAGCGCGCGCCCTGAGCCTCACGTGAGCTCCGGCGGCTCTCCCCCACCGGGCACGCACGCGCACCGGGCACGCACGCGCATCGGCCGCGCGCCCTGGGGACGGGGTCGCTCTGCCGGAGAGTCCGCTCGGGATCCTGGATAGCAAGGCGGGGAGGCCGGCTGGATCGGAGTGTCCGCGTCTCTGGTGACAGCAACCAACGCGCAGACTGTCCCTGCGTCAGGCTGGGAGGCATCGCCACGTGGCCAGGACCAAACACGAGCGGGCACTCGGGCACCAGCCAGATCTCAAGGCCGCAGGTGACCGGCTCGTTCAGGGTGGGGAAGTGTCGCCTGCCTGCTCGTGGCACACGGCCTCCCCTCAAACACACAGCGAGGGGCTTCTTTTAGGTTTAGTGCTCCGGATTGACAGGCTTGAACAATGGCAGTCATCCAGCACACCTCGACCCCCGGGAAATTCTGTGACCCACTGAAAGCTGCGTTAATATCCGAGAGGGTGACATAAGACATAAACCGACAACGTCTACACCCATGCTGCCCTGAATGTGTACGATCTCATCTGATCTCGGAAGCTCAGCAGGGTCAGGCCTGGTTAGTACATGGATGGGAGACCACCTGGGAATACCAGGTGCTGTAGGCATTAAAAAAAATAATAATAATAATAAGCCAACGAAAAATGCCATCTGAACAGTGTGGCAAATACGGCACGGGACGCCCTTAGTAGCTCCCCCAGCCACCCCGAGTACTTTCGTGTCACTTGGTCATCTGCTGTCACACACATTTAGAGACCCTAAGCTCAGGGGCGGTGTTTCGTGGCTGCAAGGGCTGTCAGCCGCAGCACGGGGTGCAGATGCCGTGAAAGCTGTGGGTGCGATCGCAACTGTTTAGTTCCTTCTTCGTCAGCAAAAGTCCCCGTCTGGGTAATTAAAGGGGAAAAATGTCATCATGAGGTATGGGGTACTCCCAGGTCATCCCAGGTCACAGGAGAACACCCAGGGCTAGGCGTGGGATGAAGGCAGGTGACACGGAGGGACAGCTGGTGGGGTGGGCGAGGATGGGATTGGTTTGGCCAGACGCGTCCCACGTTTGTGTCACCCCCTTCAAGGCACAGATCCCCTGCGGAGGAGTTTGTCCTGGCTCAGGGATGTGCTTGACATCCATGCACGTGGACTGCCATGGGGGGCTCCCTCGGGGCAGCTGGGCCGCCACGAGGGGAGAGGGACGGGCCATGTTTGTCAGCAGCCTCGGCGGACAGTTTGCTTCACTCACTAAACCGGAAAGCCCTCCAACTCTACGACAGCCCCACCAAGGCCAGAGCACCTGAGATGCATCTGTCATTGTCAAGAGCCACTGCTCGGATCGCACTACTGTCTCACTGCGTTGGGCCCCCCCCTCGGGACCAGTGAGAACGTGGAACGCTCACAGTCCTTCCGGGTCCCCGGCAGTGAGTGTGACAGCACAGCAGGCTTGGTTCAGAGTCCGCAGCTCTGTGAGGACCTGTCCCTGGCAGGCAGGACGTCTGCCATGCGCTCAGTGCCCCACACGGGAAACAGGTGTTTAGGGCCAAGTGTCAGGTCAGTTTTGCAGATGGACAGGTACAGAGCTCACTGGAGGGTAAAGCTCGCACGTGGCTTCGATGTGTCAGACCCACAGGACAGTGGCGGGGCTCCCAAGTCCCACTGCTGGTCGCTCGAGGTACTTCTCGAGACCATGTCATGTCGGAGTGACTCAGGCGGATATAAAACTGATCATACGGAGTGTTTATTTCTCCTGGAATTCTTAACCTCCGTAATCGCTAACCAAACAAAGCACGAAAAGCATTTCCCGTTAGAAGGACAGACACATTGTAATTACAGAAAAAGGGAACGAAGATGAACTGAACGACGTGCGTTTTAAGTGAAAAGGACGTTGAAATGGGCGGGACCTGATCTTTATCAGCCTTGCCTCGCTGTGCGTTCTGGGAAAGCGCGCTCAGTTCTCTGAATTTCTGCTTCATCTTCCGTAAGATGGGAAAGGTGAGGCCGACCCGGCAGGTTAGAGGCTCGTCTGGGTGCGTGCGGGTCACGTGGGAGGGTGCCCTGAGCCCGGCAGGGCCTCAGCCCACGCGGCTCACACACCCGTGGATCTGTGCACGCCTGGCCTCCAGGCGGGTGACAGGCCCCTGCATGGCTGTATTTTTATTGGGTGTTTTCATCTTGTGATAACTGGACTCTCAGGAGAATTAGTCACCCCGTTTAGCCGCCAGGCACTCAGCTGGATGGCCGCCAAGGGCTGGCGCACCCTCTGCGTGGCCCAGAGCCGGCCGGAGGGCGGAGGCTGCGGCGGGAGGGGCCGTGAGTGTGGCGTTTCTGCGCTTCTTCAAGGGCGAGGTTTGCAAGGCTCCCCCCGACATGCCTGATTTCCACCACGCTGCTTTTCGGTGTTATCCCGAGATTTTTTTATCATAGAGATAGAGGCCTGATTTTGGTTCGGAGGGGACCGAAAACTCTCGTGGATTTTAAGGCAAACCATCGAGGAAGCTGTCCGCGTCGGCGCCGCTGTTCTCGGCATCCTGGCTCCTCCTGCCGGCTGCCCGCACGTCGTCACGGTGACCGGTCTCTGGGGGTGGGGGAGGAATCGTGAGCCTGCCTCAGAACACGGTGACAGCGCGCCACGGACACGCCCGCCCCCGCCGGACGCAGGGGCTCACAGCAAAGCACCAAGAAATCACGCCGAAAATAGAAATCTAAAATTAAATATTTAATTAGAACTCTGATTCGCTTTAAAGATAGGTGGCATTGCACAGGCTATATTACGCTCTCTTTATAATTTTTTTTTTTTGACAAAAAAGATACTGTTCGTTTTAACAGGCCACTTTAATATTAATACATGTGTGATAGGGCTGTAACTGAAAATCAGCTAGAGACGGTACGATGTACATCGTTGGGAAAATTACAGTTTTGTGTTGTAAAAACATTGAATTTTTTTTTAACAATTTACCTACATTAATCAAAAAATTACAGCATATTTAATAATTTTACAAATTTTCCATAAAAAATATATCTCTGTACAAAAAGGTCTTTTGCACCTACTCATGGCAGCAGCGTGGGCGCGACGGGGCGACGGGCTCCTGATCCGGACGCCACCTTCCTTTTCTTCTTGTCTATAATAGCTTTTTTTGTCGTTGTTTACAAAATATTTTACAGAAGAAAAAAATTATTGCAGCTAGCCTGGAGAAAGGCAAGACGTGTGAAGAAGCAGCGGTTTGGAACAGCTCCGAAGCACGTGACCTGTGTCCGCGCGGGGTCCCCTCGCGTCCCCCCGCGTCCCGCCGTGGCGGGAAGGCGTCTGTCCCCAGCCCAGCGGCCCGCGGCGGGGGGTGGGGGGGTCCCCTGGGGCTTCCTGGTTTAAATGACAGGCCCCAATCTCACAGCCGAAGGGCGGTTTGATTGTGCACGCAAGGGAAGTGACCCCTAAGCTGACGGGTGGCTTCCCGTGCGGACGTGCTGTCCCCTCGGGTTCCGGAGCGTCGGTGGCCAGCGAGCAGGTCGGGAATGTCGGGGGAGAGACACCGGTTCGGACTCGGAAGTCAGCGTTTGCACCTAGTTTGAGTGACTCAAACTCAGATATATGTACAGTGTATTTATACGGACGTCTATGTACACCTCACACACACGGCGACCCTGTTCCCTCCGCGCGGTGCCCGCGCCCTCACGTGCGCCACGTGTCTCTGTCCCATGGGCGTCGGGCGCCTGGCTCTGGCCGACCTCACCCAGTGCGAGGCTCCAGGCGGCCAAGCAAACCTCCAGCCACGTTGTCAGCTTGGCCTCTGAGCTACGTGCAGAGAATTCGGCATAAGACGACGGAATTGAAAAGGCAGAGAAGGATCTAGAAGAGGTCAGCTGTGCCTTCCCCGCGGCGCACCCCCTGCTCACGAGGACCAGGACGGGGGACGCCGAGGCGTTCGAAGCGGCACGCCCGGCTTGGGCGGCACCCGCCATCCCCACGGCTTCTCGTTCATCATGCGCTTCTGAAGTCCTGTGTTTACACGCGCGGCAGACACGCCCGTGTGAAAGCCGGGTGTGAACGCGCTCACCACGGCGAAGGCGGCGACGCCCCAGACGCTTCCGCCCGTGCCCCTCTGGACTGTGAGCTGGGGAAGGTTTTCAGCATGTGGAGGAGGTACCGACAACCCGAATCATGACATAACCGTCTGTTCAGAATCTTTCCATCGAGCAGTTACAGACAGAAACGAACACGGTCTTCGCTTTGGGTTTGCGACGGAAACATTCTCACCGCCACGTCTTCTCTGTCAGGTTTCGATTTTCTCCGCATTGGGCATCATGGCTACTTTGGACCGTGATTTATAATTGACCGATGTTAAATCTCAACTTGAAAGAAATCGCGGAAACTTTCTTTTCCCCTGGAATTATACAGCATGAAACAAAAGGCAAATGAAATACAAACACATCGTCGGGGGAGAGGAGCGCGTGTGGTTTTGCTTTGCAAAGAAACACGTGGTACGTTGGATCCCGGACAGTTTGCAGTGAGTTCAAGGTATTCATTCCCGGGGGTGCCGCCTTCCGATGTGACACCAGGTACAGCACACGAGAGAAAACGCACTCAACGCCAGAGGGACGGCTGTTCTGTGAGCCGAACCCACGGGTTCACGAGCTACTAAAATAAATTACTATTCACATGTTTACACGGCAGACGGAGGTCGCTGTGAGCCCGCTGGACCGGGCCCGGGCGGCGGGCCGGGAGGAGGGACGTGGGGAGTCGAAGGCCTCTTCTTCGTCTCATCGGACAAATTCGACACGTACATGTAGCTAAAAGAAGCACTAATAAAATAAATCTCTTCGATACCATTATTTCCTTTAAAAACCTGCTCCGCGTCTGGGTTTTTTTTTTTTTCTTCTTTTTCTAACGCGTCGGCTGAACTGGTGGTCGGGGTCCAGCTGGCGGGGACGAGCGGGTGCTTATGTACAGTGGACAGTGTGTGTAAACCCTGTGTGAATATTTGTTATCAGAATCTTACTCGGCCGTCCGTCACACACTAGTGCAAAAAAATTGTGCATCAAAAATTCTGCAGTAGGATAGCTGACTGGGAAATTCGCAAATGGCCCTCGGAGTGGACACTGAGGTGAGCCGTGGGTCGTCAGCCCGTCGGGTCTGGGCGAGGACGGAGGGCCGCAGGGCCGCGTCCGGGC
>NW_006437828.1:13262869-13267803 GCF_000325575.1 Pteropus alecto | reverse complement strand
GAGGCCCAGGGGCGGCTGGCCCGTGGGAGGCGTGGCTGCGGGGCGGGCGGGCTACACCACCGTGCAGACCGTGTTCAGCGCCGTGTCGAAACGCACGGCCTTGGCCTCCGTGGGCTTCAGGCTCGTGTCGTACATGGGATTCTCGAACGACGCCTGCCCGTTGCTGCTCTCGTGCCCGGCGTAGCCGTTGTACTGGACCTTCGGCCTCGTCCTGCAAGGGAAGCAGGGGACACCGTTAGGGCCTGACTTCCAGGCAGAGGGGCCGGGTGGCGGGGAGCATGTGCGGGACACGGCTGCTCAGCCGGCCCCGTGGGCTTCAGGCTCGTGTCGTACATGGGGTTCTCGAACGACGCCTGCCCGTTGCTGCTTTCGTGCCCGGCGTAGCCGTTGTACTGGACCTTCGGCCTCGTCCTGCAAGGGAAGCAGGGGACACCGTTAGGGCCTGACTTCCAGGCAGAGGGGCCGGGCGGCGGGGAGCACGTGCGGGACACGGCTGCTCAGCTGGCCGGGGCGACACGGGCAATGGGCGCCCGTGGGCCCGGTGGGCTCACACCCTCGTGAATCCGGCGGCTCGTTCTTTTAGCGGCTGGTCGACGTCCTCCGCAGACCTCTGAAAACGGGAGCCATTTCCCAAATCAAAGGACGTCTGATCCCGGCTGACGACGCTGGGCTGGACGATGTTTGGTTCGCACGTCACCTGTCACTGAGAGCTACCTGGCCTCGAGGAAGGCCCTGTACCTTTCAGTCCTCGGAGACCCAGGGCCAAGATGCCCGACTTGGGAACGGCTGAGACATGAATATAAACTTGGGTTCACAGCCGGAACTCACGGCCACTAGATGTGGCTGTTTTTCTAATGAAAGTTCGTCTCCAATGAGTCAGTTATAAAAAAGAACTATACTCATTGTGAAACTATTGTTTATATTTTCTGGTTTAAAGAAAGTCCTATGTAGGATCTGAGATTAGAGAATTAAAGGGTTTTTAGATATAAAAGTCCTAAAGCGATCTAGTCTGACCGCCCACCCCACCCAGTTCTTTTTTTCTAGAAGAGACGACATTACGCCAGCAGCAGAGCTCAGCCTGGATGTAAACGGCCGCACCAAAGAAACGTCACTTGACGTCGGCTGTAAAGAAACTTGTTTTGTGATTACGAGTGTGTTTCCTTGTTCCAACAGACTCATTAGGGAAAAGCACCGAAAGCGTGTGGCCCCAGAGAACCGGGTTCTGTCCGCGCGACGGTCATCTGCCACGGCCCTACGAGCCGGGCAAGGCCGAAAACGCAGCAGCAAACGTTCGTACACAAACTCAGCCAAACGCGGATGCGGCTTAGGGCCGGCTGTGATTGTCCGCTCGTCCCCCAAGTCACAAGTTGCCAGTGTCTCCTCGCCGCTAGGGAAATGCTGCAGAGCTGGCCAGACTCCGGGGCTGAGGGCAGGAGGTCACGGGGCCGGCAGAGCCAGGTGCCCGGGACTCCAGGCTGCCGTGATGGCGAGAGGGCCGTGGGCAGCGGAGACGGGGTTTCACGGGAAGGAGCGCAGAGCCGGCCGCTGAGGGCACGGGGCCCGGGGGGAGCTGGCGGCTTGGCGTGTCCCCTGGGCAGGTGGCAAGGGCTCGGCAAGGGTCTGGGGGCCGGGCAGGGGTCGCTTCCTGCTGCAAAGGCCCTGCGCGCCTCCTGCGGCACAGACTCAGCGGTGGCTTTGGGGTGGCCTTCCGGGGAGCCGGGGCGTCCGAGTCCCCCTTCGCTCTCCGGACGCAGGTGCGTCACCCCCCCAGTGCGGGGGGGAGGGGGCCACAGCCGTGGAGGCGAAGCGGGTCGGAGGCACGTGGGGCGTGGGTGCTGCCCTCTGCCCAGCTCACCGCCTGCGGTCCGCTCCCGTGTACCCTCTCGCGAGGCGCCTGAGACCGACCATTTATAGGGGTGTTTCTAAGGTTAAAGACGACTGTGCCATCTGTTGAATGTTCCTCCGAGGCTGTGTTGCCTTAAAGTGAGGCACCGCAAGTGACTCCTCCGGTAAGGAGTAATAACACCCAACGCATGCAAAGAACTCGTGCAACTCGCCAATAAAAAATCGTTAACAAACGGGCAGAGGACTCGGCCACTTCTCCTGCCATGTCACATGGCCAGCAGACGTGTGAAAAGATGCTCGACTTCACCAGCTGTTAGGGAAATGCAGGTCAGAACCACCGTGAGATGCCCCCTCACCCCCGTGGGACTGGCCGTCATCCACAGGACGGGTCATAGCTGGTGTCGGAGAGGATGCGGGGGAAAGGGACCCTCAGACACAGCGCGGGGGATGCAACCCGGCACGGCCACTGTGGAAAGCAGTCCGGAGGTTCCTCAAAGGGCTAGCGATAGAATTCATTACCATGTGACCCAGCAATCCCTCTTCTGGGTATTTACCCCCAAAACATGAAAACATTTAACCACAGATACGTGCGCCTCGGAGTTCGCAGTGGCACTGTTCCCGGTGGCCAGGACACGGGAACAACCCACGTGCCCTCGGACGGACGACGGACGGACGACAGACGGCCCTCAGCACGCGCGGAGGGGGCCGGCCGTGCGCTGCAGCGGGAGAGGGCCAGGCGCGTGTGCGTGTGCGTGGTGCACACCCAGCCCCGACCCCTCGCCCCGTGACGCGCGCAGCGCTCCCCACGCACCTGTGCTTGTAGAGGTGGAACACGAACCCCGCCAGGATCAGGGCGAAGAACGGGACCAGGATGGCGGCCGCGACGGAGCCGCTGCTCGTGCCCTGGTGCTGCTGTGCGGGGTCGCGGCCGGGGCGCGAGGGCTCTGCAAGACAGAAGGGACGCTCAGCGTGGTCACACGTCACACGCCTCGTGGAGGAGCCCGAGCCCCGCAGGGAGCAGGAGGCGCAGAGCCGCGGGGAGCAGGGTGACGGCCTTTCCCGGGTTCGCGTCCACCCTGAGGATCGAGCCGCACGAGCCCGACCCCCCTTAGGGACGCTCGGCAGCGCTCGGCATGACCCGGCGCCTGCTCGGGCTCGGCCCGGCGCCCTCTGCTCCGTGCCCGGGCGCAGGCCCCAGCACAGCACGAGTCGCGGCCACCACTAAGGGCCCCGGTCTGCGTGAGCGCAGCCTGCTTTCCCTTCAGGGAGCTGCCGAAAGTCATCACAGAGTTTAGAACGACCCGAAAGGGGGCGGCTCGATGTCAGACATCGGCTTCTAGGAGAACGCGGAACGACGCTAAACCGTGACTCCCGTCCACGAGACGGCGAGGCGGGCGTAGGACCCGAGACGCCAGGACGGAGGCGCCATCACTCTAGTGTCTGCGCCCCCGAGGGGCGAGCCCGGGCCCGGCTGCGAGAGACCCGCGAAGGTCGGAAATCCGCTCCCCAGAAAACATCTGTTAAGTGGTTACTGCCAACTGAGGAAGTGTGTTCTGAAGATTTACTCATAAACCACGATTGAGAAACACACCTGGCTTACGGCGTGCACACACTCAACGCCCGTGTGCGACGGCCTATGACTGGGGTCGCCCAGGTCTGCCCTGGGCTCAGAAGTATGTTCCCAGAGCTCACGGAACGTTAATTATAAAGAGAAACCAGTTTCATTTCTTTTTACAAACATAGAGGCAAAGAGGGAATCAAATGTGAAAAATATTAAATAGCTTTTTAAATAGAAATCCTTGACTTTTTACATAAAAACTTAAAAATTCTATCGTCTGCCATGTGCTTCCATAGGTGCAGGGTCACGCTGCCCCTAGCACCCTGAGGTCTGAGACTCGCAGCTTTTATCACCGGTGTGTGCCTGGCTCCTCTCACTGACCCACAGCTTCCTGAGACCCTTCCGCACGGGCTCGCGGGCATCAGAGCTAGCTGTCCGTTTTCAGAGGCACTCGCCACCTGCAGGCAAGGGCAAAACGCCAGCCGCTTCCTCTCCGTGGCTCTCAGCATCCAGGTGATGGGCACGTGGGCGGAGTCACGCCAGCTGGAGGCCCCCACCCCAACGCTCAACTTGCAGAGTGACCTGCAGCATCCTGAGACGGTTCAGATCGAGTCCCGTGGCTGTGGGGAGCCGAGAGCCTCGGGGACGTCGGACCCCCGGTGCTGGTGCCAGCAGCAGCCAGCACGGTGTGGAGGCAGCAGCGCCCAGCCGCGGGGGGTGGCACCGCCAGCGGGGAGACCCTGGGCCCAAAGAGGGGCCACCCGACGTGTCAGGACACCTCAACCTCTTGGAACAAGGCCTGCGCCCAGCAGCGCTTCACTGAGAGCTGCGTGCAGCAGAGATAAGTTCCGAGATGCCGGCCGCTGTCCCCCTGGTCCCGAGCCCGCGGCGGCAGCTGGGACGTACAGGTGCTCAGCCTGCACTTCTGAAGCGGAAGCTCACGCTGGCTTCGCAGGGGCCAGTACGCGCCGGCTTCCATGAAGCTGCCACGCGGCGCCCCGGCTTCCGAACCTCTGAGACTCGCGGCCTCATGCGAGTAAGCCCGTGGTCTGCTTAAATGACCAACGCTGCTTTCTGCAGACAAGACCATCACGGACCGAACCCTCAGTCCACACCGGGAAATCTGCACGCCACGGGGCCTCCACGAGGCGGCATGAAAGGACGCGGTGACTCATGCGACCAGCCCTTCTCCGACGTCAGTAGGCTGCGTGGGGCTCCTAGATAATTTCCGTTATTTACTCTTGTTTCCATTTAAAGGGTGATATATGCACCTGTTAATTAAAAGGGCATAAAATACGTGAGGATAGTGACGGCAGAGGGCGGCGGGGAGGAGGGGCCGTCTCCGGCCTGGACGCTGGCGCCGCCTCTGCCCGCGCCGGGCCCGTGTCCGTCACCTCGCTCCTCCGAGACAGGAAGGCCGGCCGCGGCTTCGTGTGGCGTCTTCACCCAACCCGGACCTCTGAGCCCCTCGCTCGGCGCCGAGGACGGAGACTTAACTTTCCGGGTGCGCAGCGTCTTAAGGGCGCACTGG
>NW_006437828.1:13260445-13262007 GCF_000325575.1 Pteropus alecto | reverse complement strand
CTGGGCACGTCGTGCAAACGGAACCACACGGCATGTGTTTTTTGGGTGCGTGAATGACTCCACACAGCATGATGTTTTCAAGATAACAGTGCGCTGGGCGGACAGCCCCACCCGCTGGGCTGTTAGGGACGCCGCCTCTGGAAGCTTCTGCGTCTGCATTTTCTCTGAGCGTGTTTTCGGGTCTGTGGCTGTAAGCTGAGATCCTGATGGATCTGTGGCCATTCTCTAAGTACTTGATGAACGGTGAGGCTGTCTCCACGGAAGCTCTGCCGTTTTGACATCCATCGGCAAAGCACGAGAGTCCGGTTTCTGCGCGTCCTCGCCAACAGTGTCTTCTTGGTCACGGCCACCCAGGAGTGTGCGGGCGGTGTCCCACTGTGGCCCTGAGCCACGTCCCCCACGGCCAGGGGTGCTGAGCGTGCTCCCACGCGCTTGTTGGCCGTTTGTCTACCTTTGGAGAAATGTCTACTCAGATCCTTTGCCGATTTCTTAGTTAGGTCATTTGCTCCTATTATTGGGCCAAAGGCCTTTGCATATTCTCGGCCCAGGTCTTATCAGAGACGTGATTTGCACACGCCTCCTCCTACTCCGTGCATGTGCGTGTGTGCGTACGTGCGTGTCCGGGTGGGGGATGGGGAGCCCACTTACCGTCCAGGTCCTCATGCACATTTCTGCGTCACAGTTGTCCTGCAAACTAAGTTGGTTTAGTGTCTGTTTAATGATAATTACTTTTTTCCAGTTTATCTACTGACGTTTAAGAGGTTTCTTTTTATCCGTAAAAGTCGGTTTTAGCCACAAGTCTTACATGAATGCTTGTTTTTGCATCATTCCTTAAACAGACTTCTCTAATGAGTTGAATGGGGGGCTTGCCTGGGATTCAGATCGTTTCGGGAGGCCAGCGGGTTTTCCTGACTATGAGCTCACCACCACCTGAGAATACAAGCAAGCTGGTATTCCCTGAGATCACAAAGAAGTGGGCGATGTGAATAAAACCCGTGACAGCTGGACGTGAGCGCAGAGCCCCGCGCAGCCCCCTGGCCGGGACGCTGGGCCCGGGGGGGCGGTGACAAGGCAGGACAGCTCGGTCCGGGCGAGAGAGTGCCCCATCCCCACGCTGCTCGAACGCGTCTGCTCCCGACACCGCGCCCCAGCTGCAATGCGGCTCGTGAGCTCACGCTCTCCGCGCGGGCGGGCCGAGGTGAGCACGGAGGAGTTAGAGTCTTCAGGCTTAGTTTCCTGTTTCGCTCCAGGGCTTTTTAAGGACAATGACGCACCGAGTGTAGGCACTTCCTTCGGAATCCTTCGTCTTGACACGTCTTACGAAGCGAATTCGTCAACGACAATGATCACGGAACATCGCGCTCGTGTCCTTTAGGAAGGCAGCTCTGGTACCCACACCCGCGTGGCTTATCCTTCTCAAGAGAGTTAACAGGCTAACAGTGCTCCACGAACACGCGCGAGCAGCCCGGGCCGCTCGGAAGCGGCGGTGTGCCAGCCTCATCGTCTCCGCTGCTGCCGTGCGTGACGGAGACCGGCCTGGGACGAGCTGTGGCGGGTGCGAA
>NW_006437828.1:13258405-13260338 GCF_000325575.1 Pteropus alecto | reverse complement strand
CGGACCACGCAGCAGGCGCCGGGCCGCGCGACGGTCTCGGGTGTTTTCCGTGTCTGATTACGAAGGGAGAGAGCAGTGGACAGAGCGCACAAAGGAGGCGCCCGACCGCCTGCCTGTCCATCTGTCCACTTCCCGTCCGTCTGTCTGTCCACCTGCCTGTCTGTCCGTCTGCCTGCCTGCCCACCCGCCCGACCACCTGCCTGTCCGTCTGTCCACCTTCCTGTCCGTCTGTCTGTCCACCTGCCTGTCTGTCCGTCTGTCTGCCTGCCTGCCCACCCGCCCGTCCGCCTGTCTGTCCGTCTCTAGTAGATTTTTCTTGGCTATAAGTCAGGAACTTCTTTCTACCTCAATATGTAATCCTCATTCCTTTAATAAATATAAAAATTAAATTGTTTTCTATTTAATACACAGCAAATAAGTGTTCATTTAAGCAATTTCTTTAGGATAGATGTGTTGCATGAATGTAGAGAGTATTTCTAATTTCATCTATTAAAAACAGTCCTCTTTTAGACATACCTGAACAGGCAAGGAACAATTTTCACATTTGTCTGATTAAAACTTCCAGAGATAAAACCATGAAGAGAGCATTGCCAGATGATACGCGCGTCCACCCAGACAGAAGCCCCAGTGCCCGTTTCTACCATGCAGCCCAGATCACTTTTAAAAACCCTCTGACATTTAAAAGCTTTGACATTTTTAAAATGTTAAAGGTTTTTAAGAAATGATTTGGGGTGGACGGTAGAAATAGGCCTTTGACTTTGGGTGATGAACGCACACTATGCGATATACAGATTGTGTATTATGGACCTGCATACTTAAAAACCTATATAATTTTATTAACCGATGTCACCTCAGTAAGTTAAAAAAAGTCTCTGACATTTCGGTAACTAACAGTGATCTCTCTGTGCGTCCAGAGCACGTAGTTTTGGAATTGAAGCTCTTCTCGTTGCTTGCCGGCCACGTCTAATTACTGTCACTTACCCTTTTCCTAGGGTGATACGGTTTGCTTAATTCTTTGAGTCGCGGCCTTACTATTTTCCCGCACTTTTAACATGTCTGGATAGCAGGACAGAAATTCCGCACGGGCATGTTTCTTACACTTTCCCGGCTTCACGCTGCCTCCTTTGCTACTGAGAAGAGCGTTTCTGTTTTGTATTTCCCGTGCGCTGCAGCAGGGTAGTCTCTCCCAATTCTTGGGCTCACGGTTCCTCCGGTGTCCGTCAGGCCTGGGCGCGGTGACAAGGCCCACCGGACAGCGCCGTGAACGCGGGGCGAGTGCTGCTTACCTTGCCTCTCCAGCTTGAACCTCCCGAAGTCTCGGCCGTGCACGTTGCCGTGGAAAGTGAGCCCTCCCTGCCCGAGTCCTGAGGAGACCTGAGCGGGGGAGGAAAAGAGCGCGTGACGCGGGGGAGTGGCCTCGTCTCTCCAAACGTCGCCGTCATTTTCCTACTTAGATATTACAAGTCCAAAATGTCGCCTTTGCCATTCCCTTCAGTGACACATTCACAGTGAACACCTGAAACGGACGGACGGGAACGAACCACCATAGGTGCGCGCTCTCCAGGGAATCGATGACGTAGGCACAGTTAACTACCCTTTGTGAAGGGGACGAGCACGTGAATTCATACACGACCCACGTCACGTAACACTCATTTTATGTCAACGCTATTGGCCAGTGAGCGTCACCTGAGGCTCTCGGCACTTAGTCAATGGCTTTGGGTGCAAATGGCCACCTTGCCAGGTAGAGTGTTAAAGGGAGTGCCTTAAATCTCCTGTTTTTCTGGGGATGTTTTTTTTCAGAATGGTCAGCGTGGCGTTGGCAAGCGCAGAGCATGTGTCTAAGCCCTCGCCGTGTCCCCTGCTGTGACAGCCACCTAGGACCAGGTTTCGCTGCCATACGATGGGGCGGGGCCGTGCTGCCGGGGAGGGGGCC
>NW_006437828.1:13256078-13258096 GCF_000325575.1 Pteropus alecto | reverse complement strand
GCTGCTGGGTGGGCGCCCGCGCGTCCCCAGCTCAGATGCACCTCCTCCCTCGGCGCAGACGGGCCGCCCGCGCAGCCTGAGCGCGTGACGGGCCTCGCACGCAGTACTCACGTAGCCGTCGAGCCCCCAGTTGTCGTTTTCGAACTTGCTGACGAAAACGTCCACGGAGCCTCTGATCTGGAAAGCCTTCAGGAGCAGGTGCGCCTCCTCCCTCCTGTACACGCCTGCGGAAAGGGCAGAGGCTGTCGCAGCGCGGCGCGGGCGGCGCGAGCCCCCTGGGGCAGTGCGGGGGGCGATGCCATCGCGAAGGGAGGGGTTTTTTCTTTAGTTCTAACTTTGGCCCGTTTTTCCTTAAAATCACTTCTTATTAAAGTCCTTTTTCCCAAAGACAGGCCGGTGCCTGTCTCCTCCGCCTGCGGCTCTGCGTTTCGGCATCTGATTTAACCTCTAAGGCTCTGAACCCCAGTTCTACAAGCCGTGGGTGGAGAGGACAGCGTATATTTATGACCTTGCCATTTCATGCCGACAAACAGCAGCGCCCCACAGAACAGTGGTGCCCTCGCTGGCGCCCCGCACGCCAAGTCCCCTGCACGCCACTCTCGCCCCGGACTGGAGCTGGGGGTGGCAGCCCCCGGCCCGCACACCTCTCCCGAGACCCCCCACCAGGCCGACTCGGGGACACCAGATGCACCCGAATCACATCGAGCATCTTCTTTGGGAGAAAAAAGTCCAAACTCCACGAAGAGAAATATCGTCCAACGCAGTTGGGTGAGACCCGGGGATCTGAAGATCAGAACGATTTCTCAGTTTCTCCTGACATGTGCCTGGAGCCGAGCGCCTGGTCCGGTCACTTACACGCTCGCAGGGGTGGGGCGGTCGGTGGACCCGAGCCCCTGCACTCACAGATACACGGAAGGACATTGCTTTTCCTAAACCCGGCGTGTGCCCTGGGTTTAGACGTTTTCCCGCCTGAGGGGGCTCAGGGTGAGGAGTGAGGGGTGGGGGAGGACGTGACTCACTATCCTGTTTTCTAAAGGTTAATCCTGTGAGAGTGGTTGCCATTTTGGGGTCCGTGGTTTTCAGACCCCGGGACTTGTGGACGGCTCAGGCCGAGTTTGAAACTCAGGAGTCAGTCTGCGAGGAAGGATGCACAGGTGTAGGAGCGAGAGGGATTTAAATAAAAGAGACACTAGGTTTAGTCGGGAAGGCGAGTCTGTGGGTGACTGGGTGTCAGGGGGGGCTTCAGATTCCGAACGGCGAAGTTCCGTTTGCCGGGTCCAAATCCTGCCTCTGCCGACTCACCTCAGGAAGGACACCGAATGTTTTTCTCTCTCTTTTAGTCAGGATAAAAAACATGTTTAATAAGAATACTTACATCACAGGACGGATGTAAGAATAAAAAAACCAAAATGTGTCAAGTACTTAAAATGGTGTTTGGCCTATAAATCAGAGCTGTTATTTAATAACCGTGGGATGACCAAAAAAAAAAAAAAAAAAAAACTCACCAGGAACAAATGAGTTAAACAAAAAAGAGACATCTAGGGTTAGGTTTAGGGTTAAAAATATATATCAAAGAATACGCTTCGGAGACGTGCGTACCGACCGGGACGTAAATCTCACGTCCTTGACTTAACATGTCACGTGCATGAGCTTGAGCAAACGAACTCGCTGTTTCGTGCGGTTCTGTGACCTTTGGAATGAGCACGTGGCACTGACGTGGCACTGACGTGGCACAGGTATCGACACGAGCCGATGCGCATGCGCGCGGAGCCCACGCGACGGGGACGAGCTCCCCGCGCTTGGTCCCACCGGAGCGCAGGGCTCGGGACCTACCTGTCAACTTCAGCTGCACCCGAGGGCCCTCGGCGAAGGTCGCGTTCACCTTGCTGCTCGTGGCGTTGAACCAGTCGACGGTTAGAGTTGCGGGCTGTCTTTTCCCTAAATACTCGTAATACCCCTTCCACACCGAGTTGACGAAAAACACATCTGCGGGAACTGTGGGGAGGGAAGCAGACGGC
>NW_006437828.1:13251019-13255902 GCF_000325575.1 Pteropus alecto | reverse complement strand
AGCCCCCGCCGCCCCGGGACCGCGGACCGCGCGTGCTCGAGGAGGACCCTGCCGCACCGGCCCAGGCGCCGGTTCCCGACCTAGTCTCTCTGGTTTTCCTGGTTATGGGAAAATCAACCTTATTTTCTCCTGTTTCCGCAAATACATCGTAGGATATTTTGCCGTTTGTAACACGGACGTGTCCGCAGGGCAGGGGGTGCGTGCGGTGTGGACGCCGCCGCGGTCTCCGTGGCCCCCGCCTTGGGAGGGGCCTGGCGGACGAGCCCCCTGCGAGCAGACGGGGCCGGGACCCCGCTGCACTCGGAGGCAGAAGTGAAGGTCCCCTTCTCCCTGAACGGCGTTTTCAGCAAGCCCACTTCTGGGGACGCGTGACCAGGACACTAAGATGCTGTGCCCATGTCCATGCTTCCCTTTCCGGGTGTCCCGCGGGCCCTTTTCCTGTCTTCCCGGACGGGCCACACCTATAACGCGCCCCAGCGACAGAGTGAAACCAGAGCGGGATGGATCACCTGCCCGGCTGGGAGGGGAACTGACTTCCTAATACTAACAACTGGAAAACATGAGATTCGGTCAGAACGGAGACAGCAACGCAGGCAGCTGAGACGCTGGCGTATGGATAACCGGCATCGCGCACTTCCTCCCGCCTCCCGGCAGCTTCCCGGGGCCGGGTTTTAATCAGCGAGCCCCGAGCGACTCGCTTCGCTTCACTAGAATGGCAGACGTTACGGCAACGCCGCCTGGAGCGGGCTCTCTGGGCCGTCACGCCATCTGCCCCGCACGCGGGCGGCACGCCAGGGCGGTGGCAAAGCCCGCGTCTGAGAAGCGGCCGCTCTGTCTCCAGAATGTGCGAGGAGATCGTCTTGGTCCCCTGACACGCGGCTGGCGCTTGGCAGTGTGTGTCCCCGTGGGAGGGGACGCGGTGAGCTGGGGCAGTACTCCGACGACTTAAACAAAAAGCCAGCGGAGGAAAGCAGAGGAACCCCCGACACGGCAGCGGTGCACCCGGCGAGGGGACCGGCGTCCGTATTTGGCTTGTAAATGACACCTGCTTCCAACAGTCCAGGATGGTTTAAAAGAAAAGTCGTTTTTATATTCACGGCACACACCGGAGTAATTTCTGTAATCGTGACATTTCGCCCCGTCTGAGAATTCAACGTGTAACACAGCACGTGACTTACGATGGCATTACAGAGACTCCACATGTGACTCGAGCACGGAGCTGTGGGTCTAAGACACCAGCGCTAAAACCTGATGAGGGGGACTCGGGGAAGCGGCCGCATCTCTGCGTACGGGCTTCCCATTTCCGTTAAAAAGCCCGACTTAATGATACTTTGGGGGTACACTGCCTTGTGCAGGTGTTCCCCGCGCGTGTCACATAGATGTGACATGTGGCTGCTCGGGAATGACGGACACCCTCCTCGGGGAACTGGCCTGCCTCGGACTTGCTAGATCATGCGCCTGGCCACCTACGACAGAGAGCGACTTCACACCGCAGGAGGCAGGGACGCCTGGGTCCCCGAGGTGCCCGGGAGGACACGCTCACCCTGACAGCTGGGCTGTCACGATGCCTCATTCGGTCACAATGTTCGATTGCTCGGCTGGAGAAAGGATGGCAACCCTCTTTATAAGGCTCTCCATTATACCACAGTCTGTGAGCAACGCTGTGTGTCCGTTCTGCCTGCGAAACGCCTGCGGCACCTCTGAACGAAACGGTGTGTGATTATGCCAAGGTCATCCTTTTAAATATCGGTACCCCACTTACAAACCACTGATAGGAAAGAAACAGAACTCCCCCCGGGGCCTGGTGTTTTCGGTAACTGAGGCATTAGCTTGTCATGGACTAAAGGAGTCAGGAGTTTGCACGTCAAATCTGTTGCACTGTAGAGCAGAGCAAAGAACAAATCACTGAATTGGGTTTAAATCTATGACTGTGCTGGTATACAAACCTGGAGTTTTAGTAACTGTTTCATTAACTTCTCTCACTCCTTTACCTACAAGTAAAAAGACAAATTATCAACTTCAAAATCATTTCTTTTTGAATAAGTTTGAAAAAATGTCAGATTGAAGCAGTTTTCCTTTCTGCAGATTTCCTGCATGTGCGAAATAGGAGCATCTCGGACGTGTCCACTTAAACCCGTATATTCACAGCAGAACAGCCTTGGTGTCTGTGGGAGAGCTGAGTTTCATGGAGAGACTCGGTGTGACGTGTGTGTGTGTCCCCGAGGTGTGCTACAACAGAGAGCCTTGCAAATGAGGGTGGTTTCTGTCCACTTTCGGACTCCCGTTTGGGATGGGGTGCCCCCAAGTGATAGGTGCTATGCAAAATAGCTAAGGTTTTAGAACCTCGATTTCCCGAGTCCCCACCCACATCAGCAAGCACACAGGTTAATACGGAATAACACCAAATCAGCTCCCTGCAGATGTTTGGTTGGGTCTACCAAGTTAGATTTAACGCGTAATCTCTTAGCTTTTCTAGTTTTATATTAAACTATAAATTATCTTTTTTTTTTTTTTTAAAGTCTGTTTGCTTCTATTCCTAATAGAAAAGGGCAAGGGAAACATAAACGTCTTAGAAATTCCTAACTCGAGAACTGTGACTACACCAGGAAACCGAAACTGATTCTCTTACACTCCGTAGTCTGGATCTGCGGTGTTCAGCACTCAATTAGCATGGAATCTGCGTTTGGTGGGGAAGCTGGAAGGTTAGCTGTCATGGAACCTGACCCAGAGTTATCACTCCCATGTGTGAATACACGGATTTGTGAGTAATTAGTATATCATTTCCACATCAATTGCTTTTGTAATTTTAAAAAGTAGAACCTATGTCAGGAACACGTAAGCTTACATCCCACCACCAAACAGCCTGTGGCCTTAAAAATCAGTTTCATTTAATATGCACCAGTACTTGGTGATATTTGCCCATTTTCATAAAAAAGATACATTTTCCAAAATTGTATTGAGTGTCATTTTTCTTTTAACTAACTCATAATGCTTTTCTTCAGCCAAACAGCTTTTCTTCTTGGCTGAAACTGTGATTAGCGAATAATAAAATCCACATGTCCCCCGGGCCTGTGCCTCTACTGTACCGAACACTTCCTGCACACGCTCACACACAGCTCACACACGGCTCACACACGGCAAGCACGGGTAGAGTCGGGGTGACTGACACCACTCCACGAGGCTGTTTACTTATGGGTCCGACAGGGGGAGACTCGCCTGATGGGCAGTTTGCGTGCGTCTTTGCTGGGTGGGAGCGCGTTTTCACTCCCTCACGGCGACTTACTTTTACAGACAGGGGGTTTTCCTGTCCACTTCATATCTGCTTTGCACGTCCTGTGCTCAGATCCACCTGCCAGGAAGAACCCCGGATGGCAGGTGTACACCAAGGTGTAGCCGAAGGCAGGCAGGTCGATCGCGCGCACGTCCGTGTGGGCTGGCGTTTCCGGCTGTCTGCAGGCGTGGGCTGAAATGGTATTTATTCGTTAGGAAATACTGAAACTTTGTTCGTTAGAAACTTAACATATGTATCCAAAGAAAGAAAGTGGAAATGACTATAGTTACTTTACTATGTAAAATTGTGAATGTGGTAGATTTAAATATCACCAACCCTGCAGAGTCTTTGCACCTGTCGACAGAACGCAGGCTGCTATCAGGCGGTTCTCTCTCACTCCCTCTGCCCGTGTGTGTCATTGATATGTACAGATTTTAGAGCAGAAACCACAGCTTTGAAATAGATCGCTTCTGATATACCATTAGGATAAATGTTACGTTTCCGTGAAAGACTGGTCCTATAAGCTAAACACATACAGACTGACACAGATTTAAAAATATGCCTTGGTTTTTGTCTGATGGCAACTAGCAAATTTACTGTTCAGTTAAATGAATAATTAATTTCGGTAATAACTTGATATGCTTTTAGTAATTGAATTACAGATTCTTATATTTTTAGATATATGATTTAGAAGTACATAAGATTGTGATGTTTAGATCTCAAATAACTTCTCGTTCTTTATAAAGCTCACATACGTGTCTCAAGTATAGGACTTGGAGGATAATTATAAAATATGTTCACAATATTAAAATTGTGCATGCGATCATTTTAAGTTTGCTAATATTCTGTACCCCAGCAAACTTTCAACGTAATGAAAAACTGATCTAGCAAGTTACACACATGCATATATATATATATATGCAGATCTGTGTATGTACATAATATCCACATACATAATTTGAGTAGAGATTTACAGCAGAGAAGGTAGCTTTGAAATAAATAGATATCTCATAATACTGATAGACCAAAACCTCACATTCTATATACTATTAACATAATTTTTCATCACATTCTACTGTTTTTACATTCACACGATGAATGTAAGAAACTAAATTGGTACAGGATGAAAACTTGACTTCCTGATCATTCATCCAACGTTTCTCCTCATTAAGTCAAAATAAAATGTAATCCTAAGGAACTATGTGACTGGTGAACCCGTGTGGCCTTCAAGGGCCGCCTTTTAAACGTTTCTGGCCCTGCGCTGAGGTGTTGGTGACCCCGGCCCCTCTGGGGATCCCCGGGACAGAGCAGAGGGCCGCAGATCTGCTGAACGCTGACCCGCCGGCCGCGGCCCGGGCCGCTTCTCGGGAGTGGCCTCGGTCACGGGGCGGTGACCATGGCCCGTCCCTGTCGCTCCTGGGCCTGAGAATCTGCGGCTCCCAGCTCCGGGGGTTGACGCTGCTGGCTGGGGGGGAACCAAACCTCTGGAAGACTGGCCTAGGGGATTCAAACAGTCATCCCAAGTAGGGCGGTTCCTCCCGTTGCCCCCGAAGGCCAGCACCTCCCGGGCGCCCCGGGTCCCCGGCTGCTGCCCAGCTGTCACTCACGGACA
>NW_006437828.1:13245468-13250585 GCF_000325575.1 Pteropus alecto | reverse complement strand
CCTCTGGGACGGGCCAGCCCCGCCCCCCATGGGTTCCCCCCACCCTCCACCTGTCCTCCGCGGCCCAGCTGTGCGGCCTGTCATCGCTAACCGGTGCCCGCGATCCACCCCCGGCCCCGCTGACCGCACACCTCCTGACCCTCCCCAGGGCTTCGCCCCCGGCTGCTCTGGGCCCCACGTTGCCCGCCCCTGAGCCTGGACGTCCTCACTCTGTCCCCTTAATGAGATTGCCAAAGCCTGGGAGCTGTGCGCAGCGGTCACTCCGCCCGTGTGAGAGGGTGCAGGGTCCTCTGAGGGCAGCACCAGAGACCCCTGGGGTTGCCCACATCAGGAATGGCAGGGTGGGCTCTGGGGGGCGGAAGGAAAGGAGAGGCCAGTGGCCTTGGGGCAGCTCTGCGCAGCCATGTGGCCTCGTGGGTTCCTAAGGTCTAGGTGACGAGTCACAGCCCGCCGTGGACTTCTCAGAACTTCAGGTCCTCACAGGCAAGGCCTGAGGGCCTCTTGGGTGTCCCCTTGTCTGGGGAGACCATGGCTCCGTCACTGGGGTTCGGGGAGGCATAATAATCACGGAGAAACGCAGGGTGACATCCCAGACAGGGATGAAGAAGTGGCCACCTCTCAGGACTGGCCCCTGAGAGTGAGGCTGGAATTTATTTTTTAAAATCAAATTTATCTAAACTTCAAGTGATAACTAATTTGAGATTCAAAGATGGGTGGGCGCTGGCCAGGGACACCTCTGCCAGACGGGCTGGGCGTCCGTGAGCCCGGCCGGTCTCCTGGCGCACAGGGCACATGGCCGAGCAGCACGAGGACAACCGGGAGGCCTCACCGCTCGCTGGCAGGAAGAAATGCGGCGTTCTAAGGAAAATGTTTGTGGCAGGATGTGCCCGGCCACTGGTCATTGCTTACTGTAAACTGACCCGGAGCCTCTGGGACCTGCCGGCAGGAGGCAGAGCCGGCCACTTGAAACGCGTGACTGACATCCTGGGGCAGCGGGTGCCCCGGACGGAAGTGTCTTGCTCTGCCCGAGTGACGTTTCAGCCAACGGTGCTGAAGAACAGGAATAGGGCTCCAGCTGCTGCACTAACGCGTGTCACGTGCCCGTCCTGACGGAGGGAACGGCCCGCAGGGCGGTCCCCAGAAGGCCACGGCCAGTTCCTAAACGCTGGCACCTGCGTCATTAAATTATCAGTAAATCTTGCTTGGGGCACAACCCATTATCCACGTGAGTGTCGCCGTACGGAGGCACAGGGGCCGGAGGGGTGCGTCCGCCCACCGCTCCGAACAGCACAGGGGTGGTCCAGGACCCGGCACAGTGCGTCTGACGCCCGGTGGGCCGAGCCGAGCGGGGATCTGACGGCGAGTCAGCGGTGTTCCTGCGCACCGTGTCCCCGTGCCGGCGGCTTGTCCCTGAGGCTCAGGGCCAGCTCTGAGACCTAACACCGAATGCGCTCGGTTTAACCCGCCGGGGACCGGTGGGGACGTCCCCTGTCCAGGCTGAGAGGGCTGTCGAGGGGCAGCCAACGTGTCATAGCCAATCGGACGGAACGTTTCAGGTCTCGGGAGAAGTGGCTGAAGACTGGACCTTTGTTCTAAGGGACAGGCTGTCTCCACTGGTCAGCAGCACCTGCATGGGACTCTGGCTCCGGAGGAAGCCATCAGACGGCCCTGCGCTCACTGGGTCACCCGAGATGCTTGGAACACTTTGTCTCAAGATTCATTTCTTCCATTTTCAGCAATTCCTCCAATATTTTCTGAAGCGTTGATGTCCTTTTCACTTAAAAAGTCTAACGACTGTTCCAAAGTGATGCCGAGTGTGCTGGCTGTCAGGCAGCTTTACGAGGTCACAAGGAGAAGAGGCAGCTCAAAGGGATCAGCCCAAGGGGCTCAAACGTATTTTCTTCTTCTGCTTTTGTCTCCAGGATTTATTTCCTGTCACATCAGGTCGCTAAATGGGGTCTCTTTATGAACAACTATTCTGTGACAAGTCACCCCAATTCGAGAATTGTCAGTTCGGCAGGCAGAAAATACAAAGTTATGCCTGCTATCCGGCAGAAATTCATACAGCAATTACTAGCACGTGAACTAAGATAACAGTTACCTCAGTTCTGATAGTTAAAATACCGCGCAGAAATCCTCCCCGAATGACTTTCATTCGGGCCCATGTGACATGAAGCGGACACGGAAACAGACACACATGTTCGAGTAGCAGTTACATTTCACACTCACAGGACAGCGCAGTGAAGTAAGAACAGTACCTCGTATCCTCTCGAGCTGTCCTGCATCCCGAAGGGCGGGGTGCCGGGGTCTGGGCAGCTGTTATGAGCAGGGTCTGAAGTTCACGGTGAAAAAGAGAGAGCAGAGCACCAGGTATGCTTATTATAGGAATTCCAACATTTTTCCTAAAACGTCTTACGTAACGGACACAATTGTGTCTTGACCAATGTTTCTGCATAAAAGTTAAAAATTAAACGTGTTACTCTGGCCTTTTCAGACATCGTTTCAGGTGTTAATCTTCGTTGCTTTGCTACGTTACATGGCTCCGTGTGTCACTTTCTGTGTCGGAATAAACACCCTCGCCCCACCCATTCCCCGGATTAGCTTTTTCTCTAATGACATATCA
This sequence comes from Pteropus alecto, assembly GCF_000325575.1. NCBI lineage: Eukaryota > Metazoa > Chordata > Mammalia > Chiroptera > Pteropodidae > Pteropus > Pteropus alecto. The sequence goes on along the minus strand of NW_006437828.1, from coordinate 13,247,962 downwards.
CGTCGTCTGGCTAACAACACGCTATCTTCAGTTAACACCTACTATGAGCCTTTGCTTTTCTAAGGATTCGATTAATGGCCATCTCCTTTGGTCGTGCGGGACATTATTCCATTTTCTCGAATGAATTTTCCTCGAAACTGAGGAAACAGATTTACTGCTTTGAGACTGAAGCATCTGCTAGGCCAGCAGTCTCACCCCGGTGCAGGACGTCGGGGACCGAGGAGCACCGCAGCCGTGTTACCCGATGCTCTTCAGCTCCGAGTGGGGAAACGAAATAGTAACTTTCAAAAAACTTTGTTTTCCAAAGAAACGAACCTATCGGGGGAGAAAGGCTGTCCCTGTTTGGTACGGGGACAGACGCCACGCAGCACGAGTGTGAGCCAAACGGCGGGCAGTGTTTCTACAACTAGAAAGGCCACACCTCAGGGACACCGTCTCCACGAGGGTCTTTGTTTTAAGCAGACGGCATCCAGTTTCTCAGACAACACCCGAGACTATAAACCACGGGTCGTTTACTACAGACGCGCTCGGTACAGCCGGGCGGCATCTTAGTCTGCAGCCGAGAGAGGACATCGCTGAGTGGACGGTCACAGGTTCTGGTTTCTGTGCCACGAACACTGTTGGCAAATTCATTTCTACCAGACCCCGTCTACGAGGCTCGGCTTTACTGTAAAATCGAGGGGTTTCGCTCATAGAAAGTCGCTCCTGACTTGCGAGTTTCATTTCCGCGTCCTAAGGTCGCCGGAGCGGAAATGTCCGAGGTGATTCTTTCTACCACGAAGAGCACAGATGGTCCCGTGGGGACCACGCTGGTGCGTGAGAGGCAGGCGTGGGGAGAGACACGCCTGGCTGCCTGGCCGGTGGCCGGGTGGGACAATGGCAGGGGCGACCTGTTCAGCAAAGCCGCCTGTGCCCTGAGGAGAGCAGCTGTCAGCCGACGTGCACAGGACACGAAGCCATCGAGCGAGAGACCATCTAGGGGCAACGTCACCGGAGTCTGCCTTGAACTTGGAACGCGCCCGCACGGCTCGGAGGAGGCGGCCTGGAGAATTACCTACGGATGGCACCTGTGCGCCCCAAACGCTCCGACTTACGAGTGCGAGGTCCTCATCCCAAAGCCCCCTCCCGGGCCGCCCGGCCGCCCTCACCGATGCAGGTGGGCTGCACGCCGCTCCACGTGCCGTCCGCCTGGCAGGTCCTCCTCGACGACCCCACCAGGATGAAGGGAACTTTGCACTGGAAGGAGACTTCGGACCGGTACGTGAAGCTTTTGCCACTGAGATGGCCCTCGGCGGGCGTGCCTGGGTCCCCGCAGAACACAGCTGCAGACGACACGCAGAGGCCGGGACGCTGAGTGTCCGTGCCGGCCACCTGGGAGACGTGCTGACCCCGCTCCCGCTCCGTCTCCGGGTGAGGCTTAGACCAGTGCGTGGCCAGAGAGCCAGACCCCCCCGGGCAGTGCGGTCTCACGTGGGTGTGAGCAACGTGAGGCCTGATCCTCAACCGTGACCCGAGAGCCCCCACGGTGGCCTGTGTCCCCCTATGGTGGCCCGTGTCCCCCACGCTGGCCCAGGTCCCCCCACGCCAGCCCAGGTTCCCCCACACCGGCCCAGGTCCCCCGAAGCTGGCCCGTGTCCCTCACTCTAGCCCGGGTCCCCCCACTCTGGGCCGGTGCCCAGGGCCTGCGCAGATGGAGGACTCACCCAGGCACTGGGGCGCGTCGCCCCTCCATACCCCACGGCCCTCGCAGGACAGGATGGCCGAGTGGGAGAGCTGGTAGCCGGCCGCGCAGCTGTAGCTGACGCTGGACCCCCAGCGGAAGTCTGTCCCCTCCACCTGTCCGTTCTGCACGGGAGGGGGCGGGCCGCACAGGACAGCTGTTGCAGGGGCAAAGCAGATGCACGTTAGCCTGCACGGGGCCGCCCTGCCGGTGCTCACACTGCCGCCCCCACCCCCCCGAATGACAGACGGCGCCGCACGGTCTATTTCTTAGTGAAAGGCTCGTTGCGAAGACACTAAATACTAGAACTTTCCCCAACATTTCTTCACTAATCAAGTCAAGTACATAAAAGCAGAGCAAAGTCACAGCCTCGCTCTCCGTCCCGCCGTGAAGGCAGGCGGGCCGGACTCGCGCGGGGCACCCTTCCTTCAGCGTCTCCCCTGTGGCTGCCGAGGACAGAGCGTCTCAGGACCTGGTTGCAGGCCACGAGCACCGGCATTTGAATTGATGCGGAGACGGGAAACACGTCCGCTGTCTGCCTTTCTCTCCATTCAGAGGTGGCACGCGACGTCCAAAGGGCACGGGCCGTTCCGTTCCGTGAATCACCGCAAACGGACGCTCGGACGGTGAGGGGGTCTGCAGGCACCACGCGCCACGCTTTACCCTTGACCCGGAGCCCGGTGACCAGCAGGTGCGGTCATGACCAGCAGCGCCCCGACCATGCTCGCCCTTGTGCCCTGGTGCTGGGCGGTGGGGGCCCCCAAAACCCGACTT
>NW_006437828.1:13244430-13245370 GCF_000325575.1 Pteropus alecto | reverse complement strand
GCGGCTTCTCACGCGAACGCTTCATCGTGTCGTGGGGGCAGACACCGAGTCACACGCAGTCACACGCGCAGGCACTCGGAGCCGGGCCGCTCCTGCCCGCCTGCCTCCTGCCCGTCCCCTCGCCCAGCCCCCCGCTTTCTCAACGGCTGTTCTTATGCGGGCTGCGGCCAACGTGCTCCACACGGAGAGGAGGTGGCGTGCAGACCCCGGGGGACCAAGGACGAGGTGCAGCGGACGGGTGACGAGGCTAACCAGGCGGAGGACAGTGCAGGGGACCGTGGGCGGTCTCATCTGGAAGGGCCTGGTGGCCACGGAGTCAATCCTTATACAACGGGCCTGACACGAGGGACACACAGGAGGCCCCGGGGAGCGGGGACCTTACAGGAGGGACACACAGGAGGCCCCGGGGAGCGGCCGTTCCAGGGACGGTGCCCTCCTCATGCTGGCCGGACCAGAGCTCCCCCAGTGCAGCTGTATACGCTGCCCCCGCCTTCCCCGAGGGCCTGTCGCATGACAGGCCCGGCACTGACCGCGGCGGGGGAGGCACGGGACGCGCTACGGCCCTGACACCGTGGGCATCACGGGCGGTGGCCCGCACCCGCGCCGTCAGAGGGGAGGGAGCCGCACGCCTGAGCACGGCCGGTCACCTCGTGCAGGCCGCACAGCAAGCTCTGTCTGCCCCAGACCCCGACCACGGTCCCCGTGCTCCGTGAGGCTTCCTGGCGTCGGGCTCTTGGTCCTCACGGCATCGTTCCTGTCCCTGGTCCCATGAAGCCTGTGACCCCACACTGTGTGCTCCATCTGGGAAGCTGTCGCGCCCGCCCGTCTCCGCTCCCCGCCTGCCCCTCTGGGCAGCTGACAGGAAGGCCTGCCCGCCCTCTGCCGCCGGCGACGTCCTGCCCTGCAGATCCTGTCCCGTGCGACTTCCACCCGCTCTCCC
>NW_006437828.1:13239661-13244281 GCF_000325575.1 Pteropus alecto | reverse complement strand
CATTCGAATGCCACAGACGACCGTGGCGCCGGCGCCTCTGCCGCGACCCCCCGTCCGCTTCTCCCTCCACCCCGACTCAGCTCCCTGCGACCAACCCCCGCGTGTCTGCCACACGCCTTCACATCGCTGGGGGCCACGTGTCCACGTGGCAGAGCGAAGCACTGGGATTCAAGTCACAGACTTCGGGGTGGCCTGGCGGCCGCTCCGCCCCCCGCCCTCCCGCGCTAACGCGCTCTGAGCCCGTTCGTGCACCGGTGACGCCGAGATTAAACCGTTAAGAGCGTGAAGTGAGTTCTATTTGCGAATGAGTGGTAAGGACCGTGAGAATTTCCTGGTGCGTGGAAGCCCCGCGTAAATGCCGGAAAACGAAATACAGCGATTCGGCAGCCGGCCACGTGCGCGAGCAGGCCGGGCTGTGGCGACGCACCTCTGCAGGCGGGCTTGCTGTGGTTCCACGTGCCGTCCTTGGTGCAGCGGATGGTGGGCGACGTGGCCGGCTCCATGACGTAGCCGGGGTTGCACTGGTAGCTCACAGTCTTGTTGAAGGTGAAATCTGCCCCAAACTGGACGCCGTTGGCCAGCGTGCCTGGGTCCCCACAGCTTATAACTGATAGGTGGGAAACAACAAAAAATGAGAGAAATGCAGAATTACCCTCGAATTAGTCACGGTTTCTAGTCGAGTCACTCCCTGTAACTCGAAGCGATTAATCTGTGACTTATTACGTAGCCGTGGCACAGTCAGACGCCCGCCCCGCCCCGCGGTCAGGTGCTGTGTTTGGAGCTGCTCGTGACTCTCCCTGGGCTGTCGCCCGTGGGTGCCGGCGGCCATCCTCGCCTAGTCCCTACCGAGGCTCCGTGTGCCATCGGTCACACGCGAAGTTACGGGCGGCGCCGCAGGCCGCAATCACAGCAAACGCTTTCCTACTCCCTTGGGGCCTAAGCGGTCTGCAGAGACAACGAACCTATTTATTTATTATTTTGGCCTCAGTTTTACAGTATCCAGCCCCACTGGCCGTTTTAAGTAGTTTCGACCAAATAAGAAAGTAAAAAAAAAAAACAAACTGAAAGTATCTAATACACAGTCAAAATACCCAACTCTCCTCTGCCTTTTGTCTCTACGTGTTAAAAAGTCAGGACCACACTTAAGAAAGAAATCTGGACGTCAGGCGCGTCCTCGCGTGACCCGGGCGGCCAGTCACTAACTCGTGCAGTCGGGAGCCGAGCCGGTCCACGTCCCGTTGGCCGTGCAGTGCCGCGTCGTCAGCCCCGAGGTCCTGTAGCCGTCCCAGCAGGCGTAGATGACCGAGCTGGAGAACAGGACGCCGTCGCTGCTGACGATCATGCCGTGGGCGGGCGTGCCCGGGTTCCCGCAGGACACGGCTGTGAGGGACACAGAGCGGTCACACGCACAGACCCGAGAACGCAGAGGTCACCGGGCAACGGACGGCAGAGCTACTTTTTAAAAAGCGCAGGACACGTGGCTACGGAAGACGTTCAATACGCGTCTGACCTGACGACTCACCCCCCACGTGCCTGACGAGGTACGAAAGCCACCCTTTCTCAAGAGCATCCCTTCAGAACGCACGACAAGGTGACTTAAAGCACTGAAAATTCAAAGCCTTGCTACTATGAGACTCAGTCAGTCTCTAATACAAAAATAAAGTAATTAAAAAAAAAAATCTCTACGTTCGCCGCTCAGAGGTGTTGCCCGTCACGTAACGGCTGAAATGCAAACACCAGGGCAAAGCGGTCCCGCCCTCCGCGACCAGCGTCGCTCGTTTTGGAAAATGACGGTGCCCGAGGAGCGCGTGCCACCGAACGTGGCCCGTTCCGCGCCGTGGCCCCCGGTGGCGTGTGTCCTGAGATGACGTCGGTGCACGTCCGGACACCGAGACCTCAGCCGACGGCGGGCGGTGCCAGGGGCCACACTCCGCGTCCCTCGGGGGCCCTTAGGCAGCAGCGAGCTCGGCGGCTGCTGCGTGTGTATCGGGTGCGGACTTCAGTCTACAACGGGTTTTTTTTTTTTTTGTTTTTTTGCCTTTTTTGGGTAAGCCTATTTACCCAAAAAAGACTTATTTTTCTTCCTTAGCCCTCGCATAATAACGTGCAAATCAGACAGATAAAGAATGCAACCATTGGCTGGATTTTGAGAACGAGATGTATCATAAGACCATTTCTGAGAATGACCAAAATATTTGAAAATACTCTTGCTGTCTAGTTGCTCCATTTTCAAATCTGGCCTTGAGAACAAAGACGTACTCTTCTTAAAAATACAGACAACAGACTGCAAAACGTACGTAGCATACAAAGCCACCGTCATGGTAGTTAGGGACTTGCCTACCACACGTGCTGCTGCTTCCATCCCTGTGTCCGTGACAGACACGACTGATCAATCGTAACCCCTTCCTTGATGAAGCTGGGTTTGAACTAACGGTTCTTTCTAACTCAGACCTTCCCGTGATTTCTCGGTTGGCATTTGAGATGAGATATGTATTACCAATACTGAAGCAGACGGCATCTAATGTTCTCTAAAGCTCTGAAGCTTTATGATGCTGTGACATACATAAAAATTTCGTATTGCAAACAATAAGACGTTGGCCTATTCAAGACAATGATTCATTCAACAAACATTGATTCGTCATTTATGTAACAGGCATTGTAGATGTAGAAATGGAAACCCTAAAACAGAAAAAAAAATTTGGTCCAATTCATAATTTAGCAAAGCAACAAAGGACACCCATGTTATTATATTTTATTTGAATCGCATCTGCTATTAAAATCTATGTTGCAGTTTTCAAAAATCACCCACGAAAGACGAATGCTGAATGAAGCAAGTGATCGGTGAACCACATGCAACTTCATTTCTAGACAAATACATCGTCAGCTAAAGAATGCCCGTCGCGATCTCAGCCTCATGACCGGAAAGCACCCTGAAATGCCGTGTTCTGTGAAGTCAAATTCATGGTTAGGGACACGTTCGTCGCCGGTCGCGCCTGTGAAGATGAAGACGAGAAGTCGGCACGGACTCATCCGGTTTTATATTCGCACCAGCGCATTCGGAGATAGATGTAGGAGCCAACCCCGAAGCAGGACGGGAGATTAAACCCCCAGTCACTCGGAGGGAAGCGACCTTTCTTTAAATTACAAGGTAAAGTTTCTTTTAAAATACACACTTCCTTTTTAAGTACATCGGGTTACTGTGACTCCTCTTGGAAAAATTTACTTGATTTATAATAAAATAGCATCGTGCTCATCCCGAACGCTCATCGCTGCTTCCGGGGTCAGCTCTCCTCGCTCAGCACGCCATGTCGGAGACTGCTGTTCAACTGGGTTAAACACTTCGGGGTTTGAATCTTTGCTCGTACGAGTTAAGCAGATGTGGGCAAGCAGCGTAGGTCCCGTGCGTGTGGTGCGTGTCCTGTGCGGTGGCCGTAACGGACACGATCGCTCCCAGCTGCGGTCAGATGACAGCTGCACGCGAGTGGCAGTAAAGATACACGTGGCAGCGGATGCCTCTGTCCCTTCCGTCACCGGCATCACGATCCGAATCAAGGCGGGGCTCAGCATCCCACGGGAAAAGGGGCCGGGGATGGACCCGACGCGACAGAACGTGGACGGCGGCAGCAGCAGAGCGAGGGGACAGCGATGGGAAGACACAGAAACTCTCCGAAGTCTAAGAATCCCGGAAAGCGTTTCCTTTTGCAATTTACGAACTCCTTTTTTTCCTTTTTTTCACAATTTATTGAAATGTTTCATCAGAATCCGATATTTTTGATAGATTCAGAGAAGGTAATTTCATCAGGTGGGAGATGGTCTTGGTTGGGGTCACAGCAGACTTTGGGGAAATGAAACAGTCCCATGTAACCTCCCATTTTCTGTAGAGAATACGCACCCCAAAGATTTTATCTATGATGAATGAGCAAAAAACAGCTGCAGTTTCTCCAAAAGGTTGTGTGTGTGTGCACGTGTGTATGCATGTGCGTGCGTGCATGTGCATGTGTGCATGTACGTGTGCATGTGTGCACGCGTGTGCATGTGTGCATGTGCGTGCGTGCATGTACGTGTGTGTGCATGTGTGTGCGCACGTGCGTGTGCATGTGTGTATGTGTGTGCATGTGTGCATGTGCGTGTGTGCATGTACGTGTGCATGTACATGCACGTGCATGTGTGTGCACGTGCGTGTGTGCATGTGTGTGCGTGTGCATGTGTGTGCACGTGCGTGTGCATGTGTGTGTGCACGTGTGTGTGTAGTCACATATTGCCATCGACGGTTTGTTGTTTTACCGAGTGTAACATACACTATCGTTTGCTCATTCGTCTTCCAATGGCTTCTGTACAGTGCAGGTGGCAGGCAGTCAGTTTTGGGGGCATGGCGTATTCGAGAAATATTTCCTGTGTCAAAACATTTTAGCCACTCATCTCTGTCTACAGCTTCTCCTGTGCGCTGCGCGACAATACCTCACACATTCCGAGGTGGGCGAGTACGCAGTGCACCCGCTGAAGCTCTCCCGGTCCAACGAATGGATTCGTCCACGCTTCGCTGACACAGAGCTCCCGTTAAATGGCAGCGCCCGGACGAGATTTCCACGGAGAACATGGCTCACTCCCTACTGCTTTACC